>NC_090935.1:76026299-76339114 GCF_040938575.1 Ambystoma mexicanum | reverse complement strand
GTGGTGGAGAACATGGGTGGGGGCCTGGTGGAGGCTGCCCCTGCACTGCTGGGGGGGTTGGGTAATAGGGGACATGAGTGGGGGCCTGGTGGAGGCTGCCCCTGGTGGCTGTGGGGTGGGGTGATGGGAGACATGAGTGGGGGCCTGGTGGAGGCTGCCTTTGGTGGCTGGGGTGGGGGTGATGGAGACATGAGTGGGGGCCTGGTGGAGGCTGCCCCTGCACTGTTGGGGGTGGGGTGCATGGGGACATGAGTGGGGGCCTGGTGGAGGCTGCCCTGCACTGCTGGGGGGTAGGGGTAATAGGGGACATGAGTGAGGGCCTGGTGGAGTCTGCCCCTGGTGGCTGGGGGGTGGGGGGGATTGGATGACATGGGTGGGGGCCTGGTGGAGGCTGCCCCTGCACTACTGCGGGGTGGGGGTGGTGGGAGACATGAGTGGGGGCCTGGTGGTGGCTGCCCCTGGTGGCTGCGGGGTGGGGGTGATGGGAGACATGAGTGGGGGCCTGGTGGAGGCTGCCCCTGCACTGCTGGGGTTGGGGGTGGTGGGAGACATGAGTGGGGGCCTGGTGGAGGCTGCCCCTGGTGGCTGGGGGGTGGGGGTGATGGGAGACATGAGTGGGGGCCTGGTGGAGGCTGCCTTTGGTGGCTGGGGGGTGGGGGTGATGGGAGACATGAGTGAGGGCCTGGTGGAGGCTGCCCCTGCACTGTTGGGGGTGGGGGTGCATGGGGACATGAGTGGGGGCCTGGTGGAGGCTGCCTGCACTGCTGGGGGGTAGGGGTAATAGGGGACATGAGTGAGGGCCTGGTGGAGTATGCCCCTGGTGGCTGGGGGGGTGGGGGGGTGGAGACATGGGTGGGGGCCTGGTGGAGGCTGCCCCTGCACTACTGCGGGGTGGGGGTGGTGGGAGACATGAGTGGGGTCCTGGTGGTGGCTGCCCCTGGTGGCTGGGGGTGGGGGTGATGGGAGACATGCGTGGGGGCCTGGTGGAGGCTGCCCCCTCCACTGCTGGGGGGTGGGGGTGGTGGGAGACATGAGTGGGGGCCTGGTGGAGGATGCCCCTGGTGGCTGGGGGTTGGGGGCGATGGGAGACATGAGTGTGGCCTGGTGGAGGCTGCCCCTGCACTGCTGGGGGTGGGGGTGGTGGTAGACATGCGTGGGGGCCTGGTGGAGGTTGCCCTGGTGGCTGGGGGTGGGGGTGGTGGTAGACATGGGTGGGGGCATGGTGGAGGCGGCCCCTGCACTGCTGGGGTGTGGGGGTGGTGGGAGACATGAGTTGGACATGAGTGGGGACCTGTGGAGCTGCCCTGCACTGCTGGAGGGTGGGGGTGGTGGGAGATATGAGTGGGGGCCTGGTGGAGGCTGCCCTGGTGGCTGGGGGGTGGGGGTGGTGGGAGACCATGGGTGGGGCCCTGGTGGAGGCTGCCCCTGCACTGCTGGGGTGTGGGGGTGGTGGAGACATGTGTTGGTGATCAGTAGTGCAAGGTGACATGTGGGTTGGCTGGTGGGCATGGCCATGGTGGATGGTTTGCCTGTGGGACATGAGCAGGGGAGCAGGGTAGTACCCTATGGTGTGGGCTGCCTGCAGGGGGCCGTGGAGGGTGTAGAGGGAACACCTGGTGGGACCCACATGGCCAAATCATATGTAGCATTCCCCGGCACCACCGAAATACACGTACCCTGCAGAAATCGCATGTGAATCTTCCGCGCACCTCGGAATACACTTACCCAGGCCAATCGCGTGTGGAACTTCCCACGCACCCCGTAGTACACGTACCCAGGCCAATCGCGTGTGGAACTTCCCAGGCACCCCCACCTACCCAGGCCAATCGCGTGTGGAACTTCCCGTGCAGCCCGTAGTACACGTACCCAGGCTAATCACGTGTGGTACTTCCCGCGCACCCTGAAGTACACATACCCAGGCTAATCGCGTGTGGAACTTCCGTGCACCCAGGAACACGCGCACACGCTATTTTTCACACAGCGGGTGTCTGTGTTTGTCGGTGCCCCTTTGCACCTCATTTGTCCTAGAGGGCCACTGTATGGGCCATTTATCATGGCTGTATATGGGTGCTTTTTGTTAGCGTACATTTTGGCGCACATTTTTTTCAGTCGCAGGGGCGCTACCGCTTGCTTTATTGTGGCGTACTTCTTTGGCCCTGTGCGCGTCTTTGACCGTGCGCTGGTTTGCCATATTCGATTCCATGAATATGGGTTGTAGGCGAGCGTGTGGGCGTTCCACGCACTTGCCTCCTGTACGTCCCCCGTGACGCCCATCTTTTCACGCATTGTTTCCCATTCCGAGTGTTACGCCCCGTGTTCCGCCTACTTTTGTGACGTGCGCCGCGCTATGTGCCATTTCGCAGTGGCCGTGGCGCACGCTGTTGGATGACCTGTGCGCCGGCGTGAGTGGCGCACATTTTTAGCGCACATCCAATCGTTTTCTCTCGCACGGACTTCCATGAATCGCTGTGCGCTGGTTTTCCTGCGATTTTCGCACTTGCACTGCGATTTTGACACTTTTCCTGCAATTCGCACGTTTTGGCACCTCTGCGCGGGAATTTTCGGCGCACATTAATTCCATGAATCGACCACTTATTGCTTTGCATAATAGACATTTCTGCTTTATTTCGACCCTCATATTCAATCGTTTACAAACCAGTGTACTGTGCAATTTGCTTAGTCTGCCCCTGGCGGCTGGGGGGTGGGGGGAGGTGGGAGACATGAGTGGGGGCCGGGTGGAGGCTGCCCCTGCACTGCTGGGGGGTGGGGGTGCATGGGGACATGAGTGGGGGCCTGGTGGAGGTTGCCCCTGCACTGCTGGGGGGTGGGGGTAATAGGGGACATGAGTGGGGGCCTGGTGGAGGCTGCCCCTGGTGGCTGGGGGGTGGGGGCGGTGGTAGACATGGGTGGGGCCTGGTGGAGGTTGCCCCTGCACTGCTGGGGGGTGGGGGTGGTGGCAGACATGAGTGGGGGCCTGGTGGAGGCTGCCCCTGGTGGTTGGGGGGTGGGGGTGGTGGGAGACATGGGTGGGGGCCTGGTGGAGGCTGCCCCTGGTGGCTGGGGGGTGGGGGTGGGGGTGGTGGGAGACATGAGTGGTGCCTGGTGGAGGCTGCCCCTGGTGGTTGGGGGGTGGGGGTGGTGGGAGACATGGGTGGGGGCCTGGTGGAGGCTGTCCCTGCACTGCTGGGGGGTGGGGGTAATAGGGGACATGAGTGGGGGCCTGGTGGAGGCTGCCCCTGGTGGCTGGTGTGTGCGGGTGATGGGAGACATGAGTGGGGGCCTGGTGGAGGCTGCCCCTGGTGGCTGGGGGTGGGGGTGATGGGAGACATGAGTGGGGGCCTGGAGGAGGCTGCCCCTGCACTGCTGGGGGGTGGGGGTGGTGGGAGACATGAGTGGGGGCCTGGTGGAGGCTGCCCCTGGTGGCTGAGGGTGGGGGTGATGGGAGACATGAGTGGGGTCCTGGTGGAGGCTGCCCCTGCACTGCTGAGGGGTGGGGGTGGTGGTAGACATGGGTGGAGGCCTGATGGAGGCTACCCCTGCACTGCTGGGGGGTTGGGGTGCATGGGGACATGAGTGGGGGCCTGGTGGAGGCCCTGCACTGCTAGGGGGTGGGCGTGGTGGTAGACATGGGTGTGGGCATGGTGGTGGCTGCCCCTGCACCGCTTGGGGGTGGGGGTGCATGGGGACATGAGTGGGGACCTGGTGGAGGCTGCCCCTGCACTGCTGGGGTGTGGGGGTAGTAGGGGACATGAGTGGGGGCCTGGTGGAGTCTGCCCCTGTTGGCTGGGGGGTGAGGGTGGTGGGAGACATGAGATGGGGGTGGTGGGAGACATGAGTTGGACATGAGTGGGGGCTGGTGGAGGCTGCCCCTGCATTGCTGGGGGGTGGGGGTGGTGGGAGACATGAGTTGGGGCCTGGTGGAGGCTGCCCCTGGTGGCTGGGGGGTGGGGGTGGTGGGAGACATGGGTGGGGGCCTGGTGGAGGCTGCCCCTGCACTGCTGGGGGGCTGGGGTAATAGGGGACATGAGTGGGGGCCTGGTGGAGGCTGCCCCTGGTGGCTGGTGGGTGGGGGTGATGGGAGACATGAGTGGGGGCCTGGTGGAGGCTGCCTTTGGTGGCTGGGGGTTGGGGGTGATGGGAGACATGAGTGGGGGCCTGGTGGAGGCTGCCCCTGCACTGTTGGGGGGTGGGGATGCATGGGGACATGAGTGGGGGCCTGGTGGAGGCTGCCCCTGCACTGCTGGGGGGTAGGGGTAATAGGGGACATGAGTGGGGGCCTGGTGGAGTCTGCCCCTGGTGGCTGGGGGGTGGGGGGGTTGGAGACATGGGTGGGGGCCTGGTGGAGGCTGCCCCTGCACTACTGCAGGGTGGGGGTGGTGGGAGACATGAGTGGGGGCCTGGTGGAGGCTGCCCCTGGTGGCTGCGGGGTGGGGGTGATGGGAGACATGAGTGGGGGCCTGGTGGAGGCTGCCCCTGCACTGCTGGGGGGTGGGGGTGGTGGGAGACATGAGTGGGGGCCTGGTGGAGGCTGCCCCTGGTGGCTGGGGGTTGGGGGTGATGGAAGACATGAGTGTTGGCCTGGTGGAGGCTGCACCTGCACTGCTGGGGGGTGGTGGTAGACATGGGTGGGGGCCTGGTGGAGGTTGCCCCTGGTGGCTGGGGGTGGGGGTGGTGGTAGACATGGGTGGGGGCATGGTGGAGGCTGCCCCTGCACTGCTGGGGGGTGGGGGTGGTGGGAGACATGAGTTGGACATGAGTGGGGGCCTGGTGGAGGCTGCACCTGCACTGCTGGAGGGTGGGGGTGGTGGGAGATATGAGTGGGGGCCTGGTGGAGGCTGCCCCTGGTGGCTGGGGGGTGGGGGTGGTGGGAGACATGGGTGGGGCCCTGGTGGAGGCTGCCCCTGCACTGCTGGGGTGTGGGGGTGGTGGGAGACATGTGTTGGTGATCAGTAGTGCAAGGTGACATGTGGGTTGGCTGGTGGGCATGGCCATGGTGGATGGGTTGCCTGTGGGACATGAGCAGGGGTGCAGGGTAGTACCCTATGGTGTGGGCTGCCTGCAGGGGCCGTGGAGGGTGTAGAGGGAACACCTGGTGGGACCCACATGGCCAAATCATATGTAGCATTCCCCGGCACCACCGAAATACACGTACCCAGCAGAAATTGCATGTGAATCTTCCGCGCACCTCGGAATACACTTACCCAGGCCAATCGCGCGTGGAACTTCCCACGCACCCCGTAGTACACGTACCCAGGCCAATCACGTGGGGAACTTCCCACGCACCCCCACCTACCCAGGCCAATCGCGTGTGGAACTTCCCGTGCAGCCCGTAGTACACGAACCCAGGCTAATCACGTGTGGAACTTCCCGCGCACCCCGAAGTACACATACCCAGGCTAATCGCGTGTGGAACTTCCTGCGCACCCAGGAACACGCGCACACGCTATTTTTCACACAGCGGGTGTCTGTGTTTGTCGGTGCCCCATTTGCACCTCATTTGTCCTAGAGGGCCACTGTATGGGCCATTTATCATGGCTGTATATGGGTGCTTTTTGTTAGCGCACATTTTGGCGCACATTTTTTTCAGTCGCAGGGGCGCTACCGCCTGCTTTCTTGTGGCGTACTTCTTTGGCCCTGTGCGCGTCTTTGACCGTGCGCTGGTTTGCCATATTCGATTCCATGAATATGGGTTGTAGGCGAGCGTGTGGGCGTTCCACGCACTTGCCTCCTGTACGTCCCCCGTGACGCCCATATTTTCACGCGTTGTTTCCCATTCCAAGTGTTACGCCCCGTGTTCCGCCTGCTTTTGTGATGTGCGCTGCGCTATGTGCCATTTCGCAGTGGCCGTGGCGCACGCTGTTGGATGACCTGTGCGCCGGCGTGAGTGGCGCACATTTTTAGCGCACATTCAATCGTTTTCTCGCGCACGGACTTCCATGAATCGCTGTGCGCTAGTTTTCCTGCGATTTTCGCACTTGCACTGCGATTTTGACACTTTTCCTGCAATTCGCACGTTTTGGCACCTCTGCGCGGGAATTTTCGGCGCACATTAATTCCATGAATCGACCACTTGTTGCTTTGCATAATAGACATTTCTGCTTTATTTCGACCCTCATATTCAATCGTTTACAAACCAGTGTACTGTGCAATTTGCTTAAATACATGGGTCTGTGGGCAAAAAAATCCATGTTGGATTAAAAAAAAACTTTTTTTGTTATGGTACAGTACATTTCTTTCTTTGTTTTCAGTGTTTACTTGTTGTTTCTGGCTAATGTTCTATCTGTTGGCTTGTTGCAGATTGTTAGATACCTGTTGTCGAATTTTAACTGGTTATCATTTTTTATTTATATTCTCAAATAACCAATCTATCTGTTGGGTTGTTGCAGATTCTTGGGGCAGTTAGATACATGTTGGCATATTCTAACTGTTTATCTCTTGATATATTTTAGTGGTATTGATTTATTTGTTTGGTTGTTGCAAAATCCTGGGGCAGTTAGATGCATGTTGGCGTCTTTTGTTTATTTCTTCTTATAATTTAGTGGTATTGAATTATCTGTTTGGTTATTGCAGAATTTTGGGGCAGTTAGATACCTGTTGGCGTATTGTAATTGTTCATAGTTTTCTAATTGAAGTTTCATTAATGTTTATGCACAGATTAATTATTAGTGGTATTGATTTATTTGTTTGGTTGTTGCAAAATCCTGGGGCAGTTAGATACCTTTTGGCATATACTAACTGTTTATTTCTTCTTACAACTTAGTGGTATTGATTTATTTGTTTGGTTGTTGCTGAATCTTGGGGCAGTTAGATACCTGTTGGCGTATTCTAACTGTTTATAGTTTTCTAATTGAAGTTTTGTTAATGTTTATGTACAGATTAGTTATTAAGAGGCCGATTCATGGAATTAATGTGCGCTGAAATTTTCAGCGCAAGCGTGCGAATCGCAGTGCCAGTGCGAAAATCGCAGCCAAACTCGTGCACAGCGATTCATGGAAGTCCGTGCGCATGGAAATTCATGGATGTGTGCTGAAATCCTGTTCGGTGCACGCTGGCGCACACGCCTTCAAACAGCGTGCGCTAAAAGCACAGCGAAAGCACACATAGCACAGCGCAAACAACAAAAGTAGGCGTAACACTGGGCGTGACACGCGGAATGGGGAACAACGCGTGGAAATGTGGGCATCACGGGGCAAGTACAGGAGGCAAGTGCACAGGACGCCCCCATGCTCGCCTACAACACATATTCATGGAATCAAATAGGGCAAACCAGCGCACGGGCAAAGACGCGCACAGGCGCAAACACATCCGCCACACGAAGGCAGGCGGTAGCGTCCCTGTGCATGAAAAAAATTTGCGCTAACAAAAAGCACGTACATACAGCTATGATGAATGTCCCATACTGTGTCCCTCTAGGACAAATGACGTGCAAAGGGGTACGCGATAAACACGGACCACCGCTGTGTGAAAAATTGTGTGTGTGTTTCGGGGGTGCGCAGGAAGTTTCACACGCGATAGGCCTTGGGCAAGTGGGGTACGTGTATAACTGGGGTTATCGTGGAGTTTCATATGTGATTGGATCCGGGTATGTGTATGTCTGGGGTGTGCGGGAAGTTTCACATGCGAAAGGGCCTGTGCGAGTGGGGTACGTGTATTTCTGGGGTGCGCGGGACGTTTCACACGCGAAAGGGCCTGTGCGAGTGGGGTACGTGTATTTCTAGGGTACGCGTAGAGTTACACACGCGATAGGCCCTGTGCGAGTGGGGTACGTGTATTCCTGGGGTTCGGGGAAGTCTCACACGCGATTTCAGCAGGGTACGTGTATTTCAAGGGTGCCGGGGAGTCCTACACGTGAATTGGCAGTGTGGGTCCTCCCAGGTGTTCCCTCTTCACCCTCCACGGCCCTTGCAGGCAGCCCACACCACAGGGGACTACCCTGCACCCCTGGTCATTTCCACAGGCAGCCCATCCACCATGAGCATGCCCCCCAGCCAAGCCACATGTCACCTTGCACTACTGATCACCAAGCATGAACCCCTGCACTCCCACCCCCCAGCAGTGCAGGGAACCTGCCAGCAGGCCCCAAATCATGTCCCACTCATGTCCCCCAACACCCCCACCCCCCAGCAGTCAGGGGCACCTGCCAGCAGGCCCCCCACACATGTCCCCCAGCACCCCCACCCCCCAGCAGTCAGGGGCACCTGCCAGCAGGCCCCCACACATGTCCCACTCATGTCCCCCAGCACCCCCACCCCCCAGCAGTCAGGGGCACCTGCCAGCAGGGCCCCACTCATGTCCCACACATGTCCACCTGCACCCCCACCACCCAGCAGTCAGGGGCACCTACCAGCAGGCCCCCACACATGTCCCACACATGTCCCCTGCACCCCCACCCCCCAAGCAGTCAGGGGCACCTGCCAGCAGGCTCCCACACATGTCCCCCTGCACCCCTAACCCCCAGCAGTCAGGGGCACCTGCCAGCAGGCCCCCACACATGTCCCCCTGCACCCCCACCCCCAGCAGTTAGGGGCACCTGCCAGCAGGCCCCCACACATGTCCCCCCTGCACCCCCACCCCCCAGCAGTGAGGGGCACCTGCCAGCAGGCCCCCACACATGTCCCCCTGCACCCCCACCCCCAGCAGTGCACGGCACCTGCCAGTAGGCCCCCACTCATGTCCCACTCATGTCCCCCAGCACCCCTACCCTCCAGCAGTCAGGGGCACCTGCCAGCATGCCCCCTCTCATGTCCCACTCATGTCCCCCAGCACTCCCAGCCCCCAGCAGTCAGGAGCACCTGCCAGCAGGCCCCCCACACAAGTCCCCCTGAACCCCCACCCCCAGCAGTCAGGAGCACCTGCCAGCAGGCCCCCCACACATGTCCCCCGGAACCCCCACCCCCAGCAGTCAGGGGCACCTGCCATCAGGCCCCCACACATGTCCCCCTACACCCCCACCCCCAGCAGTGCTGGGCACCTGCCCGCAGGCCCCCACTCATGTCCCACTCATGTCCCCCAGCATCCCCACCCCCCAGCAGTCAGGGGAACCTGCCAGCAGGCCCCCCAAACATGTCCCCCAGCACCCCCACACCCCAGCAGTCAGGGGCACCTGCCAGCAGACCCCACTCATGTCCCCCTGCACCCCCACCGCCAGCAGTAGGGGCACCTGCCAGCAGGCCCCCACTCATGACCCACTCATGTCCCCCTGCACCCTCACCGCCCAGCAGTTAGGGGCACCTGCCAGCAGGCCCCCACTCATGTCCCACACATGTCCCGCGGCACCCCCACCACCCAGCAGTTAGGGGCACCTGCCAGCAGGCCCCCACACATGTCCTCCAGCACCCCCACCCCCCAGCAGTCAGGGGCACCTGCCAGCATGCCCCCACACATGTCCCCCTGCACCTCCCAGCAGTGCAGGGCACCTGCCATCAGGCCCCCACTCATGTCCCACTCATGTCCCCCAGCACCCCAACCCCCCAGCAGTCAGGGGCACCTGCCAGCAGGCCCCCACTCATGTCCGACTCATGCCCCCAGCACCCCCACCCCCCAGCACTCGGCGGCACTTGCAAGCAGACGCCCCACACATGTCCCTCAGCACCCCCACCTCCCAGCAGTCAGGGGCACCTGCCAGCAGGCCCCACTCATGTCCCACACATTTCCCCCTGCACCCCCACACCCCAGCAGTGCATGGCACCTGCCAGCAGACCCCCACACATGTCCCCCAGCACCCCCACCCCCAGCAGTCAGGGGCACCTGCCAGCAAGCCTCCACACATGTCCCACTCATGTCCCCCAGCACCCCCAAACCCCAGCAGTCAGGGGCACCTGCCAGCAGACCCCCACTCATGTCTCACACCTGTCCCCCTGCACCCCCACCCCCCAGCAGTCAGGGGCACCTGCCAGAAGGCCCCCACACATGTCCCACACATGTCCCCCTGCACCCCCACCCCCCAGCAGTCAGGGGCAGCTGCCAGAAGGCCCCCACACATGTCCACCTGTACCACCACCCCCCATCAGTCAGGGGCACCTGCCAGCAGGCCCCCACACATGTCCCACTCATGTCCCCCAGCACCCCTACCCCCCAGCAGTCAGGGGCACCTGCCAGCAGGCCCCCACTCATGTCCCACACATGTCCCCCAGCACCCCCACCCCCCCCAGCAGTCAGGGGCACCTGCCAGCAGGCCCCCACTCATGTCCCACACATGTCCCCCTGCACCCCCACTACCCAGCAGTCAGGGGCACCTACCAGCAGGCCCCCACACATGTCCCACACATGTCCCCTGCACCCCCACCCCCCCAGCAGTCAGGGGCCCCTGCCAGCAGGCCCCCACACATGTCCCCCTGCACCCCCAACCCCCAGCAGTCAGGGGCACCTGCCAGCAGGCCCCCACACATGTCCCCCTGCACCCCCACCCCCAGCAGTCAGGGGCACCTGCCAGCAGGCCCCCACTCATGTCCCACACATGTCCCCCCTGTACCCCCACCCCCAGCAGTGAGGGGCACCTGCCAGCAGGCCCCCACACATGTCCCCCTGCACCCCCACCCCCAGCAGTGCACGGCACCTGCCAGTAGGCCCCCACTCATGTCCCACTCTTGTCCCCCAGCACCCCTACCCTCCAGCAGTCAGGGGCACCTGCCAGCAGGCCCCCTCTCATGTCCCACTCATGTCCCCCAGCACCCCCAGCCCCCAGCAGTCAGGAGCACCTGCCAGCAGGCCCCCACACATGTCCCCCTGAACCCCCACCCCCAGCAGTCAGGGGCACCTGCCATCAGGCCCCCACACATGTCCCCCTACACCCCCACCCCCCAGCAGTGCTGGGCACCTGCCCGCAGGCCCCCACTCATGTCCCACTCATGTCTGCCAGCACCCCCACCCCCCAGCAGTCAGGGGCACCTGCCAGCAGGCCCCCACACATGTCCCCCAGCACCCCCACCCCCCAGCAGTCAGGGGCACCTGGCAGCAGGCCCCCCACACATGTCCCCCAGCACCCCCACCCCCCAGCAGTCAGGGGCACCTGCCAGCAGACCCCACTCATGTCCCACTCATGTCCCCCTGCACCCCCACCCCCAGCAGTAGGGGCACCTGCCAGCAGGCCCCCACTCATGTCCCACTCAAGTCCCCCTGCACCCTCACCGCCCAGCAGTCAGGGGCACCTGCCAGCAGGCCCCTACTCATGTCCCACACATGTCCCACTGCACCCCCACCCCCCAGCAGTGCCGGGCACCTGCCAGCAGGCCCCCACACATGTCTTCCAGCACCCCCACCCCCCAGCAGTCAGGGGCACCTGCCAGCAGGCCCCCACACATGTCCCCCTGCACCTCCCAGCAGTGCAGGGCACCTGCCAGCAGGCCCCCACTCATGTCCCACTCATGTCCCCCAGCACCCCAACCCCCCAGCTGTCAGGGGCACCTGCCAGCAGGCCCCCACTCATGTCCCACTCATGTCCCCCAGCACCCCCACCCCCCAGCACTCGGCGGCACCTGCCGCAGACCCCCCACACATGTCCCTCAGCACCCCCACCTCCCAGCAGTCAGGGGCACCTGCCAGCAGGCCCCACTCATGCCCCACACATTTCCCCCCTGCACTCCCACACCCCAGCAGTGCATGGCACCTGCCAGCAGGCCCCCACACATGTCCCCCAGCACCCCCACCCCCAGGAGTCAGGGGCACCTGCCAGCAAGCCCCCACACATGTCCCACTCATGTCCCCCAGCACCCCCAAACCCCAGCAGTCAGGGGCACCTGCCAGCAAGCCCCCACTCATGTCTCACACCTGTCCCCCTGCACCCCCACCCCCCAGCAGTCAGGGGCACCTGCCAGAAGGCCCCCACACATGTCCCACACATGTCCCCCTGCACCCCCACCCCCCAGCAGTCAGGGGCAGCTGCCAGAAGGCCCCCACACATGTCCCACACATGTCCCCCTGCACCCCCACTACCCAGCAGTCAGGGGCACCTGCCAGCAGGCCCCCACTCATGTCCCACACATGTCCCCCAGCACCCCCACCCCCCCAGCAGTCAGGGGCACCTGCCAGCAGGCCCCCACTCATGTCCCACACATGTCCCCCTGCACCCCCACTACCCAGCAGTCAGGGGCACCTACCAGCAGGCCCCCACACATGTCCCACACATGTCCCCTGCACCCCCACCCCCCCAGCAGTCAGGGGCACCTGCCAGCAGGCCCCCACACATGTCCCCCTGCACCCCCAACCCCCAGCAGTCAGGGGCACCTGCCAGCAGGCCCCCACACATGTCCCCCTGCACCCCCACCCCCAGCAGTCAGGGGCACCTGCCAGCAGGTCCCCACTCATGTCCCACACATGTCCCCCTGCACCCCCACCCCCCAGCAGTGAGGGGCACCTGCCAGCAGGCCCCCACACATGTCCCCCTGCACCCCCACCCCCAGCAGTGCAGGGCACCTGCCAGTAGGCCCACACTCATGTCCCACTCATGTCCCCCAGCACCCCTACCCCCCAGCAGTCAGGGGCACCTGCCAGCAGGCCCCCTCTCATGTCCCACTCATGTCCCCCAGCACCCCCAGCCCCCAGCAGTCAGGAGCACCTGCCAGCAGGCCCCCACACATGTCCCCCTGAACCCCCACCCCCAGCAGTCAGGGGCACCTGCCATCAGGCCCCCACACATGTCCCCCTACACCCCCACCCCCCAGCAGTGCTGGGCACCTGCCCGCAGGCCCCCACTCATGTCCCACTCATGTCTGCCAGCACCCCCACCCCCCAGCAGTCAGGGGCACCTGCCAGCAGACCCCACTCATGTCCCACTCATGTCCCCCTGCACCCCCACCCCCAGCAGTAGGGGCACCTGCCAGCAGGCCCCCACTCATGTCCCACTCAAGTCCCCCTGCACCCTCACCGCCCAGCAGTCAGGGGCACCTGCCAGCAGGCCCCTACTCATGTCCCACACATGTCCCACTGCACCCCCACCCCCCAGCAGTGCCGGGCACCTGCCAGCAGGCCCCCACACATGTCCCCCTGCACCTCCCAGCAGTGCAGGGCACCTGCCAGCAGGCCCCCACTCATGTCCCACTCATGTCCCCCAGCACCCCAACCCCCCAGCTGTCAGGGGCACCTGCCAGCAGGCCCCCACTCATGTCCCACTCATGTCCCCCAGCACCCCCACCCCCCAGCACTCGGCGGCACCTGCCGCAGACCCCCCACACATGTCCCTCAGCACCCCCACCTCCCAGCAGTCAGGGGCACCTGCCAGCAGGCCCCACTCATGCCCCACACATTTCCCCCCTGCACTCCCACACCCCAGCAGTGCATGGCACCTGCCAGCAGGCCCCCACACATGTCCCCCAGCACCCCCACCCCCAGGAGTCAGGGGCACCTGCCAGCAAGCCCCCACACATGTCCCACTCATGTCCCCCAGCACCCCCACACCCCAGCAGTCAGGGGCACCTGCCAGCAGGCTCCCACTCATGTCTCACACATGTCCCCCTGCACCTCCACCCCGCAGCAGTCAGGGGCACCTGCCAGAAGGCCCCCACACATGTCCTACACATGTACCCCTGCACCCCCACCCCCCAGCAGTCAGGGGCAGCTGCCAGAAGGCCCCCACACATGTCCCCCTGCACCTCCCAGCAGTGCAGGGCACCTGCCAGCAGGCCCCCACTCATGTCCCACTCATGTCCCCCAGCACCCCAATCCCCCAGCTGTCAGGGGCACCTGCCAGCAGGCCCCCACTCATGTCCCACTCATGTCCCCCAGCACCCCCACCCCCCAGCACTCGGCGGCACCTGCCAGCAGACCCCCCACACATGTCCCTCAGCACCCCCACCTCCCAGCAGTCAGGGGCACCTGCCAGCAGGCCCCACTCATGCCCCACACATTTCCCCCCTGCACTCCCACACCCCAGCAGTGCATGGCACCTGCCTACAGGCCCCCACACATGTCCTCCAGCACCCCCACCCCCCAGCAGTCAGGGGCACCTGCCAGCAGGCCCCACTCATGCCCCACACATTTCCCCCCTGCACTCCCACACCCCAGCAGTGCATAGCATCTGCCAGCAGGCCCCCACACATGTCCCCCAGCACCCCCACCCCCAGGAGTCAGGGGCACCTGCCAGCAAGCCCCCACACATGTCCCACTCATGTCCCCCAGCACCCCCACACCCCAGCAGTCAGGGGCACCTGCCAGCAGGCTCCCACTCATGTCTCACACATGTCCCCCTGCACCCCCACCCCCCAGCAGTCAGGGGCACCTGCCAGAAGGCCCCCACACATGTCCCACATATGTCCCCCTGCACCCCCACCCCCCAGCAGTCAGGGGCAGCTGCCAGAAGGCCCCCACACATGTCCCCCTGTACCCCCACCCCCCAGCAGTCAGGGGCACCTGCCAGCAAGCCCCCACACATGTTCCCCCGACAGGTCATCACACTCCAGACCCATGCCCCTCATGGCCACCCAAATCCCACCCCAATCCAAACACCCCACATTGAATTCCCAAAGTCATGATAGAAAATACATAACCAGCATGTCCATGAATCATTGTCCCTCAGACCCACGCAATGGTGACACATGACTGTGAAAAGATCAACATTGTGACATGCACAAAACAAATGAGATAAGACCATATCAGTAAAGTATATAATAAATGTGTATTCAATAATGAACGAAATGAATAAAAAAAATCACACAATAATCGAAATCACTTCCTGCATGTCCAAAATATTCCAAAAAAATATGTGAAACCCAAATCCAAATCAATCCAAAAGCAAATGGGTCCAAAGAGTCTGTCGTCCAACCAAATCCAAAGTGTAAAAATAAGATACATCCATCGATCCGTGGTAAAAAAGAAACTTAAATGAAGTAAAATCCAGTGTAGAACTATATACAAATAAATAAATAAATTTCAGCAGCAAAACATGAGTAATTGTTTGCTAAATTCTCCTTTTTATTTTTTGGCTAATTTGGGTTTATGGACCGGTTTCACTAAGTTCAGGCTTTTCTAAAGGTGTGCTTAGTTCACCCAACATGGCGATCCCTTTTGCCCCTTTCTGTTTGTCTAACTTGGAAGGCCATGCATTGTGCTATACTCCATTCCAGTATATTTAGTCCTACCTTTCTTTCGTGCATTTTGCAATGGTAACACGAGTAGACTGAAACAAGCGGTCATTGAGGTAGGTCTGTTTATTTTGCTCTCCCCATGTTGTAGTTTTAACTTTTAATTGGCTTTTTTGGTTTACCAGTCAGGAATTGTCCACAGTCCTTTTGAATCATAAGTTAATTGGAGTTAATCTAATGGGTACTTTGGTGGTTTTTTGAATACTAATTTGAGATTTATTTTCTTTTCCTGTTTTCTTTGGCTAAATTAGCTTTCCGCAACTGCGAGGCATTTTGAGGTATGTTCTTATTGATTTTATTGACAGCATTACGGTTTGTTTTGGTAACTTATGTAATATTTTTTTGCAATTGGCTTTCCAGTAATTACTTAATCTATCTGCCTACAGAACTGTATTTGGCATTGTCCTACTCTAAATGTGGAGTTTTTATTGCTGCAACCTAAGGTACTTATTTTTGGAATACATTACACAGTCTTTGATTTAAGACTTAGCTTACTAAGTGGAACTTGATTGCGCTGCTATGGCCAACTTTTGTTTCTAAAATTATGTTTCTTTTTCTTCTTTTTTTGTTTGTCTGTCAACGGACTACTACGAATGAAATTGGTTAATTTGTGGTAACTTAATTTCTACTTTTTTACTCTTCCTACATGTGATGTACATGTGTTATATTTTTTGTGGTTGCATCGCGCCCTGGACTGCTTGCTCACAACTTGTGCCTATGTTCTTTATGTAACAATTCTTTGCACAAAACAATCATGTGTATGTTTTATTTCTAACTTTACCCAATTTGTATGGGAATGATGTACTATGCAATTTAAGCCTCTGATGAAAAGCTGTACACAGCTTGAAACACGTGTCAGGCTTCTCTTCGCACAAACAATAAAGGCTTTTCTTTGCACAAACAATTAATTATAATTTCTTGGCGCAGTGAGACTGGGAACATCTTTGTTTTTCTTCAACTATTCCTGTGGATGTGTATTGGCAGTACACCCACACCGCCCAGATACCCGCAGCCTTGATGTTTATTTTCTTAATCACTGTATAAGCGCTGTGAACTTGTGACTTTTTCTGCCATAACTTTGTTGTCACCATTATATATAGTTCATTAGTGTAAAGTTTCATTTCTTTTTTCTTTCATTTGGGGCGCATGGACTACGCCCCACATTTTTGTATATAGTTAGTAATTAAGTAGGTTTCATTGTAGGTTTCATTTATGTCTTTGGGCTCATGGACCCTGGATTTGCTATTTGTACATCTTTATTTTTCTTCACCATAGAGCAATGGATATTACGCTTTTTTTTTTCCCTTTG
Organism: Ambystoma mexicanum; assembly: GCF_040938575.1. Taxonomy (NCBI): domain Eukaryota; kingdom Metazoa; phylum Chordata; class Amphibia; order Caudata; family Ambystomatidae; genus Ambystoma; species Ambystoma mexicanum. Next base: position 76,322,731 of record NC_090935.1, on the reverse strand, counting down.
GATTTGCTTTGTTGGACGGTGACTTGGGACACATTTTCATTTGGATTAATTTGGATTCTCATTTATTTTATTTATCATTTTTTGGGACATGCTGCATTTTCATTATTATTGGCATTATTGTGTGTTTTTATTTCATTCCCTTCATTTTGACTTGAATACATTTTTGTTTCTTACTTCAATGTGTGGTCTTCTCTCATTGGTTTCATGCATGTCACAATGTGGGTTTTCTCAGTCACTAATGAAGTGCATGGAACAAGTGAAATGGGTGCAATTAGTTAAGTGAATGGAACGTGTGAAGATGACGCATGTGGATGGATGATGCTTGGAGTAAGGATAACATGGGTAGAACGAATGAAACGAGCAGTGTGAAGATGACGTATGTGTATGGATGATGAATGAAGAAAGGATAACGTGGGTAGAATGAATGAAAGGAGTAGTGCATAAAATGGTGGAGTGCATAAAATGGTTGAAGGACATGGAACGGATGAGACTGCATGGAACGGATGGGAGTGCATGGAATGGATGGGAGTGCATGGAACGTGTTGGAGTGCACAGAATGGCGTGATGTACATGGAATGGTTTGGAGGGCACGGAACATCTGAAAGAGCTTTGAAAGGAACAGTCTGAGTGTTTGAAACAGTTGTAATGCACGGAACAGTCGAGTACATGGAACGGATGAAGTTCATGGAACTATTGGAGTGGACGCGATCTCAAGCACCTAAAGTAAACCACCATATTCACTTCTCCACGCTTACTCTCTTCTTTACACCACCATAGAACACAGCGATACTATGACACCATTCGGTATAGCTGTTCTCATACCAACATCTGCCTCAAACTCCCCATCACTCTAACTAAACACTGCTGGTTACACACCCCCCAGCCAGGCGTTCTCCTCAGGCCCAACGCAGCCACAATCGGTCTGGATAAATCCTGCCAGAACGAACCCATACTATTGACCTCTCAACCACCACACCTACCGCTAAGAAGCAGCTATTTCACAAATGACACACCAGCTGCACACATATCCGGTGCTTCAACGCACTTTTGACTCTCTCTGCTCCCTCTACTGACTTGAACTTCGGCTCCCAAGGGTGTTCAACCTACCAGCGCCTTCAGACCATACCAATGGTACATAAGGCTCTATATAAATGCAAAGTAACATAACATAACATGTGTTGCCATTGTGTGGGTCGGACAGACTTGTACTCATGCTCATACTGCTTATTTGTGATCTATCATGTAATGGGGATTTCAATTTGGAGTGGATGTAAAGCTTTGTTGGGTGTTTGGACTGGGGTGCTGTGGGGTGCGATTTGTGTGGCTGGCAGGTGCCCCTGGCTGCTTGGGGGTTGGGGTGCTGGGGGACATGTGTGGGATATGTGTGGGGGCCTGCTGGCAGGTGCCCCTGACTGCTGGGAGGTGGGGGTGCAGGGGGACATGTGTGGGACATGTGTGGGGGCCTGCTGGCAGGTGCCCCTGACTGCTGGGGGGTGGGGGTGCAGTGGGACATGTGTGGGACATGAGTGGGGGCCTGCTGGCAGTTGCCCCTGACTGCTCTGGGGTGGCGGTGCAGGGGGACATGTGTGGGAAATTGTGGGGGCCTGCTGGCAGGTGCCCCTGACTGCTGGGGGGTGGGGGTACAGGGGGACATGTGTGGGACATGTGTGGGGGCCTGCCGGCAGGTGCCCCTGACTGCTGGGGTGTGGGGGTGCAGGGGGACATGTGTGGGAAATGTGTGGGGGCCTGCTGGCAGGTGCCCCTGACTGCTGGGGTGTGGGTGTGCAGGGAGACATGTGTGGGACATGTGTGGGGGCCTGCTGGAATGTCCCCTGCACTGCTGGGGGTGGGGGTGCTGGGGGACATGTGTGGGGGCCTGCTGGAAGGTGCCCTGCACTGCTGGAGGGTGGGGGTGCTGGGGGACTTCCCGCGCACCCCTGAAATACACGTACCAAGCCCAATCGCGTGTGAAACTTCCCGCGCACCCCTGAAATACACGTTCCCAGCCCAATCGCGTGTGAAACTTCCCGCGCACTCCTGAAATACACGTACCCAGCCCAATCGCGTGTGAAACTTCCTGCGCACCCCTGAAATACATGTACCCAGGCCAATCGCGTGTGAAACTTCCCACGCACCCCTGAAATGCACATACCCATCCCAATCGCGTGTGAAACTTTCCGCGCACCCCTGAAATACACGTACCCAGCCCAATCGCGTGTGAAACTTCCCACGCACCCCTGAAATACACGTACCCAGCGCAATTGCGTGTGAAACTTCCCGCACACCCCTGAAATACATGTACCCAGGCCAATCGCGTGTGAAACTTCCCGCGCACCCCTGAAATACACGTACCCAGGGCAATCGCGTGTGAAACTTCCCGCGCACCCCTGAAATACACGTACCCAGGCCAATCGCATGTGAAACTTCCCGCGCATCGCTGAAATACACATACCCAGGCCAATCGTGTGTAAAACTTCCCGCGCACCCCTGAAATACACGTACCCAGCCCAATCACGTGTGAAACTTCCTGCGCACCCCTGAAATACAAGTACCTAGCCCAATCGCGTGTGAAACTTCCCGCGCACCCCTGAAATACACGTACCCAGGCCAATCGCGTGTGAAACTTCCCAGGCACCCCTGAAATACATGTACCCAGCCCAATCGCGTGTCAAACTTCCCACGCACCCCCGAAATACACGTACCCAGCCCAATCCGTGTGAAACTTCCCGCACACCACTGAAATACAGGTACCCAGGCCAATCGCATGTGAAACTTCCAGCGCACCCCTTTAATACACATACCCAGGCCAATCACGTGTGAAACTTCCTGTCCACCCCTGAAATACACGTACCCAGCCCAATCGCATGTGAAACTTCCGGCGCACCCCTGAAATACACGTACCCAGCCCAATCGCGTGTGAAACTTCCCGCGCACCCCTGAAATACACGTACCCAGGCCAATCGCATGTGAAACTTCCCACGCACCCCCGTAATACACGTACCCCACTCGCACAGGCCCTTTCGTGTGTGAAAGTTCCCGCGAACCATGTAATACACGTACCCTGCGGAAATCGTGTGTGAAACTTCCCGCGAACCCCAGTAATACACGTAACCCACTCGCACAGGCCCTTTCGCGTGTGAAACTTCACGCGCACCCCAGTAATACACGTTCCCCGCTTGGCGTTTGCTGTTTGGCAGCACTGTAAACTGGTCCAGGGTGAGCGCAGCCCTTTGCACTGAATTGGGAATTTTGATGGCTTTTCCTTGCGCAAGGGCGTTCTTGGGGGCGTAACTGGTGCTGCTGCAGGGTCGCTGCGCCACTCTGTGCCACGGCTGGTTTTGGAGGCTAAAATCCATGAATACGCTGTGCGCGGAAATCGATTTTAGGGCACGCGGCTGGCGCAGACATTTTCACGCACACACTGTGCGCCAGCCGCGTGCGCCACTTTTGTGCAAAATTCTATGAATTACCCTGTCAATTTTGGTTTTAAGAAGATTAAATAAGCGTTTATAAGATTTTCTGGTAATCTCTGTTTTAGAGTACTTGACCATGTATGAATCCAGTCAGCTTGCAGTTGTTTTTGGTATCATCTGCATTGTAACGTAGAAGCATTAATATTACGTATTTACTATGTGTTTGTATTTGTAAGGTAGAGCGATTATCTGAAATGCAAGTAGTACATAATCTGCCATGGTTTGTACAAGTTGCTGAAATGGAATGGATTCACAGTTAGGTATGGATACATACACAACGTGTTCATTAGGGATTTGTTCCTGTGCCATATTGTTGCACAGAGTGCATGTATGTTGCCACATGAATTAAATCTGGAAGATTTCATTTATAGGTATGTTTTTGTTTTCCAGTACTTGTAGTAAGTACATTAGAAATTCTTGTGGATCTTCTTGTGAGTTTATAGAAAATTTGACCATTCCAGCACAGTAGTCCAATTCTTGTCTTATTCCATGAACACTATTGGCCTGATTCATGGACGTGTTTTATAATGGCGCAATCCCATAGGAAAATGTTATGTGAATCAAGCCTTATATGTGTTGTCAGGATTGTTGCTTGCATTTTTATGAAGGACTAACATTTGCAAACACAATTGGTCTGTATTATGTAAGTAAATGTTGTCAAGAATTGGTGGTGGCAATTGAAATAGAATATTTATTGCTACATTTGCATAGCAATTTACACCAGTTATATTTGAAAATTTGAATGGAACATAGTTCTGTGTCCAAGTCATTTCTTCGGAGAGTGTGTTGCTTCTTTGAAGAAGTACCTTAGTTACTTTGAGTAGTAGATTCTTCTTTAGTTTTAGTAATTGATGAAGTATTAGCTTCTTTTACTCTCTTTGGAGGATTTGGAGTGAGATCCTGTTGCATTTCTGTTTGAAGTAGTTTTCTTTTACAACGTTTTGATTTTTGTGGAACAGGATAGGTTTTTAGATGGGGGTGTGTAGTGAATCGATTCTATTGTATTCTAAAATGCAAGGAATATCATTGTATACTTTACTTGCATCAAAGTTGATTAGAAATAGACCATCAAGTGTATGTAAGCATGATAGTGCTATGTAGCTCATGCCTTCTTTAAAGACTGTGTTCCCAATATCTGTCAATGCTTTATCTTGGGTACAACCTTGTGATTTGTGAATGGTGACTGTATATGCTAGAGTTAAAAAAAAATGTTCTCTGCGTACATACATGTCCTTTAAAAGAAGGGATCGAGCTGTTGAGCATTGTATCTTTTTTACTTCAGATAGTTTGTCGAAGAGAATATTGACAAACTGAATGTTGTAGTCACGTGGGTATGTTTGAAAGCCAACAACAGTACCAAGTGCTCCATTCACTAGTCCTTGCTCCATGTCAAGGTTACGTTTAAGAATTACTCTACAGTTTAACGATAATTTTAATATTTTCTCCAAACCAGCTGTGTAAGAGAGAACGTTTTCTAAGGTATTTAGTCTTATTGTGGCTTGTTGACACACGGGTAGTGTCATAGAATGTATATCCAGTTTGTCTGTGAAGCAAATTTCTATTATTGGTTGCATTTTATTTTCAACATTGTTTCATTGAATTTGGAACAGTTTGCAAGAGTTGGCATCAAGGACATACAATTGACATGTTTGTGTGCTAATTGTTCCATGACATCAGTAGCACATGAGTTATGGTCATAAAGTTCATGGATGGGACAGATTTTTAATATTGCTTGTGATTCTTGAGATAGTACACCAACTCTAATATTTTTAAAATGTTGGTGTAGGTGAGGTCTGCAGACTGGCACATCTTTTCTGTTAATTCTCTGTATTGGAAATATTGCTAAAGGTTAACATTTCCTATGCTTCCAACAGTTTTACGGCAGAGTTTGTGTTCTAAGTTTTTAAAAATAGGTTCACCTTTCACTGGTGTCAATTGAAGTAGATCTCCAAAAACAATAATGTGTTTTCCTCCAAAGAGCTCTTCGTAGTTTGTTTTGAGTACTTCTTGTAATCTGAGGCGAATCAAAGCCAACATTAGGTTGGAGACCATGTTCACTTCATCTATTATTAGCATTTTCATTTGTTTTAACACTCTTCATAGTTCCATTGCAGCTTCTGTAGGAAGTTTGTAATATTCTAATTTGTTTAGGTGTCCTACTGGAAGGAGTAGTAATCAGTGTAAAGTGACACCACCTATGTTGTAGGCAGCTAAACCTGTGGGGGCAGTTACAACAGCTGACAGTTTGTTGTTTGTCAAATGTTGAAGGAACTTGCTGATGATTTTGATTGAGAACGTTTTGCCTGAACTAGCTTGACTGTAGCAGGATGTAGAAGTTCAAATTGACCAGTTTCTGGTGACTGTTGAATTATTTCAGTGGTTTCCCTCACGTTTTCTTCAATATTAATTTCGTTATAGTATTCATTATTGTCTTTTAGATATTGCAAGGCTTGTCTAACTTTATCTAAGTCTACGAGCTGTTGCCAAATTTCTTTGTCTTTTGTAGGTACACCATTTACTAAGACAATTAAAGCTTGCTCTATTGAACGTTGCACTCCCAGAGTGTGCACATTTTCTTTCAGATATAATGGTAAATAAACTACTTTGCCACGAATGCCTTTCACTAATTCAGAGAGAGGGAATTTTGCTGTTTTTGGTTGAAGGTGCATTATTGCTTGAAATGGGTGCACTGTTTGAATTATTATGCTCTTATATAAATTGAGTTGTTGCAGGGGTTTTGGTAGTGGGAATAATTCCAAGTTATTTGTGATAGCCCGTGAATGAGTTTGGTTGTTGTCAAGTTTTGTAGGGCAGTAAGTGCAAAGTATTAAGGGGTCAGTTATTTTGTATTTGTTTTCTGCTATAAGGTAGAGAGCTAATTCAAACCATTTGGAATGTTCTATTCTGTATGTAACGTCCACAGTTTTTGTGTTACTTTTTAAAAAAAGTTCTGCGGCAACACACACACATGGTTTGGTACTTCAGTGGATGTACTTTTAAATGGTTTTATTTCTTTTTTGTATGTGTGTAGTAGAAGGTTGTCATATGTACAATTGTTGCTAGTCTGTTGTAAAGTTATTGCATTTTGAAAGTGGCTTTCACTTCCAAAATATTGTCTCTGGATATGCCCTATTTCTTCGAGTAGGTCTTTGGCTGTACCATGTAGAAGGATATTTAAATTGGCTAGTGCTAAATTGGTATATATTACTTATAATATGTTAGTGCAACATGCTTTGCATATGAGTAGAATACTAAGTATATGAAACTCACTTGGTTTCTTAGGGTTGTGTTATTGCATGTTAGGAGATAGAAGAAATAATGATGTACTTGTTTTGAAATGTTTGTAAGGTAAATGCCAGAAACTGTATAGAAAGGCATAGAATGTATGTGTGTGTGAAGGTGTGGGTAATAAAGCAGAAGGATGTGATGTGCAGGGAGTTGTGTTATTTCGGCTGTGAGCTTTTCAATGAAAGTGTCTATCTGTGTGAGTGTATAAAGATGCATAAACTTATCCTGGCTGTGTGTAATTTTATAATGCGCTACTAAGTGTTTTTCTACAACTATACTGTTATTTCTCCCATCTTTTAATATTATAATTTTTTAGATAGTTTGAGTAAAAAAAGAATTTAGATAGCAGACAGGTTTGGAAGTGACAGTTGATTATAGCAGATGTGAAAAATAATACTAAGTTCATTTTATAGGTTATAAGGGTTAAGGGACAGTTAGTTTGTTTATATGCATTTTTAAGAGTTGTGCATGCATGTACTCTTCATAACATATGCATAACTGTGGTTTGTATTCATGCAGGTGGATATGCATGCAGCTGCAAGTAGAAATCTTGGAGACTTGGACAGTAGTTTTTGTAGTAGATGCTTTCCAATGATATGAGACTTGTACTCAGAGTGATCAACAGTACATTTGAAGTGCTGAACGCTGATGATGGAGTTAGATGTAGAGGTCTTGGATGTGATTGGTGGATGACTGCTTAGCTGTATCCAATAAGGGAATGGCACAGAGAGTGAAGTGGAAAGGGTAGAAGGGCTGTCCAAGAGTTGTATGGTCCGCAGACACTGCGGCTGTCCAAGGACAGGGCGTGCCACATACATGGTTTTCCAGCAAAACCAGCATGGAAAGGGGACTGTAGGGATTAGCCAATCAGGTGTTGAGGTTGTGGATTTGTCTTGAAATATGCTGTGTGTAGTGAAGATGGCAGAGGTGGAGAAAGTCAGGGTGTTGGCGGTTGGAGATATGTTTGTGCATGGTTTACAGCAGTATGCGCAATTCAGACATGTGGCAAACAATTTTTATGTTAAAGGAGTGGAGGTGGTGTGGAGCATTGCGCCTGATTGCAATATACAGGGAATTGTACACGTTTGTAAAGATATGGGCAGGATGAACAGTCCTCATGTGGTAGTTTTGCACTGTGGTGATTTCCATTTGGGCTATGTCTCTCCCCTACTTTGCTGGCAGATTTGGAACACTTGGTTCAAGCAGTAATTAAAATCCTTCCAAATGCCAAACTTATTTTTTTCTGGATTAGTACCTAGGGCAATATGGGACAATAGTTCTGTTTTTTTTTGTCCTCAGCAAAACATTGCTAGGTGTGCAATCAACCGAGGCCTGTGTGCTTTCATGCTTAGAGCAGGTATGTGTTTCTGTAATAATGAGAATATTGATTCCAGTAATGCTGTTTATTTTAAAGAAGATGGCATTTCTTTATCTTTTATGGACATGTGTCTGGAACTTCTTTACAATTTGCAATGAAAGAAGGACTTGGGAAGTTCATGGACATGTTTCCAAATTCTCAAGTAATTTTTTCTCGTATTTTGCGAGACAAATGTGGCTGCGTTCTTCTTCATTTGGTCCACAAATGGAGGAAGCGTGGCACAATGTCAATAAGGCTGGTTGTGCCTTTTTAAGAGATGTTGGCATGTCATCCTTTCACAATGAAAATTTTATGTTTTGTTGCACATACATTTTTACAGAGATGGAGTCCATCTTACTTATCCAGGCAATCAGATTTTTCGGAGAAATGTACAAAATTAATTGCAACCTTTTTTGGAATTACAGCCATCCATTTTGCAATAGGTGTTGACCATTTGAAGCTTTTCAATCACAAACAAACACCACCAAAACGTTCTTTTCAGAGCCACCAATTTCTCCCAGAGAAAAGAGCAATGGTTTTGATAGGGCAGCACCCCAGAATTGTATATGTCTGTGAACTGTCCGCGGACTTCTAAAAAATGCAGAGGGCCCTGCTCCATTTATTTGCCACTTTTATTTTTAAACTGTGAAAGGCGCCTCTGAAAAGAACTTTTTTTTGGTTTTTGTTGTTTTATATTATTTTAGGTTTTTTACACACAACGCACAAGGAAAGGAGGGTAAGGAAGGGACACCAACCACGGGGATAAGAAAGGGCAGGTGGAGAGAGGAAGATGTAGGGTGGTCCTTATTTAGGTAGTGGGCAGACCTTCATATGCTCCGTAATCGCCGCCTCAAAGCACTCCAAACCAGCCCTCCAACGACTCAGCACCATTTCGCACTGGTTGCAGGTGACCTTGTTCGTACGTGCTTTTGGTACACCACCATGAATGGTAAACAACCGCCACACCCAAGACTCACAGCGAGTGCTGGTAGTAGGGACTTCCATTACCCCATCCTCTTCATCCTCTTCATCATCCTCCTCTACATCCTCACGCCTGTTCCCCTCTGCAGGCCCTTGCGGAGGTTTTGGTGGTGGGGGGTTTGAGGGTGGTGCTGAGGCAGAAGCAGCACCAGCTGGAAGAATAGCAGCCCTGGATGCCATCAGGTTTGATGATGCAACAGCAAAGGCAGCAAAAGCAGGTCAATCTTCAAAAGTAGAAAGACAGAATGAAGATGAGCTCTGGGGTGTGACCTTTTATAGGGGTGCAGGTGCACTCTCCGTGAACAGCCGCGCTGCCCGTGGACAGATGGAACACCCCAGAAAGGCTCAAAAAGTTCAAAAAGTATTGAGAAAGCCAGAGTCATTGTCTGGGACATGTGCATTGGTGAATTTTTTACTGTAAAATACTTTGGATTGCCTAAAAAAGTACTTTTTAAATGTTTGGGGACTTGGACAGTGTCCGCAAATCAGGACACACCCTCAGCATGGGTGCGGTCACATGATGACATTTTGAACATGTCCACGAATGGGACGAGTGTCCCCAGGACACCAAATGCATAGGATCGGTCCTGTGCATGCTCGCGGGTGTTCTACAGACAGTGTTCGGGTCCTCAAACTAATTTAATGTGCGACACACGTGAGATAGTAACGGACAGGCGCAATGTTCGTAGGACTTATGGGTGTGGTACGCATGTACGTAGATATTCTACGGACAGGTATGATGTCCTTAGGACACCTCCATTATGGTTACTTGCGTATATTCCAGACACCAAGTATGTTCTAAGAACAGTTTCATCTTGCTTGCGAACAGTACGGACAGGTATAGTGTCCTTAGAACACCTCCATTTTGGTTATTTGCGGACATTCCGGGCACCAAGTATGGTCTAAGAACAGTTCCATCTTGCTTGCAAACAGTGCGGACAGGTATAGTGTCCCTAGGACACCACCATTTTGATTAATTCCAGACATTCCGGACACCAAGTATGTTCTAAGCACAGTTTCATGTTGCTTGCGGACTGTACGGACAGGTATAGTGTCCTTAGAACACCTCCATTTTGGTCATTTGCGGACATTCCGGACACCAAGTATGGTCTAAGAACAGTTCCATCTTGCTTGTGAACAGTAGGGACAGTTGTAGTGCCCTCAGGACACCTACATTTTGGTTAATTATGGACATCTCGGATACCAAGTATGTTCTAAGAACAGTTTCATCTTGCTTGTGGACAGTACGGACAGGCATAGTGTCCTTAGAACACCTCCATTTTGGTTATTTGCATTCCGGACACTGAGTATGTTCTTAGAACTGTTCCATCTTGCTTGCGGACAGTACAGACAGGTATAGTGTCCTTAGGACACCCCCATTTTGGTTAATTACAGACATTCCGGACACCCGCACTGTCCACAGACACCCCAACTGCCTTTCAAAAAAAAAAATAAGACACAAAGGAATGAAGTAACAACACATAAAATATTTTATTATGATATACAAATATAAAATTTGTGAAAGAGAGGGGGAAGCAGAAACGGACACAAATACGGGGAATTAGGGGTTTGGAGAGGATCGATGTGAAGGGATGAAGGGATGGAAGTCTCATCATACTGTTTTTCTTGATGGTGCGGGTTTGGGGATAGTTGACTGGGACATGGAGAGGGGGAACAGGTGCATGTGGGACAATGATATTTAATTTTTTCTTTTATGTGGTCCTCTACAAAATGTTTCAAATGATTGAAATTGTCCATGAGCATATTCATGTTTTGTTCCATGCACTGTAGAGTATTTTCTAATGTCTCTTTCACTGTATTATTTTCAATGTGTGTAAGGTCTGTTAAAATATATATATATATTACATGGCCACGCTAGTGGCCATGTAGTTATGGTTAAGTTGCTGTTTCCATGGGAAGAGCACTTTTTGGGCGGCTTATAACTTCGCTCTCCCTGGACGGATCCTCACCAAACTTTGCAACTTTGTATTTGGGTCACTCTGAATTTTTTTGCAAAGTTTGGTGAGGATTCGTCCAGGGGGGGAAAAGTTATAGGGGGCTCCCAAAACGTTTTTTTTTCCCATAGACTGAATGGGAAAAAACTTTGCGCACGGCTACAGCCCGAACCGCTGGACGGATTTACACCAAATTTGCGGGAGGAGCGGCGGCCTGGTCCCAAAAGCGTGCTTTTGTAAATTTGGTGTAAATCTGTCCAGTAGTTTTTTTTAAAAATGACCAAAATGTAAGGCACGCAGACGGACTTCCCTGTTCGCTCCGCGGACAGCAACCCGATTGGCCCATGGCCTTGCGTCATGTCCGCAGACATGCGATGTGTTCGCTGATTGGACGGCGAGGGGCGTGGAGCGCGTCAGATTTTCTGTGGCGCCCGCCATCTTGTATTCGCCGTCGACCGCGTACAGCGCAGTGAAACGTGGATAAAAAATTGTATTTAGTGCCGTGTGTTGGTGTGTAAGAGTGTTTGGGGATGGTAGGGGAGTATGAGATAGGTTCAATGTTTTGTTTTTTTATGTGCTAGACGTTTTTTGTTGCGTTCGATTTGTCCGTGGAGAACACGGCTGTTCTGACATTTTGTAAATAAACTAAATGGTGGGGTGTTTAGAGGACGGAGTATGTGTCATTTTTGTTCGCAAGGAAGGTAAAAATGAGCTATGAACACTCGCGGTGTACTTAATTGTTCGTAAATACACAAACTGGGGGTGTCCTCAGGACGCTGTCCGTATTGTAATCTGTCTAGTTGAATGTGTTCTAACAACACTCGCAGTGTCCCAAAATGGTTGCAATTACACAAAATTAGGGTGTTCTGAGAACGTTGTTTGTATTGTTCGTTGTCAGGGTGAAAGTGTTTTAAGACCACTCCTTTTGTCCGCTAATAGTACAATTTCCTAGGGGCGTCAACCGACTTTTTGTCCACTAAAGAAACGATAAATCCGGCTGGTGTGCGCCGACATTATGTGATAATCCTATGACTGGCGCTATTGACCTGGCTGACTTGCTTTTGCGACACTAAATCATATCTCCCGCCCCTAAGCCTGATATTATCAAAGCATTCATATTCCCTGCCTCTCTCCGTCACGTTACAGGGTGCGTAATCAAACACGCCCAGTTCTCTGCAGTCCTAAGTGACTTTACACAGAACCCGGAAGACAACACATATTATGTCACAACACAGCACGCCACAATTCGGAATATGAAACAGTGATTTAAAAGCAGACAGCAAGATTGTAAATGTTGTAAAGTACATTTATTTGACATCAAATGTTTAGAGAATATTCAGCAATTTGCATTTGTCTTTGTTGTCGATCCGCAAAAGTTCATGTTGAGGCACGCGATGTTCCTTTGCGCAACAGAGGGTGTTAGATCAGCTTACAAATCAGTGTGCCACAATTCGGAATATGAAACTGTGGTTTAAAAGTAAACAGCAGGATTGTACATTTGGTAAAGTACATTTATTTCACATGAAATGTTTAGTGAATATTCAGCGATTTGCTATTGTTTCTGCTGTCGATCAGCAAAAGTTTATTTGGAGCCACGCGTTGTTCCTTTGCGGTAGATAGGCTGTGGTCGCTCTGATAATCGGAAGGTTGCTCCAACAACGAGCCATTAGACCACCCTATTGGTTGGGATGTTGTTTGTAGCCACTATATTGGTCCTTGGCGATTGTCCCATAAAATGGTGAGGGTCATGAAGTTGCATATTTGGACCTGCACCTGGCAGTTGAAGAGCCCATCCGATGGAGTCTGTAAATCGTGACATAGGCAAAATGGAGCCACATACCTGTTTTAAAAAACATAAATTAGTCTCACCAGCCGATCTTCATTAAAAATCATCATTTTATTTATTAGGGCGTGAAACTATTTGCTATCGAAGATAGTGCAACAGAGTATGTTGATAATAAAATAATAATATTTTCCCATTCATATAGCGCTAAGAACCATGAGGTATCTAAGCGGTGCTTATTATTAACCGCGGTGTGTGGTGCACATTTATCGACCACGGAATGATGAAAGGCTGAGTTTGGCCCTGCCGGGATTCAAACTTGCATTAGCAAGCTGTGCACGGATGTCAAAGCGAGAGTTGTACTCGCTGTGCCACTTGACAGGCTACAGTGAAGTGGCACAGCGAGTAGAGCGCTTGACCGCCTATAGACCGGTTTAATTATTTCTATTAACCCACCCTGTGTCGTCTGCCGTTTTCAGAGCCCTCTAAACGACAGGGGATCAATTCGGCGGTGATAGTGTGCGGTAGAAAACATTATGCCACTTTCAACGAACAAGTTCAACTTGAGCGGTCTTTAATGCTACGCTATTGTAATTATATTTGGTATAAAATAATCTAAAGGGTTACTTACAGTACAATTGCAATTTCCATTGTCTACGAGTGGTGCAGTCCCAAAATACGACTCTGCGTGTGCCAACGATCTTTCGCATAGTGATATAATATATAAAAGTGGTTTCGTTTCGGAAATTTCATCTTTATCTTCTCTTACGTTTTAGCAACACTCCTTCAAGAGAAGTCTTTCATCACAATCTCTGTCTGTTAAGGTCAAAACACAATACAACCTTATAGTCCGCTTCGTGAGCCTCTGCGGGGCACGAGAAAAAAATGGAAGCAGCTGACCTTCACTGTGAACGAGCATAAATTCTTACTTTGCAAGATTCTGTGTAAAGCCATCTGTAGAAGTTATGGAAGCAGCTGACCTTCACTGTGAACGAGCATAAATTCTTACTTTGCAAGATTCTGTGTAAAGCCATCTGTAGAAGTTGGTTTTTGCACGCCATGTTTGTATATTGTTTGTGTGATATTAAAAAAAGTTTGTTTAAAGGACGTGATGGTTCTAAGTACAGCCGAAAGACCCCTGAAAAACGCAAGTTATGGTAAGCTATGAAAAATAACTGGCGCCACCACCGTGCACTGCTAAGACTAACACCCAGGACATCAAAGATGACATTGCAAATGTCATTGATGAAATCACTGATGACATCACATGTGTATGTACTTTTCATGGAATTTGTGTACTAGGGATTTTTATTATAATGTTGCGAAAAAAGTGTCAAGGATATTGCAATAAATATCATACTGTTATTAGTGCTTTGAATGATGCATTGATATAAATAGCATTGTATTATGGGATTCTATCTAGTATACTGAGCTACTAATGGAGAAACATAGCATTGTGTGCAGATTACAAGATGAAAGTATAATATTTGTAATGTTAATATGTTGAATAATGAAATAATAATTGTCCTGAAATGTTCGAAAATTCGCAAAATGGGGTTGTTCTGAGGACGTTATTCGTATTGTGTGATTGCTTAGCTGTATGCAATGAGGGAATGGCACAGAGAGTAAAGTGGACGCAGTCCGCGGACACCGCGGCTGTTCGTGGACAGGGCGTGCTACATCCGGGTTTTTTCAGGAAATCTAACATGGAAAGAAGACTGTACGGATCAGCCAATCAGATGTCGAGGTTGTGGATTTGTGTTGAAAGAGACTGTGTGTGGTGAAGATAGCAGAAGTGGAGAAAGTCAGGGTGTTGGTGCTCGAAGATATGTTTGTGCATGGTTTACAACAGTACGCTGAATGCAGGCATGTTGCAAAGAACTTTGATGTGAAAGGAGTGGAGGTGGTGTGGAGCACTGTGCCTGATTGCAATGTACAGGGAATTGTACAGGTTTGTGAGGTTATGGCCACCATGAACAGTCCGCATGTGGTAGTTTTGCACTATGGTGCTTTCCATTTGGGCAACGTCAGTGCCTCTACTTTGTTGGCTGATTTGGAACGCTTGGTTCAAGCAGTAATGGAGGTCCTTCCAAATGCAAAAGTAATTGTTTCTGGATTACTACCCAGGGCAATATGGGACAATTGTTCAGTTTTTTGTCCTCAGCAAAATATTGCTAGGTGTGTCATCAACCGAGGCATGTGTGCCTTCATGCTTAGAGCTGGTATGTTCTTCTGCAACAATGAGAATATTGATTCCAGTAATGCTGTTAATTTTAAAGAAGATGGCATTTCTTTATCTTTTACGGGAAATGCCTTTCTATTTTGGAATGTAAGGGTTGCTTTGGAGAAGGTTCTGTGAAGATTTTCGGAGTAAAGTAAAAAAAAACAAGAAAAAAAATACAAAATAACAGGTGTCTGTCAAGCATCTGTAAAAAAAAAAAAAACTTCAAAGGGGAAATGGGGCACACTATTTAAATTTACATTCACCACGCTCAGATTTTCGATGTGTCCGCGGACATGGCGGTAGTCCGCGGACATGAAAATCACTACGAGGGGGTTAGTATGTTCTATGTTACATGTATATGAAGTCAGGGATATTATGGTTAAGTTGTGCTACTAAAAACCTATGAAATTCAGTGAAAAAACTTTGTTAAAGGGACGTTATGGTTAAGTAGCGCTACTAAAAACCTATGAAATTCAGTGAAAAAACTTTGTTAAAGGGACGTTATGGCTCAAAGTAAAACCGAAAAACCCCTGAAATTCGGCAGTTATGGTAACATAAGCAACCATAACTCGCGCCACCGTGCATTGCTAACACTAACACCCAGGACATCAAAGATGACATCACGAATGTCATTGATGACATCACTGATGACATCACATGGCTGGCTCTCCCTTTTTATCCTTTACTGACATATCGAAGCCACATAGTTTTCTTCAGTAACAGTCAGGAAGTAAAAATTGAAAAGGTACTATATTTGTAGACTTAGGGTCCAGGCACATCATATGAAACATATACATAGCGGAAGATACAGGCTTGAAAGAGAGCAATCCTTTCTGTGCATGAAGATAATCATTATGGTTATCAGCACTTTCTCATAGTTTTATTTTCATTACTCTACCTTCCCTCTATGTTCTCATATTTGTATACATTATACTCACTCTCCATAGACTGAATGGGAAAAAAACTTTGCTCACGCCTACAGCCCAAACCGCTGGACGGATTTCCACCAAATTTGGACCAGGAGCAGCGGCTTGGTCCCGAAAGCGTGCTTTTGCAAATTTGGTGAAAATCCGTCCAGTAGTTTTTTTTAAAATGACCAAAAAGTAGGTAAAAAAAAAATAGTGATATCTGTGTTCGGTTCGCGGACACACTTCCCTGTTCGCTCAGCGGACAGTGTCCTGATTGGCCAATCGTCTTGCGTGATGTTCGCGGACATGCAACGTGTTCGCTGATTGGACGGCGTGGAGCGTGAAGCGCGTCAGATTTTTCGGTAGCGCCCGCCATCTTGGATTCGCGGATGACCCCGCACAGCACGGTGAAACTTTGTTCAAAATGTGTATTTTGTAGAGTGTCTTGGTATGTAGGAGTGTTTGGGGAGGGTGGGAGTGTATGAGATAGGATGAAAGTTGTGTTTTTTATGTGTTAGACGTTCTTTTTGTGTTCGATTTGTTTGCGGACATCACGGGTGTTCTGAAATGTTCTAAATAAACTGACTAGGGGGTGTTCAAAGGACTCAATATGTGTCTGTTTTGTTCGCAAGCAAAGTGAAACTGTTCTAAGAACACTCGCGGTGTCCGGGGAGTGTTCGTAGGGGGTGTCCTGAGGACGCTGTCCGTATTGTTCTCTGTCAAGTTGAATGTGTTCTAAGAACACCCGCGGTGTCCTGAAATGTTCGCAAATAAACAAAATGGGGGTGTTCTGAAGACGTTTTTGAGAACACTCCTGGTGTCCTAAAATGTTTGTAGGGGGTGTCCTGAGGACGTTGTCCGTATTGTTCTCTGTCAAGTTGATTGTGTTCTAAGAACACCCGCGGTGTCCTGAAATGTTCACAAATAAACAAAATGGGGGTGTTCTGAATACGCTTCTAAGAACACTCGCGGTGTCCGGGGAGTGTTTGTAGGGGGTGTCCTGAGGACGATGTCCGTATTGTTCTCTGTCAAGTTGAATGTGTCCTAAGAACACTCGCGGTGTCCTGAAATGTTCGCAAATAAACAAAATGGGGGTGTTCTGAAGACGCTTCTAAGAACACTTGCGGTGTCCGGGGAGTGTTCCTAGGGGGTGTCCTGAGGACGCTGTCCGTATTGTTCTCTGTCAAGTTGAATGTGTCCTAAGAACACTCGCGGTGTCCTGAAATGTTCGCAAATAAACAAGATGGTGGTGTTCTGAAGACGCTTCTAAGAACACTCGCGGTGTCCGGGGGGGTGTGCGTAGGGGGTGTCCTGAGGACGCTGTCCGTATTGTTCTCTGTCAAGTTGAATGTGTCCTAATAACACTTGCGGTGTCCTGAAATGTTCGCAAATAAACAAAATGGTGGTGTTCTGAAGACGCTTCTAAGAACACTTGCGGTGTCCGGGGAGTGTTCGTAGGGGGTGTCCTGAGGACGCTGTCCGTATTGTTCTCTGTCAAGTTGAATGTGTCCTAAGAACACTCGCTGTGTCCTGAAATGTTCGCAAATAAACAAGTTGGGGTGTTCTGAAGACGTTTTTGAGAACACTCCCGGTGTCCTGGAATGTTCGTAGGGGGTGTCCTTAGGACGCTGTCCGTATTGTTCGTTGTTAAGTTGAAAGTGTTCTAAGAACTATCGCGTTGTTCTGTAATGTTCGTAGGGGGTGTCCTGAAAACGGTGTCCGTATTGTTCGCTGGCAAGTTCAAAGTGTTCTAAGAACACTCACATTGTTCGCGGACATTAAAAGTTTCCCATAGATCATAGTTGAAATGTTTGACTCTATGGATGTGATTTTGGCCATGCACCATTTGGCCATGCACCCAAGACTCTATGCCCTGGGAACAACCACCGCAGCATATCACATTCATATTTGCTTATAACTTTGGGTGAAAAACAAATGTATAAGGAACAAAGGTATTAGATACTATGGATGTGATATGCCACTATGGTTGTCCTTATTATTGTATACTTACTGTTTGGTCTAGTAATGGGAGTCCATGTTTTTCTTCTTCATTTCTGTGATAAAAGAAAATAGCATGTTAGTATGAGTATTTTGTAATGACTTATTACATTGTATAAGCAATATACTTTTATTTTTTTTCGACCCTCATATTTAGTAGAGTACAAATCAGAGTACTGTGCAATTTGCTCAGTTTCTGTATTTGTTGCTAAAATCATTGGGTCTGTGGGAGAAAAAAAAATCCATGTTGGATTAAAAAAAAACCTTTTTCTGTTATGCTACAGTTTATTTGTTTGTTTGTTTTCAGTGTTCACTTGTTGTTTCTGGCTAATGCTTTATACTTTGCTTTGTTGTATTTTTTTTGGAGCAGTAACAGATTCTTCATTTGTTTTGATATTATAAAATTTTGGAGCAGTTAGATACCAATTGGCATATTCTAACTGTCTATTTATTTTAATATATTTTAGTGGTTTTGATTTATCTATTTGGATATTGTTAAATTTTGGGACAGTTAGATACCAATTGGCGTATTCTAACTGTGTATTTTTTGGCCTAATTTAGTGGTATTCATTTATCTGATTAGTTGTTGTAGAATCTTTGTAGAATCTTTGAGCTGTTAGATAGTTTATATTATTTTAACATACATTTATTTAAAGGTTTAAATACAGTTTATTTATCAAATTTTGGTTTTAAGAACATCAAATAAGCGTTTGCAAGATTTGCTGGTAATCTCTGCTTTAGAGTAATGGTACTATCATTAAATTCAAACCATCCACATTTCTTTTTTATATATGCAGTGTAGTGCCCTGAATTGGTTGTGGCTCCTGCGTGGTAGATTATACCTATTGTTGTGAAAGTTTTCTTACAAAGTGATATTTGACCATGTGTGAATCCAGTCAGCTTGCAGTTGTTTTTGGCACCATCTGCATTGTAACGTAGAAGCATTAGTATTACGTATTGTGTTTGTATTACTAACGTGGAGCGATTATCTGAATTGCAGGTAGAGCATAATCTACCATGGTTTGCATTTTGTACAAGTTGCTGAAATGGAATGGATTCACAATTTG
Source organism: Ambystoma mexicanum (assembly GCF_040938575.1). Classification (NCBI taxonomy): domain Eukaryota; kingdom Metazoa; phylum Chordata; class Amphibia; order Caudata; family Ambystomatidae; genus Ambystoma; species Ambystoma mexicanum. The sequence goes on along the minus strand of NC_090935.1, from coordinate 76,303,697 downwards.
GTATTGATATATATATGAAGCGTTCATTGGGGATTTCTTCGTGTGTCACATTGTTGCAGAGAGTGCATGTATGTTTCCACATGTATGAAATCTGAAAGATTTCATTTATAGGTATGTTTTTGTTTTCCAGTACTTGTAGTAAGTACATTAGAAATTCTTGTGGATCTTCCTGTGAGTTTATAGTGAATTTCACCATTCCATCACAGTAGTCCAATTGTCGTCTTATTCCAAAAACACTATCAGGCCGATTCATGGAATAATTAGCGCGGCGCAAGTGGGCAAAAACGTGCGAATCGCAGTGGAATAGCGAAAATCGCAGTGCAAGTGCGAAAATCGCACGAAAAGCAGCGCACGTCGATTCATGGAAGGCCGTGCGCGAGAAAACCAGCGGATGTGCGATAAAAAAGTGCGCGGCGCACGTTGGCGCACAGGCCATCTAACAGTGTGCGCCAGGTCACAGCGAAAATCGCACAGGCCACAGCGAAATTCGCACATAGCGCGGCGCACGCAACAAAAGTAGGCGGAACACGGGCGTGACACTCTGAATGGGGAACAACTTGCCAAAACGTGGGCGTCACGGGGGAAGTACAGGGCACAAGTGCGCGGAACGCCCACACGCTCGCCTACAACACGTATTCATGGAATAGAATAGGGGAAAAAAGCGCACGCTCAAACCAGCGCACAGGCACAAACACGACCGCCACAAGAAAGCAGGCGGTAGCGTCTCTGCGGCTGTAAGAAATGTGCGCCAAAAGGTGCGCCAACAAATAGCACCTATATACTGCCATGATGAATGTCCCATACTGTGGCCCTCCAGGAAAAATGACGTGCAAAGGGGTACCTACAAACACGGACACCCGCTGAAAAAAAATACGTGTGCGTGTATACCGGGGTGCGCGGGAAGTCTCACATGCGATTTCAGCAGGGTACGTGCATCACAGGGGTTCGCGTGAAGTTATTCACGCGATCGGGCCTGGGGGAGCGGGCTACGTGTATTTCAGGGGTTCGCGTGAAGTTTCTCACGCGATCGGGCCTGGGGGAGCGTGCTACGTGTATTTCAGGGGTTCGCGTGAAGTTCCTCACGCGATCGGGCCTGGGGGAGCGGGCTACGTGTATTCCAGGGGTGCGTGAGAAGTTCCACACGCGAATAGCCTGGGCGCGTGTATTTCAGGGGTGCGCGGGACGTTCCACACGCGAATAGCCTGGGCGCGTGTATTTCAGGGGTGCACGGGAAGTTCCACACGCGAATAGCCTGGGCGCGTGTATTTCAGGGGTGCGCGGGAAGTTCCACAGGCGAATAGCCTGGGCGCGTGTATTTCAGGGGTGCGCGGGAAGTTCCACACGTGAATAGCCTGGGCGCGTGTATTTCAGGGGTGCGCGGGAAGTTCCACACGCGAATAGCCTGGGCGCGTGTATTTCAGGGGTGCGCGGGAAGTTCCACACGCGAATAGCCTGGGCGCGTGTATTTCAGGGGTGCGCGGGAAGTTTTACACGCGAATAGCCTGGGCGCGTGTATTTCAGGGGTGCGCGGGAAGTTCCACACGCGAATAGCCTGGGCGCGTGTATTTCAGGGGTGCGCGGGAAGTTTTACACGCGATTTCTGCACGGTACGTGTATTTCAGGGGTGCCGGGGAGTCCCACATGTGATTTGACAGTGTGGGTCCTCCCAGGTGTACCCTGTACACCCTCCACGGCCCCTGCAGGCAGCCGACACCACAGGGGACTACCCTGCATCCCTGGTCATGTCCCGCAGTCAGCCCACCCAACATGGGCATGCCCCCCAGCAAAGGCACATGTCTCCTTGAACTAATGAACACCAACTCATGTCCCCTTGCACCCCCACCCCCCAGCACTGTGGGGCACCTGCCAGCAGGCCCCCACCCATGTCCAACTCATGTCCCCCACCACCCCCACACCCCAGCAGTGCAGAGGCACCCTCCACCAGGCCCCCACTCATGTCACCCACCACCCCTACCCCCAGCCACCAGGCTCACCCTCCACCAGGCCCCCACTCATGTCTCCCACCACCCCCACACCCCAGCAGTGCAGGGGCACCCTCCACCAGGCCCCCACTCATGTCTACCACCACCCCCACCCCCCCAGCCACCAGGGGCACCCTCCACCAGGCCCCCACTCATGTCTCCCACGACCCCGACACCCCAGCCACCAGGGGCACCCTCCACCAGGCCCCCACTCATGTCTCCCACCACCCCCACACCCCAGCAGTGCAGGGGCACCCTCCACCAGGCCCCCACTCATGTCTACCACCACCCCCACCCCCCCAGCCACCAGGGGCACCCTCCACCAGGCCCCCACCCATGTCTCCCACCACCCCCACCCCCCAGCCACCAGGGTCAACCTCCACCAGGCCCCCACTCATGTCACCCACCACCCCCACCCCCCAGCCACCAGGGGCACCCTCCACCAGGCCCCCACTCATGTCTCCCACCACCCCCACACCCCAGCAGTGCAGGGGCAGCCTCCACCAGGCCCCCACTCATGTCTACCACCACCCCCACCCCCCAGCCACCAGGGGCACCCTCCACCAGGCCCCCACTCATGTCTCCCACCACCCCCACCCCCCAGCCACCAGGGGCACCCTCCACCAGGCCCCCACTCATGTCACCCACCACCCCCACACCCCAGCAGTGCAGGGGCAGCCTCCACCAGTTCCCCACTCATGTCAACCACCACCCCCACCCCCCAGCCACCAGGGGCACCCACCACCAGGCCCCCACTCATGTCACCCACCACCCCCACACCCCAGCCACCAGGGGCACCCTCCACCAGGCCCCCACTCATGTCTCCCACCACCCCCACACCCCAGCAGTGCAGGGGCACCCTCCACCAGGCCCCCACTCATGTCACCCACCACCCCCGCCCCCAGCCACCAGGGTCACCCTCCACCAGGCCCCCACTCATGTCTCCCACCACCCCCACACCCCAGCAGTGCAGGGGCACCCTCCACCAGGCCCCCACTCATGTCACCCACCACCCCCACACTCCAGCCACCAGGGGCACCCTCCACCAGGCCCCCACTCATGTCTCCCACCACCCCCACACCCCAGCAGTGCAGGGGCACCCTCCACCATGCCCCCACTCATGTCACCCACCACCCCCACACCCCAGCAGTGCAGGGGCAGCCTCCACCAGGCCCCCACTCATGTCACCCACCACCCCCACCCCCCAGCCACCAGGGTCACCCTCCACCAGGCCCCCACTCATGTCTCCCACCACCCCCACCCCCCAGCCACCAGGGGCACCCTCCACCAGGCCCCCACTCATGTCTCCCACCACCCCCACACCCCAGCCACCAGGGGCACCCTCCACCAGGCCCCCACTCATGTCTCCCACCACCCCCACACCCCAGCAGTGCAGGGGCACCCTCCACCAGGCCCCCACTCATGTCACCCACAACCCCCACCCCCCAGCCACCAGGGTCACACTCTACCAGGCCCCCACTCATGTCTCCCACCACCCCCACACCCCAGCAGTGCAGGGGCACCCTCCACCAGGCCCCCACTCATGTCACCCACCACCCCCACACCCCAGCCACCAGGGGCACCCTCCACCAGGCCCCCACTCATGTCTCCCACCACCCCCACACCCCAGCAGTGCAGGGGCACCCTCCACCAGGCCCCCACTCATGTCACCCACCACCCCCACACCCCAGCCACCAGGGGCACCCTCCACCAGGCCCCCACTCATGTCTCCCACCACCCCCACACCCCAGCAGTGCAGGGGCACCCTCCACCAGGCCCCCACTCATGTCACCCACCACCCCCACACCCCAGCAGTGCAGGGGCAGCCTCCACCAGGCCCCCACTCATGTCACCCACCACCCCCACCCCCCAGCCACCAGGGTCACCCTCCACCAGGCCCCCACTCATGTCTCCCACCACCCCCACCCCCCAGCCACCAGGGGCACCCTCCACCAGGCCCCCACTCATGTCTCCCACCACCCCCACACCCCAGCCACCAGGGGCACCCTCCACCAACCCCCACTCATGTCTCCCACCACCCCCACACCCCAGCAGTGCAGGGGCACCCTCCACCAGACCCCCACTCATGTCACCCACAACCCCCACCCCCCAGCCACCAGGGTCACCCTCTACCAGGCCCCCACTCATGTCTCCCACCACCCCCACACCCCAGCAGTGCAGGGGCACCCTCCACCAGGCCCCCACTCATGTCACCCACCACCCCCACACCCCAGCCACCAGGGGCACCCTCCACCAGGCCCCCACTCATGTCTCCCACCACCCCTACACCCCAGCAGTGCAGGGGCACCCTCCACCAGGCCCCCACTCATGTCACCCACCACCCCCACCCCCCAGCCACCAGGGTCACCCTCCACCAGGCCCCCACTCATGTCTCCCACCACCCCCACACCCCAGCAGTGCAGGGGCACCCTCCACCAGGCCCCCACTCATGTCACCCACCACCCCCACACCCCAGCAGTGCAGGGGCAGCCTCCACCAGGCCCCCACTCATGTCACCCACCACCCCCACCCCCCAGCCACCAGGGTCACCCTCCACCAGGCCCCCACTCATGTCTCCCACCACCCCCAGCCCCCAGCCACCAGGGGCACCCTCCACCAGGCCCCCACTCATGTCTCCCACCACCCCCACACCCCAGCCACCAGGGGCACCCTCCACCAGGCCCCCACTCATGTCTCCCACCACCCCCACACCCCAGCGGTGCAGGGACACCCTCCACCAGGCCCCCACTCATGTCACCCACCACCCCCAGCCACCAGGGTCACCCTCCACCAGGCCCCCACTCATGTCTCCCACCACCCCCACACCCCAGCAGTGCAGGGGCACCCTCCACCAGGCCCCCACTCATGTCACCCACCACCCCCACACCCCAGCCACCAGGGGCACCCTCCACCAGGCCCCCACTCATGTCTCCCACCACCCCCACAACCCAGCAGTGCAGGGGCACCCTCCACCAGGCCCCCACTCATGTCCCCCACCACCCCCACCCCCCAGCCACCAGGGTCAACCTCCACCAGGCCCCCACTCATGTCACCCACCACCCCCACCCCCCAGCCACCAGGGTCACCCTCTACCAGGCCCCCACTCATGTCTCCCACCACTCCCACACCCCAGCAGTGCAGGGGCACCCTCCACCAGGCCCCCACTCATGTCTACCACCACCCCCACCCCCCCAGCCACCAGGGGCACCCTCCACCAGGCCCCCACTCATGTCTCCCACCACCCCCACACCCCAGCCACCGGGGGCACCCTCCACCAGGCCCCCACTCATGTCTCCCACCACCCCCACACCCCACCAGTGCAGGGGCACCCTCCACCAGGCCCCCACTCATGTCTACCACCACCCCCACCCCCTCAGCCACCAGCCACCAGGGGTCCCCTCCACCAGGCCCCCACCCATGTCTCCCACCACCCCCACCCCCTAGCAACCAGGGTCACCCTCCACCAGGCCCCCACTCATGTCACCCACCACCCCCACCCCCCAGCCACCAGGGGCACCCTCCACCAGGCCCCCACTCATGTCTCCCACCACCCCCACACCCCAGCAGTGCAGGGGCAGCCTCCACCAGGCCCCCACTCATGTCACCCACCACCCCCACCCCCCAGCCACCAGGGGCACCCTCCACCAGGCCCCCACTCATGTCTCCCACCACCCCCACCCCCCAGCCACCAGGGGCACCCTCCACCAGGCCCCCACTCATGTCTCCCACCACCCCCACACCCCAGCAGTGCAGGGGCACCCTCCACCAGGCCCCCACTCATGTCACCCACCACCCCCACCCCCCAGCCACCAGGGTCACCCTCCACCAGGCCCCCACTCATGTCACCCACCACCCCCACCCCCCAGCCACCAGGGTCACCCTCCACCAGGCCCCCACTCATGTCTCCCACCACCTCCACACCCCAGCAGTGCAGGGGCACCCTCCACCAGGCCCCCACTCATGTCTACCACCACCCCCACCCCCCCAGCCACCAGGGGCACCCTCCACCAGGCCCCCACTCATGTCTCCCACCACCCCCACACCCCAGCCACCAGGGGCACCCTCCACCAGGCCCTCACTCATGTCTCCCACCACCCCCACACCCCAGCAGTGCAGGGGCACCCTCCACCAGGCCCCCACTCATGTCTACCACCACCTCTACCCCCGCAGCCACCAGGGGCACCCTCCACCAGGCCCCCACCCATGTCTCCCACCACCCCCACCCCCCAGCCACCAGGATCACCCTCCACCAGGCCCCCACTCATGTCACCCACCACCCCCACCCCCCAGCCACCAGGGGCACCCTCCACCAGGCCCCCACTCATGTCTCCCACCACCCCCACACCCCAGCAGTGCAGGGGCAGCCTCCACCAGGCCCCCACTCATGTCACCCACCACCCCCACCCCCCAGCCACCAGGGTCACCCTCCACCAGGCCCCCGCTCATGTCACCCACCACCCCCACCCCCTAGCAGTGCAGGGGCACCCTCCACCAGGCCCCCACTCATGTCTACCACCACCCCCACCCCCCAGCCACCAGGGGCACCCTCCACCAGGCCCCCGCTCATGTTACCCACCACCCCCACCCCCTAGCAGTGCAGGGGCACCCTCCACCAGGCCCCCAGTCATGTCTACCACCACCCCCACCCCCCAGCCACCAGGGTCACCCTCCACCAGGCCCCCACTCATGTCTCCCACCACCCCCACCCCCCAGCCACCAGGGGCACCCTCCACCAGGCCCCCACTCATGTCTCCCACCATCCCCACACCCCAGCAGTGCAGGGGCACCCTCCACCAGGCCCCCACTCATGTCTACCACCACCCCCACCCCCCCAGCCAGCAGGGGCACCCTCCACCAGACCCCCACCCATGTCTCCCACCACCCCCACCCCCCAGCCACCAGGGGCACCCTCCACCAGGCCCCCTCTCATGTCTCCCAACACCCCCACACCCCAGCAGTGCAGGGTCACCCTCCACCAGGCCCCCACTCATGTCTCCCACCACCCCACCCCCCAGCCACCAGGGGCACCCTCCACCAGGCCCCCACTCATGTCACCCACCACCCCCACCCCCCAGCCACCAGGGTCACCCTCCACCAGGCCCCCGCTCATGTCACCCACCACCCCCACCCCCTAGCAGTGCAGGGGCACCCTCCACCAGGCCCCCACTCATGTCTACCACCACCCCCACCCCCCAGCCACCAGGGGCACCCTCCACCAGGCCCCCGCTCATGTTACCCACCACCCCCACCCCCTAGCAGTGCAGGGGCACCCTCCACCAGGCCCCCAGTCATGTCTACCACCACCCCCACCCCCCAGCCACCAGGGTCACCCTCCACCAGGCCCCCACTCATGTCTCCCACCACCCCCACCCCCCAGCCACCAGGGGCACCCTCCACCAGGCCCCCACTCATGTCTCCCACCATCCCCACACCCCAGCAGTGCAGGGGCACCCTCCACCAGGCCCCCACTCATGTCTACCACCACCCCCACCCCCCCAGCCAGCAGGGGCACCCTCCACCAGACCCCCACCCATGTCTCCCACCACCCCCACCCCCCAGCCACCAGGGGCACCCTCCACCAGGCCCCCTCTCATGTCTCCCAACACCCCCACACCCCAGCAGTGCAGGGTCACCCTCCACCAGGCCCCCACTCATGTCTCCCACCACCCCACCCCCCAGCCACCAGGGGCACCCTCCACCAGGCCCCCACTCATGTCTCCCACCACCCCCACACCCCAGCCACCAGGGGCACCCTCCACCAGGCCCCCACTCATGTCTCCCACCACCTCCACACCCCAGCAGTGCAGGGGCACCCTCCACCAGGCCCCCACTCATGTCTACCACCACCCCCACCCCCCCAGCCACCAGGGGCACCCTCTACCAGGCCCCCACCCTTGTCTCCCACCACCCCCACCCCCCAGCCACCAGGGTCAACCTCCACCAGGCCCCCACTCATGTCACCCACCACCCCCACCCCCCAGCCACCAGGGGCACCCTCCACCAGGCCCCCACTCATGTCTCCCACCACCCCCACCCCCAGCAGTGGAGGGGCACCCTCCACCAGGCCCCCACTCATGTCTACCACCACCCCCACCCCCCAGCCACCAGGGTCACCCTCCACCAGGCCCCCACTCATGTCTCCCACCACCCCCACCCCCCAGCCACCAGGGGCACCCTCCACCAGGCCCCCACTCATGTCTCCCACCACCCCCACACCCCAGCAGTGCAGGGGCACCCTCCACCAGGCCCCCACTCATGTCTACCACCACCCCCACCCCCCCAGCCACCAGGGGCACCCTCCACCAGGCCCCCACCCATGTCTCCCACCACCCCCACCCCCCAGCCACCAGGGGCACCCTCCACCAGGCTCCCACTCATGTCTCCCACCACCCCCACACCCCAGCAGTACAGGGTCACCCTCCACCAGGCCCCCACTCATGTCTCCCACCACCCCCACCCCCCAGCCACCAGGGGCACCCTCCACCAGGCCCCCACTCATGTCTCCCACCACCCCCACACCCCAGCCACCAGGGGCACCCTCCACCAGGCCCCCACTCATGTCTCCCACCACCCCCACAACCCAGCAGTGCAGGGGCACCCTCCACCAGCCCCCCACTCATGTCTCCCACCACCCCCACACCCCAGCAGTGCAGGGGCACCCTCCACCAGGCCCCCACCCATGTCCCCTATCACCCCCACACCCCAGCAGTGCAGGGGCACCCTCCACCAGGCACCCACACATGTCCCCCTGCCCCTAGGTCCTGACGATACTCAATCATGGCAGTAATGGGCAGCATACCCAGCACAAACACCCAGGCAAGGATTGCATCCACCCACATAGTGAATGCAATTACATGATACAACCCCAATGGCAAGTCTGTAAATGAACACATGTCCGTCACACACACATACACAATGGGTGCAAGTGAATGTCAAAACCCATATCATGACATGTATGAAACCAATGAGAAAATACCACAAGTGAAAGTTAAAAAAACATGTATTAAAGATGAAAAATAAGTAAAAAAATCAAACATACAACAATGGGGATAACAAAATAAATGGTCCATGTCCGAGAACAAATGTAAAAATAAAAAAAACAAAGTAATCCAAAAACAAATGTTGTCCAAAGCAAAATCATGTGGAAGTAAAATAATGAAAAACCATTTCCTCATGGTGAACACAATCATTAATAAAAAAAATGTTTCTTCAAAAAGCAAACTATATACACGAAAATTCCAGGGTCCATGAGCCCAACACCATAAATGAAACCTACTACTACCTAATGAAAAAATATATACAAAAAAGTGGCCATTGTCCAAGCGGTCCAAAAAAACAAAAATTAATAAAGGAAACCTAACACTAACTAACTAAATAACTATATACAAAGGCAGCGGGCAAGTCCTGCGGCTCACTCGGTGATGTTGCTGGCCAGGGCATCATCGAACTCCATGTCGATGTCCTGGAGGCGGGACTCTGTCCTGGCCCCGAGGTCTCGCAGGGATAACCCCATGTCCAGCTCAAACTCCCTGCGAGCTTCCTCGAGGCACTCAGCCCGCCTCAACGCCCGACGCATGGAGAACTCCGCCCTGACCATGGTGATCCGCTCCTCTTCCGCCCGCTGCCGCTCCGCACCTATCCGCTGGACCAACTGCTCCCACACGGAAGACACCACCATCCCAGGGTTGCCCTGCCCTCCGGACGATGCCTGCCCCTCTGATCTTGAAGGCCCCAAGCCATGATGCCTCCCACGTCGAGCCTGCTGCTGCCTCCGACGCCACTGCCTCTGCCAGCATGACGGCATCCAGGCTGATGGAAACCACCGACGCCGTCGTGCACGTGCCCTGCCTGATGATGCTGTCACATCTTCCATCTGCTGGGGTCCAGTTGCTGTGTTGTCCACCCCTGCTGGACCTCCGACTCCCAACTGTGGCAGGGATGGGATCCCCACCGAGCTGGCTGCATTGGTCGGGGCAGGTCCACAGGGGGCTCTGGTGGCATCTGGGCCAGAAGACGGCAAGGAGAACGACTGGTGTATAGCCTGCACAGAGGAGGAGAGGGCCGCCAGATTGGACAACACATGCACAAAACCCCCGAACATGGCCGATCCCAATTGGGCCACGTCGGCACGGTGCACTTCGTGATGACGTGCGTCCTCCTCCCGGGAAGCACGCACGGCATCACGAATCACAGCCGTGCGCATCGCGACCCCAATCAGGACCTTCTCCACACGGCCAGGGGTTCCCACGTCCGCAGGTGGAGGGGAGTCAGGTGACATGGACATCCCCTCTACCTGCGGACGGGCCTGGGACGGGGCATCCCTGCTGGTGCATGGTGGTGCACTCACAGGGTCAGGGACAGCGACATGCACAGGCCCCTCCACGGTGACCTGTGCTGCCTCCTGCCCCTGCCCCTGGACTGCACCACTTGCACCAGCAGGGATGCCCCCACCAGGCCCCATGTGTGCCCCAGTGGCGGCCTCCTCCTCCTCTGTGCAAACCACCAACCTGGATGGCTCCTCACCGTCTCCCACCGTAGCAGGCCCCTGTGGGGGCTCACCCACCCCTTCCGCTGCAGCCGTGGGGGCATCCCCGCCGCCTTGCTCCACAGCGCCGTCTCCGCCCTCTTCTTCACTAGCCGCTGCGTAGAGGGAGACAAAGAACACAAGCATCAGGGCACTGTACAATGGTCCCCTAGACAGGAAGCAATAGCAGATGAGCACCACTGTCAAAGTACACTTCCATCATGTCCCTCCACAACACATGGGTCAGTCCAGGCAAAACACACACAGTAACAGGCATGGTGCATGCCATGGACATTTCCATGCATGTCCAATGGACTCTTGAAACATTCAATGATATGTAACTCACATGCATCATGGCTCATGCCTATCACATGCACACACTTCACCTCAGTCACATCCATCTGGCCCCAAACACACCAAACACAGCGGATACAAGGGTAATTTGGCTGCTTCACTGAATCTGTGCATTGTCACACACATGTGTCATGCATCCATGGCATGCACAAGTCACAGACACGCAGGTCAGGCACACAGACATGGCTACCATATATGTACCTGGCATCAGCACCCATCCCTCACCCCCACCCATGTCCAGGTACAGAGACTGGCATGCTCTCATGTTCATAATCTGCATAGGGCTCCCCATGCGGCATTTGAACACATGCAACAACCATGTGGGTCACACATCACTGGTCGCACATGCATTACCATGATGTCCCTGCACACATATATGCATACATACATGCTCAACTCCAGACGGTCCTCCCTCTCAAGGATCTGGGCGTGGAGCGCTGGGCGTACGCGTTCCAGGACCCTCATCTGGATGGAACTCATGCGGCCCCGGCCCCCCTCCACGAGGCGCTGGGCCTTCACAAGGGTCCTGGACCTCAAGTCCTCCCAGCGCTTCTTGATCTTCAGGACGTTGCGGGTTGCCACCCCCTCCGCGTTGATGGCAACCACACAGTCGGCCAAAATCCTCTCCCGTCCTTCCTTGCTGGCGCGGGATGATCCAAAGAGGGTATCGTACTGCCCCAGGACATGCTCCACCAGGACACCAACTTCGGTGTCAGTGAAGCTGGTGCCCCTCTGCCCCTCTGGCCTGGGGTTGCCACTGGTGCCAGATGTGGAAGTGCCCGACATGGCAACCCCAGAGGCAGGTGTGGGTGGGCAACTGGGTCCTGGGGCTGGGCTGTGGAGCGATGTAATCTCAGTCGGGAGTCTTCAGTTCCAGCAGGGGTGGACACAGCAACTGGACCCCTGCAGATGGCTGATGTGCAGGCACCAAATGGCAGGGCACGGTGGCAGCAGGCAGGCAGGCAGGCAGCAGCAGATGGCACGTGGGAGGCTGCTCGAGGCACTGGGGGGCAGTAACTCGGCCTTCTGGGCAGGAGCGTGGTCTTCCGTGTGTTTTCGCGTGGTCAGCTTGATACGGAGTGATTTGGCACGTGAAAATCCTGCACGTCAGCGTGAAATCCGAGGAAAGGCCCTTATGTAATGCCAAGGGAATCATCACCTCAGTATATGCCAACTATCCCGGCTCCACCCACGACAGCTTCATTTACCGAATGTCCACCCTAAGCCGGGACCTAGAAGCTGGCCGGCATGGCGATACATGGCTGCTTGGTGAGTATGTATGCCACTGCACATGCATGCATGTTGGATACTGAGCAAGGTCACAACCCCACCAATGATACCAATCACCACCTCCACAGGGGACAGTGCCTACCCTCTCAGCCCCCACATGATGACGCCAATTCGGAACCCCACCACGCCACCCGAGGTAAGATATAACACAGCCCACATTACGAACCGGGGCATAGTGGAGCGCACATTCGGAGTGCTAAAGTCACGCTTCCGCTCCCTTGACCGTTCTGGCGGCCAGCTGTTATACGCTCCCCCAGTAGTGTGCAGGATCAAAGTGGCATCATGTGTTCTGCACAACGTTGCAACACGCCGGGGCCTGGCCGTGGACATGGTGGTGGCCCCACATCCCCAACCACATGCACAGCCGCTGCGCATGGGAGGGGAAAGGGCACGGGGGAGGCAGCCCGTACACAGCTAGTGGCTAATTACTTCACATAGAAATCACACCCCTGTGGAGTGCACACTGCCCTGGCACATTCCATCTGACAATCAATGATGACTCAACCTGACACTGATCCTGAATGTCTGGAGAATGAACCGTGAATACCATATCAGCCTGAGATTGTTCACCTGGAAGTGTCACAATGTGTGCATCCCTACCCACACAGACACCACCAATGCAGTTTTATGAAGTTACACATTCAAGCAGCTAAAATGAATACCCACTTGCAAAATGCAACAAGAGGACAATGCCATGACAGCCAACCCAACCCCAGCACCGCCACACGACACACCGTGCCATGTCATGCTAATTGCAGGTAAACAAAGTAATCCCCACAACATGACACTAGTCTCACTATGTACAGTGTCCCTATTAGAAACCTGCAACACCTGAAATGCTCACAGCAATGCCGGACCAACAACATACTTGAGCACGTACTACCATTAACATGACATCACAAATGTTACATATTAGTAGTCTCACCACCTGGAAATGCCTGCACTCCCACCACTACCAAGTGTGCAGTGTTGGCGCCATGTAGAGTTGTAGGTGCACTGCTGCCAACATGGACCCCATCTCCAGACTAGAGTCTGTGTAGAGGAAGGGACCTGCAAATTGGGAGGTAGACACAGAAGAAGAGTTACACATCAATGCGACATGCAGTGTACAACACAACAGCAATATGCACTAGGAATGTATACACAGTATTGACTACAGACTGCCCACACAGCTCATGGGAGTCCAACGTCACTGTGTAATTCACTGTCACTTGGGCACACCCTTTGCAAGCCCATGGAAACGGGAAGCAGGAGGGGTGTGTGTGACTCAAACCCAAGCATCTGAACCAAATACATTACAAGCCTGCATGTGCCCAGCCACAATGCAGCGTATGCCCACAGGAACCACGGAAGCCAACAAATCGTCCCAAAAAAATTGGGAATAAAAGAAATCAAAATAAAAATAAAAATAAGAAACAATCAAAAATGGCCATTGATGGGCCCGGGGGGGTTGGGGAGGCCACCCAGGAGGTCCGAGGACAGGATGCACACCAGAACCCACCTGCGTGGATCCTGGGAAGATAAAACACCTCCATGGGCTCATGGCCCACACGGCTACCCTATTGTGGGAGTATCACTGCTGTCGCTATTATCACCCTGTGCAGCTGCATCCGGAGGTGGTTGCACTATGGGGGGCAGCCCACGCAAGGCCCTAGTCTGCTCCTCCATGGCTGCAAGCATGCGGGTGTGGTAGGTCTGGTTCTGGAGGATGAGTGTGCGGAGGTCCCCATGCAACAACTCACGGGATGCCCGGACCTCCGCCCTTGTTGCCTGCATCTCAGCTGAGAGCGTACGGGTGAGACGCTCCAGCTGCTGTTCTGTCCTTTGGTGTGTTGAAGCCTCAAGCTCAACAAGAGTCGTCCTGAGGTGAAGGAGCTCCTGCCTCAGGGCTTCCCTGTGGCCCTGGGACTCAATGGAGATGGCCTCCTGCAGAGTCGCCAGTGCCTCCCGCCTGTCCCTGTTGGACCCCAACATGTCCTCCCTGTGTGACTGGCAGATGGAGTCGGTTGCCTGCTCTAGTCGCTCCATCAGCCTTTCTGGGGGGACAATGGAAGTGGCCACCCTATCCATGGCCTGAGCCATCATCTCGGATGATGCAGCCTGTTGGGTTGCCATACCATAAATGGATTGCTCCCATGCGGTATTGCCGGGTGGCGTACGGCCACCACGTCGGCGGGCACCACACCTGTCTGGGGCAAGGCGAACTGCGCCTTGCTGTGCCGGCACTGCCTGAGGCTGCAGGACTGCATTCCCCCTCTGATCTGCTGGCCCAGGAACAGGATCAGATGTCGCGGAGTGTGACCCTGCATCCGTAACCACCGAAGGCGTAGCTGCCAACACTGACATCCCCATGGAGGGTTCTGACCCTGGTGCAGGTGGGTGAGACAGAACAGAATCCCTCCCTGGAACACTCACCTGCGACGGCACGTAGGTCTCATCCGAATCAACACCTGAGTACAGCTCGGGGGAGGTGCAGCCAGAGACACCCCTTGAGAGCACGACCTGCAGCACTTGTGGGTTCTCCCCCACCACCACACCACGTCCCTCACTGGTGGTTGGTCAGCCCTCGAACCCCTCCTGGGTCTGCACCATCTCCACAACCCCAGCAGTATCAGGTGCGTCTTCCCCTGCAAAGACATGAAAACAAAGAAATGGAAACAGGCATTAGCACCATGGCACACAATGAGGGCTGAGAAGCAAGAGAACCAGTACTTGATTGACACATGTCCCACATGACTAAAACCCTCCCATGCATGCACCCTCACTGCGTATGAAGTGCAGGCAAATGGCACACACTAATGACACCAAGATGGAAGATGAACACATTTTCTGCATGCTGCCTGGCAGTGGCATCACACATTGGCCTGTGATTGCCAGGTGATACACACATGCCATCACACAGATGGCATGTACCATTGCTATTGAGTGAAGATGGAGAGGAGGGCAGCACCTATTCATTCAGTCCAGTTCCCGCATGTAATCGCTTTTCTAATTCTAACAGGTCAGATTTTTCACCTGGAGCTGCCAGTCTGAAATGGTCCAATTGCACAGGGACATGTGTGTACAAATGATATCCAGGTAACAAAGTCACTCCACTTTACCATAGCCATGTCAGACATGTGACTAGTGGACAGCGACATGCCTAGTGAAAGTGGTGGAATGCAAACAAACTGACTGAATGAACAGTGAAAAATAAGCAACTATGTTGTGGCAAGGTGACACTTCAAGGGCAACTGGCGTGCAGTTGGGCTAGATGTCTACTGTTGGCAGAAGGGATACTGCTATGGCCAAATGCAGCTGTGCAGGAAGTATTGCATGAAGCACATGGCTGACCCATACGACTCAGGCGCACACACTCTCACCTGGCACACAAACAGAAGCCCTCACACACACACCATGCACATGGATGACACACACATGCATGTGCACTCACCGGACAATGCCTCGTAATCAGCCAGATCTCCCACGCCTTGGATCTGTTCCTCCGTGACGTAGGTCCCAGCGACTGGCTCATGTGGAGTGAGTTCCATGTCTACTACTGGAGACCCACCTCCAGTCACTAGAGTTGCGGCATGACTTGAGGCCAGCTTACTCTTTGCCCTGCGCTTTAGGTCATTCCAGCGCTTATAGCAATCATTGGCTGTGCGCCTCACGATTCCAAGGGCACTTACGATGTCCGCAACGGTCTGCCAGTGTGCCTGGCGTTGTGCAGGTGTGGTCTTGGATCCTGCAACAATGACCATCTCGTTGTCATGTCCGGACACATGCTCGACAAGTGCATTCAGTTCGTCATCCGTGAAGCTGGGCTTCCTGGATGGGCCGGACTGTGTAGCCGTGTCTGGGGCATCAGCCTGTGCCGGACGAGCACTCTTCCTCTTCCGCTTGGAAGGTGGTGGTGATCCTGAGTGTCCTGCGCCGCTCTGGACACTAGGGGCAGGAGCCCTGGTGGACTCTGTATCAGGAGTGTGGGATTGCACACTCAGCATGGGAGTTGGTGCAGGCATTGGCTCTAGTGTGATGGTGTCAGGGGGAATGTCAGCAGCATGGACTAGGACCGACACTGTCCTGGCTGGGTGTGTGAGGGCTGGGGTGGATGGAGCCGCAGCTGCCCCTGCAGCCTCTCCGCCCTGACTCCTTGGTGCAGCAGATGACCTTGCTGGCCCAGATGCACGTGGCATGGTGACATCAACGTGCATCAGCGCACGTGTCATAGGCCTGCTGACCTGGAAGTCAGCCATGGAGTCAGCCAGATCTGGTGCCACAATGGGCTGGTCCAACAAGGGCTGAGCATGGATGGTGTCAGCCACATCAGCCTCAACGGGAGGGGGGGGATTATGGGTGCCCTTGACTGGTCCTCCACACATGGGGGGACAGGCTCACCCTGCAAGTAACGACCACGTCCCCTACCGGATCCCCCACGGCCACCACTTGTGGCTCTTCCACCTTTGCCACCCTTACGGAATCCTCGCCTCCCAGCCATGGCACTGATGTAAATGTGCGTATGGGAGTGGCTGGAAACTATTGTCCTGGGCAATTGGGGGTCAAAGGGGTTGGGTACCAGATGGTAATTGTACCCTAGTGGTCTTGCAAGGCTGATTGTAACCCCTGGGGAAAGATGACGGGTCACGCTACGCACAGGAGCCCCAAAAAAGGGAGATGACGTGCACGCAACCCCTCCTAGACCACGTGTGCAGAAAGAAAAACCTGCACTACGCTGTGGCACCCAGTAACACAAGAATGAACATATGCGTGTCACACGCAGCCTAGAATGACCTCTGAAGGGGTAGGCTACACACGGGGTAAGCACAGATGTTAGATACGTGCGTGACTCACCGTCTGCCTGGTAAACGAGCGTGTAAAAGGAGCACGTTTGGTTGGCAACACCCCGCCAAAAGAAGATTTGTACGCTGTCTGAGGAGACAGGACAACAGTAGAAGGGAACACTGTTTCAGGGAACAGGCCCAGGTAAACCAGTAAAAGCGAAAAAAGAGAAAAAGCTGTCAGAGGTAACAGGGAATACGAACTTGAAACGCCGTGAAGTAAATCGCGTGTGAAATGACAAGAAGTACAGAATTCACCCACTCGCTCTCCACGAAAAGCACGTACAAGGAAAACATGTTCTACACGTACCTTTTATACATGGCCACACGTCCAGCGTCACTTACGCGGCGTGTACGCGCTAGGGCCATTTCCACCAATTACACGCTTTGTCACTTCTGCGTGTAGGGACATTTCCACCAATTACACGCTTTGTCACTTCTGCGTGTAGGGTCATTTCCACCAATTACACGCTTTGTCACTTCTGCGTGTAGGGCCATTTCCACCAATCACACGCAATTACACTCTGACGTGCAGTCTTTCCACGTGTGCTCTGTCATCACGTGCTGTGTGGGAAACACCCGTGCGGGTCACGTCACAGACGCGCTTACGCGCTGAGGGCCTTTCCTCGGTTTTCACGCTGACGTGCAGGATTTTCACGTGCAAAATCACTCCGTACCAAGCTGGCCACGCCTACGCACACGGAATACCACGCTCCTGCCCGGAAGGCGGAACTACTGCCCCCCAGAGCCCCGAGCACGCTCCCACCTGCTGCTGCCTGACTGCCTGCTGCCCCTGCACTGCTGGGGGGTGGGGGTGGTGGGAGACATGGGTGGGGGCCTGGTGGAGGGTGCCCCTGGTGGCGGGGGGGTGGGGGTGATAGGGGACATGGGTGGGGGCCTGGTGGAGGGTGCCCCTGCACTGCTGGGGGGTGGCGGTGATAGTGGACATGGGTGGGGGCCTGGTGGAGGGTGCCCCTACACTGCTGGGGGGTGGGTGTGATAGGGGACATGGGTGGGGGCCTGGTGGAGGGTGCCCCTGCTCTGCTGGGGGGTGGGGGTGATAGGGGACATGGGTGGGGGCCTGGTGGAGGGTGCCCCTGGTGGCGGGGGGTGGGTGTGATAGGGGACATGGGTGGGGGCCTGGTGGAGGGTGCCCCTGCACTGCTGGGGGGTGGGGGTGATAGGGGACATGGGCGGGGGCCTGGTGGAGGGTGCCCCTGCACTGCTGGGGGGTGGGTGTGATAGGTGACATGGGTGGGGGCCTGGTGGAGGGTACCCCTGCACTGCTGGGGGGTGGGGGTGATAGGGGACATGGGTGGGGGCCTGGTGGAGGGTGCCCCTGGTGGCGGGGGGGTGGGTGTGATAGGGGACATGGGTGGGGGCCTGGTGGAGGGTGCCCCTGCACTGCTGGGGGGTGGGGGTGAATGGGGACATGGCTGGGGGCCTGGTGGAGGGTGCCCCTGCACTGCTGGGGGGTGGGTGTGATAGGGGACATGGGTGGGGGCCTGGTGGAGGGTGCCCCTGCACTGCTGGGGGGTGGGGGTGATAGGGGACATGGGTGGGGGCCTGGTGGAGGGTGCCCCTGGTGGCGGGGGGGTGGATGTGATAGGGGACATGGGTGGGGGCCTGGTGGAGGGTGCCCCTGCACTGCTGGGGGGTGGGGGTGATAGGGGACATGGGTGGGGGCCTGGTGGAGGGTGTCCCTGCACTGCTGGGGGGTGGGGGTGATAGGGGACATGGGTGGGGGCCTGGTGGAGGGTGCCTCTGGTGGCGGGGGGGTGGGTGTGATAGGGGACATGGGTGGGGGCCTGGTGGAGGGTGCCCCTGCACTGCTGGGGGGTGGGGGTGATAGGGGACATGGGTGGGGGCCTGGTGGAGGGTGCCCCTGGTGGCGGGGGGGTGGGGGTGATAGGGGACATGAGTGGGGGCCTGGTGGAGGGTGCCCCTGGTGGCTGGGGGGTGGGGGTGGTGGGAGACATGAGTGGGGGCCTGGTGGAGGGTGCCCCTGCACTGCTGGGGGGTGGGGGTGATAGGGGACATGGGTGGGGGCCTGGTGGAGGGTGCCCCTGGATGCTGGGGGGTGGGGGTGTTGGGAGACATGGGTGGGGGCCTGGTGGAGGGTGCCCCTGGTGGCTGGGGGTGATAGGGGACATGGGTGGGGGCCTGGTGGATGGTGCCCCTGGATGCTGGGGGGTGGGGGTGTTGGGAGACATGGGTGGGGGCCTGGTGGTGGGTGCCCCTGGTGGCGGGGGGGTGGGTGTGATAGGGGACATGGGTGGGGGCCTGGTGGAGGGTGCCCCTGGTGGCGGGGGGGTGGGGGTGATAGGGGACATGAGTGGGGGCCTGGTGGAGGGGGCCCCTGGTGGCTGGGGGGTGGGGGTGGTGGGAGACATGAGTGGGGGCCTGGTGGAGGCTGCCCCTGCACTGCTGGGGGGTGGGGGTGATAGGGGACATGGGTGGGGGCCTGGTGGAGGGTGCCCCTGGATGCTGGGGGGTGGGGGTGTTGGGAGACATGAGTGGGGGCCTGGTGGAGGGTGCCCCTGCACTGCTGGGGGGTGGGGGCGATAGGGGACATGGGTGGGGGCCTGGTGGAGGGTGCCCCTGGATGCTGGGGGGTGGGGGTGTTGGGAGACATGGGTGGGGGCCTGGTGGAGGGTGCCCCTGGTGGCTGGGGGGTGGGGGTGATAGGGGACATGGGTGGGGGCCTGGTGGAGGGTGCCCCTGGATGCTGGGGGGTGGGGGTGTTGGGAGACATGAGTGGGGGCCTGGTGGAGGGTGCCCCCGCACTGCTGGGGGGTGGGGGTGATAGGGGACATGGGTGGGGGCCTGGTGGAGGGTGCTCCTGGATGCTGGGGGGTGGGGGTGTTGGGAGACATGGGTGGGGGCTGGTGGAGGGTGCCCCTGGTGGCTGGGGGGTGGGGGTGATAGGGGACATGGGTGGGGGCCTGGTGGAGGGTGCCCCTGGATGCTGGGGGGTGGGGGTGTTGGGAGGAATGGGTGGGGGCCTGGTGGAGGGTGCCCCTGGTGGCGGGGGGTGGGTGTGATAGGGGACATGGGTGGGGGCCTGGTGGAGGGTGCCCCTGGTGGCGGGGGGGTGTGGGTGATAGGGGACATGAGTGGGGGCCTGGTGGAGGGTGTCCCTGGTGGCTGGGGGGTAGGGGTGATAGGGGACATGGGTGGGGGCCTGGTGGAGGGTGCCCCTGGATGCTGGGGGGTGGGGGTGTTGGGAGACATGAGTGGGGGCCTGGTGGAGGGTGCCCCTGCACTGCTGGGGGGTGGGGGTGATAGGGGACATGGGTGGGGGCCTGGTGGAGGGTGCCACTGGATGCTGGGGGGTGGGGGTGTTGGGAGACATGGGTGGGGGCCTGGTGGAGGGTGCCCGTGGTGGCTGGGGGGTGGGGGTGATAGGGGACATGGGTGGGGGCCTGGTGGAGGGTGCCCCTGGATGCTGGGGGGTGGGGGTGTTGGGAGACATGGGTGGGGGCCTGGTGGAGGGTGCCCCTGGTGGCGGGGGGGTGGGTGTGATAGGGGACATGGGTGGGGGCCTGGTGGAGGGTGCCCCTGGTGGCGGGGGGGTGGGGGTGATAGGGGACATGAGTGGGGGCCTGGTGGAGGGTGCCCCTGGTGGCTGGGGGGTGGGGGTGATAGGGGACATGGGTGGGGGCCTGGTGGAGGGTGTCCCTGGATGCTGGGGGGTGGGGGTGTTGGGAGACATGGGTGGGGGCCTGGTGGAGGGTGCCCCAGGTGGCGGGGGGGGTGGGTGTGATAGGGGACATGGGTGGGGGCCTGGTGGAGGGTGCCCCTGGTGGCGGGGGGGTGGGGGTGATAGGGGACATGGGTGGGGGCCTGGTGGAGGGTGCCCCTGGTGGCGGGGGGGTGGGGGTGATAGGGGACATGAGTGGGGGCCTGGTGGAGGGTGCCCCTGCACTGCTAGGGGGTGGGGCTGGTGGGAGACATGAGTGGGGGCCTGGTGGAGGGTGCCCCTGGTGGCTGGGGGGTGGGGGTGGTGGGTGACATGAGTGGGGGCCTGGTGGAGGGTGACCCTGGTGGCTGGGGGGTGGGGGTGGTGGGAGACATGGGTGGGGGCCTGGTGGAGGGTGCCCCTGGTGGCTGGGGGTGTGGGGGTGGGGGTAGACATGAGTGGGGGCCTGGTGGAGGGTGCCCAGGCACTGCTGGGGTGTGGGGGTGGTGGGAGACATGAGTGGGGGCCTGGTGGAGTGTGCCCCTGGTGGCTGGGGTGTGGGTGTGATAGGGGACATGGGTGGGGGCCTGGTGGAGGGGGCCCCTGCACTGCTGGGGGGTGGGGGTGATAGGGGAAATAGGTGGGGGCCTGGTGGAGGGTGCCCCTGCACTGCTGGGGGGTGGGTGTGATAGGGGACATGGGTGGGGGCCTGGTGGAGGGTGTCCCTGCACTGTTGGGGGGTGGGGGTGATAGGGGACATGGGTGGGGGCCTGGTGGAGGGTGCCCCTGGTGGCGGGGGGGGTGGGTGTGATAGGGGACATGGGTGGGGGCCTGGTGGAGGGTGCCCCTGCACTGCTGGGGGGTGGGGGTGATAGGGGACATGGGTGGGGGCCTGGTGGAGGGTGCCCCTGGTGGCGGGGGGGTGGGGGTGATAGGGGACATGAGTGGGGGCCTGGTGGAGGGTGCCCCTGGTGGCTGGGGGGTGGGGTTGGTGGGAGACATGAGTGGGGGCCTGGTGGAGTGTGCCCCTGCACTGCTGGGGGGTGGGGGTGATAGGGGACATGGGTGGGGGCCTGGTGGAGGGTGCCCCTGGATGCTGGGGGGTGGGGGTGTTGGGAGACATGGGTGGGGGCCTGGTGGAGGGTGCCCCTGGTGGCTGGGGGGTGGGGGTGATAGGGGACATGGGTGGGGGCCTGGTGGAGGGTGCCCCTGGTGGCGGGGGGGTGGGTGTGATAGGGGACATGGGTGGGGGCCTGGTGGAGGGTGCCCCTGGTGGCGGGGGGGTGGGGGTGATAGGGGACATGAGTGGGGGCCTGGTGGAGGGGGCCCCTGGTGGCTGGGGGGTGGGGGTGTTGGGAGACATGAGTGGGGGCCTGGTGGAGGCTGCCCCTGCATTGCTGGGGGGTGGGGGTGATAGGGGACATGGGTGGGGGCCTGGTGGAGGGTGCCCCTGGATGCTGGGGGGTGGGGGTGTTGGGAGACATGAGTGGGGGCCTGGTGGAGGGTGCCCCTGCACTGCTGGGGGGTGGGGGTGATAGGGGACATGGGTGCAGGCCTGGTTGAGGGTGCCCCTGGATGCTGGGGGGTGGGGGTGTTGGGAGACATGGGTGGGGGCCTGGTGGAGGGTGCCCCTGGTGGCTGGGGGGTGGGGGTGATAGGGGACATGGGTGGGGGCCTGGTGGAGGGTGCCCCTGGATGCTGGGGGGTGGGGGTGTTGGGAGACATGAGTGGGGGCCTGGTAGAAGGTGCCCCTGCACTGCTGGGGGGTGGGGGTGATAGGGGACATGGGTGGGGGCCTGGTGGAGGGTGCCCCTGGATGCTGGGGGGTGGGGGTGTTGGGAGACATGGGTGGGGGCCTGGTGGAGGGTGCCCCTGGTGGCTGGGGGTGATAGGGGACATGGGTGGGGGCCTGGTGGAGGGTGCCCCTGGATGCTGGGGGGTGGGAGTGTTGGGAGACATGGGTGGGGGCCTGGTGGAGGGTGCCCCTGGTGGCGGGGGGTGGGTGTGATAGGGGACATGGGTGGGGGCCTGGTGGAGGGTGCCCCTGGTGGCGGGGGGTGGGGGTGATAGGGGACATGAGTGGGGGCCTGGTGGAGGGTGCCCCTGGTGGCTGGGGGGTGGGGGTGATAGGGGACATGGGTGGGTGCCTGGTGGAGGGTGCCCCTGGATGCTGGGGGGTGGGGGTGTTGGGAGACATGAGTGGGGGCCTGGTGGAGGGTGCCCCTGCACTGCTGGGGGGTGGGGGTGATAGGGGACATGGGTGGGGGCCTGGTGGAGGGTGCCCCTGGATGCTGGGGGGTGGGGGTGTTGGGAGACATGGGTGGGGGCCTGGTGGAGGGTGCCCCTGGTGGCTGGGGGTGGGGGTGATAGGGGACATGGGTGGGGGCCTGGTGGAGGGTGCCCCTGGATGCTGGGGGGTGGGGGTGTTGGGAGACATGGGTGGGGGCCTGGTGGAGGGTGCCCCTGGTGGCAGGGGGGTGGGTGTGATAGGGGACATGGGTGGGGGCCTGGTGGAGGGTGCCCCTGGTGGCGGGGGGGTGGGGGTGATAGGGGACATGAGTGGGGTCATGGTGGAGGGTGCCCCTGGTGGCTGGGGGGTGGGGGTGATAGGGGACATGGGTGGGGGCCTGGTGGAGGGTGCCCCTGGATGCTGGGGGGTGGGGGTGTTGGGAGACATGGGTGGGGGCCTGGTGGAGGGTGCCCCAGGTGGCGGGGGCGTGGGTGTGATAGGGGACATGGGTGGGGGCCTGGTGGAGGGTGCCCCTGGTGGCGGGGGGGTGGGGGTGATAGGGGACATGGGTGGGGGCCTGGTGGAGGGTGCCCCTGGTGGCGGGGGGTGGGTGTGATAGGGGACATGGGTGGGGGCCTGGTGGAGGGTGCCCCTGGTGGCGGGGGGTGGGGGTGATAGGGGACATGAGTGGGGGCCTGGTGGAGGGTGCCCCTGGTGGCTGGGGGGTGGGGGTGATAGGGGACATAGGTGGGGGCCTGGTGGAGGGTGCCCCTGGATGCTGGGGGGTGGGGGTGTTGGGAGACATGAGTGGGGGCCTGGTGGAGGGTGCCCCTGCACTGCTGGGGGGTGGGGGTGATAGGGGACATGGGTGGGGGCCTGGTGGAGGGTGCCCCTGGATGCTGGGGGGTGGGGGTGTTGGGAGACATGGGTGGGGGCCTGGTGGAGGGTGCCCCTGGTGGCTGGGGGGTGGGGGTGATAGGGGACATGGGTGGGGGCCTGGTGGAGGGTGCCCCTGGATGCTGGGGGGTGGGGGTGTTGGGAGACATGGGTGGGGGCCTGGTGGAGGGTGCCCCTGGTGGCAGGGGGGTGGGTGTGATAGGGGACATGGGTGGGGGCCTGGTGGAGGGTGCCCCTGGTGGCGGGGGGGGTGGGGGTGATAGGGGACATGAGTGGGGGCCTGGTGGAGGGTGCCCCTGGTGGCTGGGGGGTGGGGTTGGTGGGAGACATGAGTGGGGGCCTGGTGGAGTGTGCCCCTGCACTGCTGGGGGGTGGGGGTGATAGGGGACATGGGTGGGGGCCTGGTGGAGGGTGCCCCTGGATGCTGGGGGGTGGGGGTGTTGGGAGACA
This sequence comes from Ambystoma mexicanum, assembly GCF_040938575.1. Classification (NCBI taxonomy): domain Eukaryota; kingdom Metazoa; phylum Chordata; class Amphibia; order Caudata; family Ambystomatidae; genus Ambystoma; species Ambystoma mexicanum. The sequence goes on along the minus strand of NC_090935.1, from coordinate 76,279,468 downwards.
TGGGTGGGGGCCTGGTGGAGGGTGCCCCTGGTGGCTGGGGGGTGGGGGTGATAGGGGACATGGGTGGGGGCCTGGTGGAGGGTGCCCCTGGTGGCGGGGGGGTGGGTGTGATAGGGGACATGGGTGGGGGCCTGGTGGAGGGTGCCCCTGGTGGCGGGGGGGTGGGGGTGATAGGGGACATGAGTGGGGGCCTGGTGGAGGGGGCCCCTGGTGGCTGGGGGGTGGGGGTGTTGGGAGACATGAGTGGGGGCCTGGTGGAGGCTGCCCCTGCATTGCTGGGGGGTGGGGGTGATAGGGGACATGGGTGGGGGCCTGGTGGAGGGTGCCCCTGGATGCTGGGGGGTGGGGGTGTTGGGAGACATGAGTGGGGGCCTGGTGGAGGGTGCCCCTGCACTGCTGGGGGGTGGGGGTGATAGGGGACATGGGTGCGGGCCTGGTTGAGGGTGCCCCTGGATGCTGGGGGGTGGGGGTGTTGGGAGACATGGGTGGGGGCCTGGTGGAGGGTGCCCCTGGTGGCTGGGGGGTGGGGGTGATAGGGGACATGGGTGGGGGCCTGGTGGAGGGTGCCCCTGGATGCTGGGGGGTGGGGGTGTTGGGAGACATGAGTGGGGGCCTGGTAGAAGGTGCCCCTGCACTGCTGGGGGGTGGGGGTGATAGGGGACATGGGTGGGGGCCTGGTGGAGGGTGCCCCTGGATGCTGGGGGGTGGGGGTGTTGGGAGACATGGGTGGGGGCCTGGTGGAGGGTGCCCCTGGTGGCTGGGGGTGATAGGGGACATGGGTGGGGGCCTGGTGGAGGGTGCCCCTGGATGCTGGGGGGTGGGAGTGTTGGGAGACATGGGTGGGGGCCTGGTGGAGGGTGCCCCTGGTGGCGGGGGGTGGGTGTGATAGGGGACATGGGTGGGGGCCTGGTGGAGGGTGCCCCTGGTGGCGGGGGGTGGGGGTGATAGGGGACATGAGTGGGGGCCTGGTGGAGGGTGCCCCTGGTGGCTGGGGGGTGGGGGTGATAGGGGACATGGGTGGGTGCCTGGTGGAGGGTGCCCCTGGATGCTGGGGGGTGGGGGTGTTGGGAGACATGAGTGGGGGCCTGGTGGAGGGTGCCCCTGCACTGCTGGGGGGTGGGGGTGATAGGGGACATGGGTGGGGGCCTGGTGGAGGGTGCCCCTGGATGCTGGGGGGTGGGGGTGTTGGGAGACATGGGTGGGGGCCTGGTGGAGGGTGCCCCTGGTGGCTGGGGGTGGGGGTGATAGGGGACATGGGTGGGGGCCTGGTGGAGGGTGCCCCTGGATGCTGGGGGGTGGGGGTGTTGGGAGACATGGGTGGGGGCCTGGTGGAGGGTGCCCCTGGTGGCAGGGGGGTGGGTGTGATAGGGGACATGGGTGGGGGCCTGGTGGAGGGTGCCCCTGGTGGCGGGGGGGTGGGGGTGATAGGGGACATGAGTGGGGTCATGGTGGAGGGTGCCCCTGGTGGCTGGGGGGTGGGGGTGATAGGGGACATGGGTGGGGGCCTGGTGGAGGGTGCCCCTGGATGCTGGGGGGTGGGGGTGTTGGGAGACATGGGTGGGGGCCTGGTGGAGGGTGCCCCAGGTGGCGGGGGCGTGGGTGTGATAGGGGACATGGGTGGGGGCCTGGTGGAGGGTGCCCCTGGTGGCGGGGGGGTGGGGGTGATAGGGGACATGGGTGGGGGCCTGGTGGAGGGTGCCCCTGGTGGCGGGGGGTGGGTGTGATAGGGGACATGGGTGGGGGCCTGGTGGAGGGTGCCCCTGGTGGCGGGGGGTGGGGGTGATAGGGGACATGAGTGGGGGCCTGGTGGAGGGTGCCCCTGGTGGCTGGGGGGTGGGGGTGATAGGGGACATAGGTGGGGGCCTGGTGGAGGGTGCCCCTGGATGCTGGGGGGTGGGGGTGTTGGGAGACATGAGTGGGGGCCTGGTGGAGGGTGCCCCTGCACTGCTGGGGGGTGGGGGTGATAGGGGACATGGGTGGGGGCCTGGTGGAGGGTGCCCCTGGATGCTGGGGGGTGGGGGTGTTGGGAGACATGGGTGGGGGCCTGGTGGAGGGTGCCCCTGGTGGCTGGGGGGTGGGGGTGATAGGGGACATGGGTGGGGGCCTGGTGGAGGGTGCCCCTGGATGCTGGGGGGTGGGGGTGTTGGGAGACATGGGTGGGGGCCTGGTGGAGGGTGCCCCTGGTGGCAGGGGGGTGGGTGTGATAGGGGACATGGGTGGGGGCCTGGTGGAGGGTGCCCCTGGTGGCGGGGGGGTGGGGTGATAGGGGACATGAGTGGGGTCCTGGTGGAGGGTGCCCCTGGTGGCTGGGGGGTGGGGGTTATAGGGGACATGGGTGGGGGCCTGGTGGAGGGTGCCCCTGGATGCTGGGGGGTGGGGGTGTTGGGAGACATGAGTGGGGGCCTGGTGGAGGGTGCCCCTGCACTGCTGGGGGGTGGGGGTGATAGGGGACATGGGTGGGGGCCTGGTGGAGGGTGCCCCTGGTGGCGGGGGGGTGGGGGTGATAGGGGACATGAGTGGGGTCCTGGTGGAGGGTGCCCCTGGTGGCTGGGGGGTGGGGGTGATAGGGGACATGGGTGGGGGCCTGGTGGAGGGTGCCCCTGGATGCTGGGGGGTGGGGGTGTTGGGAGACATGAGTGGGGGCCTGGTGGAGGGTGCCCCTGCACTGCTGGGGGGTGGGGGTGATAGGGGACATGGGTGGGGGCCTGGTGGAGGGTGCCCCTGGTGGCGGGGGGGTGGGGGTGATAGGGGACATGGGTGGGGGCCTGGTGGAGGGTGCCCCTGGTGGCGGGGGGGTGGGTGTGATAGGGGACATGGGTGGGGGCCTGGTGGAGGGTGCCCCTGGTGGCGGGGGGGTGGGGGTGATAGGGGACATGAGTGGGGGCCTGGTGGAGGGTGCCCCTGGTGGCTGGGGGGTGGGGGTTGTGGGAGACATGAGTGGGGGCCTGGTGGAGGGTGCCCCTGCACTGCTGGGGGGTGGGGGTGATAGGGGACATGGGTGGGGGCCTGGTGGAGGGTGCCCCTGGATGCTGGGGGGTGGGGGTGATATGGGACATGAGTGGGGGCCTGGTGGAGGGTGCCCCTGGTGGCTGGGGGGTGGGGGTGATAGGGGACATTTGTTGGGGGCCTGGTGGAGGGTGCCCCTGGATGCTGGGGGGTGGGGGTGTTGGGAGACATGGGTGGGGGCCTGGTGGAGGGTGCCCCAGGTGGTGGGGGGGGTGGGTGTGATAGGGGACATGGGTCGGGGCCTGGTGGAGGGTGCCCCTGGTGGCGGAGGGGTGGGGGTGATCTGGGACATGGGTGGGGGCCTGGTGGAGGGTGCCCCTGGTGGCAGGGGGGTGGGTGTGATAGGGGACATGGGTGGGGGCCTGGTGGAGGGTGCCCCTGGTGGCGGGGGGTGGGGGTGATAGGGGACATGAGTGGGGGCCTGGTGGAGGGTGCCCCTGGTGGCTGGGGGGTGGGGGTGGTGGGAGACATGAGTGGGGGCCTGGTGGAGGGTGCCCCTGCACTGCTGGGGGGTGGGGGTGATAGGGGACATGGGTGGGGGCCTGGTGGAGGGTGCCCCTGGATGCTGGGGGGTGGGGGTGTTGGGAGACATGAGTGGGGGCCTGGTGGAGGGTGCCCCTGCACTGCTGGGGGGTGGGGGTGATAGGGGACATGGGTGGGGGCCTGGTGGAGGGTGCCCCTGGATGCTGGGGGGTGGGGGTGTTGGGAGACATGAGTGGGGGCCTGGTGGAGGGTGCCCCTGCACTGCTGGGGGGTGGGGGTGATAGGGGACATGGGTGGGGGCCTGGTGGAGGGTGCCCCTGGTGGCTGGGGGGTGGGGGTGATAGGGGACATGGGTGGGGGCCTGGTGGAGGGTGCCCCTGGTGGCGGGGGGGTGGGGGTGGTGGGAGACATGAGTGGGGGCCTGGTGGAGGCTGCCCCTGCACTGCTGGGGGGTGGGGGTGATAGGGGACATGGGTGGGGGCCTGGTGGAGGGTGCCCCTGGATGCTGGGGGGTGGGGGTGTTGGGAGACATGGGTGGGGGCCTGGTGGAGGGTGCCCCTGGTGGCTGGGGGGTGGGGGTGGTGGGAGACATGAGTGGGGGCCTGGTGGAGGGTGCCCCTGCACTGCTGGGGGTGGGGGTGATAGGGGACATGGGTGGGGGCCTGGTGGAGGGTGCCCCTGGATGCTGGGGGGTGGGGGTGTTGGGAGACATGAGTGGGGGCCTGGTGGAGGGTGCCCCCGCACTGCTGGGGGGTGGGGTTGCAGGGGGACATGAGCAGGTGTGCAGGGTAGTCCCCTGTTTTGTGGGCTGCCTGCAGGGGCCGTGGAGGGTGTACAGGGAACACCTGTGAGGACCCACCCAGCCTAATTGCATGTGATAATTCCCGCACACCCCTGTAATACACGTACCTGGCCAAATCACGTGTGATAATTCCTGCGCACCCCTGTAATACACGTACCTGGCCAAATCGCATGTGAGAATTCCCGCGCACCCCTGTAATTCACGTACCCAGCCGAATCGCATGTAGAACTTCCCACACACCCCTGTAATACACGTACCCTGGCCAATCGCGTGTAGAACTTCCCACGCACCCCTGTAATACACGTAGCAAGCCAAATCGCGTGTGATAATTCCCGCGCACCCCTGTAATTCATGTACCCTGGCCAATCGCGTGTAGAACTTCCCACGCACCCCTGTAATACACGTACCAGGCCAAATCGCATGTGATAATTCCCGCGCACCCCTGTAATACACGTACCTGGCCAAATCGCATGTGAGAATTACCGCGCACCCCTGTAATACACGTACCCAGCCGAATCGCGTGTAGAACTTCCCGCACACCCCTGTAATACACGTACCCTGGCCAACCGCGTGTAGTACTTCCCGCGTACCCCTGTAGTACACGTACCCTGGCTAATCGCGTGTATGACTTCACGCGTACCCCTGATATGCACGTTACCCGCTTCGCGTTCCTTGTTTGGCAGCCCTGTAGACTGGTCCAGGGTTAGCGCAGCCCTTTGCGATGATTTCGCGATTTTGAATTCTTTTCCTTGCGCGAGGGCGTTCTTGGGGGCGTTACTGGCACTGCTGCAGGGTCGCTGCGATACTCTGCGCCACGGCTGGTTTGGGTGCCTGAAATCCATGAATACGCTGTGCGTGGAAATCGGTTTTAGCGCACGTGCCTGGCGCAGACAATCGCACGCGGACACTCTGCGCCAGGCGCTTGCGACACTTTTCTGCAAAATTCTATGAATTACCCTGTATATGTGTTGTCAGGATTGTTTGCTGCATTTCTGTGAAGTACTAACATTTGCAAACACAATGGGTCTGTACTGTGTAAGTAAATGTTGTCAACAATTGGTGGTAATTGAAATAGAATATTCATTGCTACATTTGCATAGCAACTTACACCAACTATATTTGAGAATTTAAATGGTCCAGGTAGTTCTGTATCTAACTGCTTTTTTTGGAGTTTGTCGTCCTTCTTTAAAGAAGTACCTGGTTTACTTTCTCTAATTGATTATTTTTTCTTTGTGGTACTTGATGAAGTATTAGTTTCTTTTACTCTCTTTGGAGGATTTGCAGTGACGTCATGTTGCATTTCTGTTTGATGTAGTTTTCTTTTACGTTTTAGTTTTTGTGGTACAGAATATTTGTTTGATGGGGAGTGTATAGTGAGCGAAGTCTATTATATTCTAAAATGCAAGGAATATCAGCGTTTACTTTACTTGCATCAAAGTTGATTAGAAATAGACTGCCAAGTGTACATAAGCGTGATAGTGCTACGTAGCTCATGCCTTCCTTAAAGACTGTGTTACCAATATCTATCATTACTTTGTCTAGGGTAAGATCTTGTGATTTATGAATCGTGACTGCGTATGCAAGAGTTGGAGAAAATTGTTCTCTGCGTACATACATATCTTTGAAGAGAAGGAATCTAGCTGTTGAGCATCCTATCCGTTTTACTTCTGAAAGTTTGTCAAAGAGTATATTGACAAACTGAATTTTGTTGTCACGTGGGTATGTTTGAAAGCCATCAACTGTACCCAGTGCTCCATTAACTAGTCCTTGGTCCACGTCAAGGTTACGTTTAAGCATTACTCTGCAATTTAAGGATAATTTTAACCTCTTTTCTAAGCATGCTGTGTTTGAGATTGATTTTTCTAAATTATTTAGTCTTGCTGTGGCTTGGTCACACATGGGTAGTGTCATAGAGTTGGCATTAAGGCCATACAATTGACATTTTTGTGGGCTAATTGTTCCATAACATCTGTAGCACATGCATTATCGCCATAAAGTGCATTAATGTGCCGGGTTTTCAATGTCGCTTCTGCTTCTTTAGAAAGTATACCAACTCTCAAACTTTTTAAAATGTTGGCATAAGTTAGATCTGCAGATTGGCGCATGTTTTCTGTTAATTCTCTGTATTGGAAATGTTGCCAAAGGTTGACAATTCCAATGCTGCCAACAGTTTTACAGCAGAGTTTGTGCCCTAATGTTTTAAAAATAGGTTCACCTTTTACTGGTGTTAATTGAAGCAGATCTCCAAAAACAATAATGTGTTTTCCTGCAAAGAGCTCTTCATAGTCTGTTTTGAGTACTTCTTGTAATCTGAGGTGAATCAAAGCTAACATCATGTTGGAGACCATGCTCACTTCATCTATTAGTAGCATTTTCATTTGTTTCAATACTCTGCGTAATTCCATTGCAGCTTCTGCAGAAAGTTTGTAATAGTCTAATTTGTTCATGTGTTCTACTGGAAGGAGTAGTAATCAGTGTAAAGTGACACCACCTATGTTGTAGGCAGCTAAACCTGTGGGGGCAGTGACAACAGCTGACAGTTTGTTGTTTGTGAATTGTTGAAGGAACTTACTAATGATTTTGATTAGGAATGTTTTGCCAGAACCAGCTTCACCACTGACGTACAGTAGTATAGGTTTATAATTATGGCAGGAACATTCTTTATTTTCATGTTTTACACCATGTGCAATTTGTTTTGTTACTTCTTGAAAAATGCTACTTTGCTCATTGTTTAGTTTTGATTATAGTATAGTTAAGTCTTCCTTATCTTCATACTGACACATGGTGTTTTCTTCTTCTATCATAGCTAATTCTGCCTCATTTGTTATTAGTGGTTCTCCCAGTGGTTCTTGGCATCCTGTTACAGAAGGTTGGCTACTGTCAGGCGTATCCTTATCTAGTTGGGCTTGGAGTTCTTCTTCATGTTGCTGTTCATTGTGCAACATTGTTTTGTACTGTGTAAAGTTTACATCAGTTGTAGTGCTTTCATTTGCTTTGAAAGCATCCTTATATGAGTCATAGTTATCTAGTAATTGTTCTTCTTTTCTCCATGGTTTGAAGAGTTGTAGCAGGGACATGTAATATACTTCTTTCATCAGGTTTCATATTATTTTTGTATGTGTAGTTTTGGGCTATTTGGTATAGACACATGTTTTCCAAAGTATTACTTCTGTTTGGGTAGTATGTGTCTAATAAATTGTTTTTTAAAATGTCTTGGCTGTTGGGATCATGTTTGGCTATTGTTTCTATATCTTCATATGATTTTAGAACTCTTTTTCTAGATTTAGCTGGACCAAGACTATATTTTCATATTTACCATACAATGAAGTACCAGTTAAACGATCAGCTGCTTCATAAGATCCACATTCTCTATGGGTGAGAATTTTTATGCCCAAGCTGTATAATTTCTGAGATACTGTTTTATCTGATGACAGGTCATTCCAGAGGTCTTGGAGCTCGGTCTGTTCTGCTTTAGTTAAGTATGCTGTGACATATCGTGCAACTGCAGTAGAATTGTCTGCAATGTACTGCACATCTATGTTTGCATTCCATAAGTGGGCAATGATTGCATTATAATCATTGATATATTTTTCTTCTTCTTTTCTTTTTATGTAATATGTATTTTTAGGTGACTTACCTTTAACACTATGGCCCTCATTGCGACCCTGGCGGAAAGTGACTGACCGGACCGCCATAGCGTAAATAGCGTTTCCGCCATTGCACGAACGAGCAAAGTGCGGCCCATTCCGACCCATCGGGCACGAGCACCACGGCATGGCGGAAGTGCAAAGTCTGCGATGGCGGAAATGACCCCAAAACGGCCCACACCGCCGCCGTACGGCGCCCTAGGTGCAATACCGCCACCCATCACAGCGGACACCGCAGTGTGCGCCTACCGGAAAGTACGGTGACCGTAAATATACGGAAACGGAAGTAAAAACATGGGCCCGGAACGGGAAACATCCCGCCGTACACCTATAAAACCACAAAAACCACACAACCACTAAAAACACTACCCTGAGACACACCCCAACCCGTCATCCACCCTAGCGAAACCAAGAAAAATGGGAAAAGTAGCGAAGAAAGCGTGCGACCGCAAGCGGCAGGTCCACTTCTCCCGTGAGGAACTCACCGTGCTAACAGAGACCCTCCAGGAGAATGCTGCCGTCGTCTTCTCCACGCAAATGACCAGGACGGCACTTGCGAACAAGAAGGCCATATGGGCTCTGGTGGCACAGCGGGTAAGTGCGGTGGGGACCGCACCCCGCAACCCACAGCAATGCAGAAAGCGATGGGACGACCTGCGGATACGCGTCCGCAGCATACTCTCTGCCAACCGCAACATTGCCACAGCCACCGGGGGAGGACCTGAATCACCCATCAAGTTGACCCCCTGGGAAGAAATCTGTGCCTCCACCATCGGAATGGAGAGCATAGAGGGAGTCGGAGGGATGGAGAAAGGAGTGCAGACATCTGAAGATACAGGTAGGTGGGCCAGATAAAACAATGCTAAATCCACAATGTCCAATCATGTGAAGTACCATGTGTCCACATAGTGCAACAGAAACACATGTCCAGGAGAACGTCCACATACATCGGCCTGATAGCGCACTTTAAAACTCACAATAAATACATAAATAATTAAAAACCCCTAAAACACCCACTACACGTGCAGCAGGCACACCCTAACTGCAGGCTGCCAAACAACTGCACCCTCACTCCACACACAAATGAAAGCACCTCCAAGGCCCCGACCCAAATCACCCTCAGGTACCACCCCAATGCATGTGATACAATGCCATTCCAATACCCACAGACCCATTAATAACCCTCGCCCTCCTTTACTCCACCACAGGGTCCTATCCAAACGACGAGCATCAGGACACCCCTACCAGCACACCTGCAAAGAGGGCCAAGACCAACGGCCAAAGACCCTCCACCTCAGCTGCACGCATCAAGACACGGCAGCAGCACAAATCAGGTGGCTGCACAGAGGAGGGAACATCAACAGGCACCCCAGCAGCCAGCATGCCCACAACACCACCACCACAGGTCCCCCCAATGGATGCCACAGAAGGCACTGCCTCTGGTGGCAGCAGCACCATAGGTGACACCCCATTGATGGCAGCATGCTCCGACACAGAAGACGGGGATGTCGAAGTCAGATCCATCCATGACCTGTCCCAATCCCCCTGTCTGTCCCATCCCGTACAACATGAGGATACCACGCAGGGGCACCCACAAGACGACGACTGGCCATCCCCCACAAGCCCTGTGGCAAGGCAACATGAGGTCAACAGCCCCTCTGTGACACCCCCGCAAATGGCCATGGCCCAGCAGAGGCAACAGTCCCTCGACCAGTTAATCGTGCAACAGCAGCAACTGGCCACGCTCCTCAAGGACCATGCTGATGAATGTGGGGGCACTAAGGCAGACATAGAAACATCAACTGAGACACTTAGGGCAGAAATGGAGAGAAGTACAGAGACACTAAGGGCACAAATGGAGAGTAGCACTGAGAGCCTGAGAGTACAAATGGAGAGTAGCACCGAGAGCCTGAGAGTCCAAATGGAGAGAAGCACCGAGAGCCTGAGAGTCCAAATGGAGAGAAGCACCGAGAGCCTGAGGGGGGAACTGCATGCGACGTCCAAAGACGTATGTGCCGAACTTGCCGCAGTGCGCCGTGTGCTCACTGAGCTCTCACAAACCCTTAGGGACATGCATGGACGTGAGCAGGCAGAGACATCATCCGTTGCAAGTTCCGTCCAGGGCAGCCCCCAACGTAGATCTGGGAGGAACCTGCGCTCCACAGGCAGGGGTGCCCCTGATACCCGCAGAGGGGGCTTGCAATAGCGACAGCCCACTGACAATGAGCATCTTTGGACACTGGTGTTCGGGGGGGAGGTAGGAGGGTGGAGGGGGTGTGTTGGGCTCACTTGGGTGGCGGGTCGATAGGGTGTTCAACATGATATCACATATGCCATAAACAGTGCACGATCAACCAATGAGATGTGTGGACAATGATCTTTGTGTACTAGGCCATCATAGGCGTACAGTCCATATTGTGCATGTACCAGACACACACAGTGCCACGAGTCCCGTGTCCATGTATCAGCCACCAGGCGTGAGTGCTAGAAGCATGCATCAATGAGATGCTGACGAATGTCACGGCCCTCCGGTGCCTCGCAGACTCCTTGAGGTGCTGCCACATCCCCACCCTCATCATGACCATCATCAGGTGCTTGCAGTTCTGCGTCAGGGGGCATGGCCACATATCTACGTACGCACATGTTGTGGAGCATGACACATGCCATGACCATCTTTGCAACCTTCTCATGGCGGTACAGGAGTGCCCCGCCAGACCTGCTGAGGCAGCGGAAACGAGTCTTCAGTAGGCCGAATGCCTGTTCAATGACTACACGGGTACGTGAGTGGGCATGGTTGTAGTCCTCCTCATGCTGGTCCCGTGGGTTCCGGACTGGTGTGAGGAGCCATCTCTTCAGTGGATACCCAGCATCACCTGTATGTGGACGATAAACGTATGATGTGGAATGCCATTGCTATGGACGCACACCCTCCCCCCCCTTCCTGCCAGGTCATTGCCGCATCACATACCCCACATCATCATGCATGAAATGAGACTCACCGAGTAGCCAGGATCTGTTCCCTGCGTGTCGCTCCATGTAGCGTGGTATAGTAGAGTTCCTCAAGACCATAGAATCATGGGTAGATCCAGGGAATCTGGCACAACAATGTGTAATCATCCTGTTGGAGTCACACACCATTTGTACATTCAGGGAATGAAATTGTTTTCGGTTGCGGTACTGGGCCTCCATGGCATGTGGGACGACCAATTCCACATGGGTGCAGTCGATGGCACCAATGCAACCCAGTATGCCGGCAAGTGCATGGAATCCCACTTTTGTGTTGGAAATTTCCTGCTCCGAGCGTGGTAGAGAGATGTAGTCGTCTGCGTGCTGCAGGAGGGCATCGAGCACTTGCAATAGTGTCCGTGAGAACAGTGGCTGAGAAATGCCATGCAACTGTCCGACTGTGTGCTGGTAGGTGCCTGTGGCCAGGAAGTGGAGTACAGACACCACCTTCAGTAGGAGTGGGATGGCGGTGGGGCTATCTATCATGCTGACAAGGTCAGCCTGTGTCATGTCCACAATGGCGGCTATGGTGTCCCGGTCCAAACGGTAGAGGGTGTGGATCTGCTCATCAGTGAGGTTGAACGGATGTGCTCGGAGGCGTGGGATTGCGGGCTGCCTGCGTGGTGGTAGTGGCTGTGCTGGCGGCCCTTGCTGGCCCTGCCTTGGCCTCCTCCTCCTCCTGCGTCTCCTCCGTGCGGCCGGTTGTAGTTGGTGTTCGTATTCTTCTTGGATTTGGAGTACTTGCAGTGCTATCAGGTCCCCCAGGGCCAACATCGCAAGTCCTGCCGGTAGCATTTCGGAGTGGGTGTGGTTGTGGGAGGAGACTGGGTGTGCAATTTATGTGTTTTCAGGCTGTATGGCCTCCACCTGTGGTGATTCATTCCACCTGTGCAAGCTGCTCTCCCCTTTGGCCGAGCACGTCCCGCACACAACGCTGCAATTCGAGGAATGGCATCTTGCTATTGCAATCATGTATTTGTACCCGATGGCCGTGTAACATTTGTTGATATGTACATTCGGCTATGGTCCCATTGTTTCACGTACAATCTTTGCAGTCGCGAACAGACTTGTGATGGGTCAGTGGAACGTAGTACTCGAGTAACGGTGGGCCCTCATGCATCACTGTACCGAGTTGCAACGACGGGCGGGGCGTCCCATTTGTGGGTGAAGGCAGTTGACATTTTCACACACAGCCGCACTAGATGGATTAATTTGTGATTTCAAACGGCCACAGATGCCTTTTCGACGTGATGTTGCAAATGTGGAATTCGAAGGGCGGAGCTTTCGGTTCTCAGCTAGCGGCGAGGAGATGCCCACAGGTCTGACTGCAAATATAACGTTCTATTGTTCAATGTCCTTGAGACAGGGGCCATGGCGAGGATGCAATGATTGATATGAATAGTTTGGGATGCGCAATAGCGACGTGGGCGATGAGGCCGGACGTTCCCAAATACATGTTACTTCACAACACTGGAATTACGGGCTGGGGCACTGTGGATTTTGCAGGCTGCATAACGCACAGACTCAATGGATATTTCTAATGTTATGTGAGTAAATATTCAGGCGTTTTTATACCGGGATGAGGGAATGATGAATGGATGCATGGCCAGGTGATTTGATACAGAGTTTGCCATGTACAGGGCTTCTTGGAATCTTTCCGCCTCCCCTGCGCTATGTGATGCAGGGCTGCCATAGCGGGACCATCGTCTATCTGGCCTTGTTGAGCCCTCCCTGTCTCGACGCGCCTTCAGACACTTGTGTCCATGCACGTTAACATTCCCATCTGATGGATTATGTTTTGACAGACGCATGCACAGGTACACTCGTTTGTGATGGTGTTTACACCTCGATATAGATGGTTATGAGTCGCAAGTGGTTTTGGGGTGGTGATGATCCTTTGGAGTGGGCTAGCATGCATATGGGTGTGGATTTAGTGTGATCATTGAAGTGAGTTGTTCAAATGTACTTCTGATGGCCATTCTGTTCTTTTTCTTTTCTTTTGGTTGACAGGTATCTCCTCCCCTTTTGCCACTGCCATCTGTATGCCACTCCTGCAGATGGCTTTTACTCCCGACACCTGCTGCTTCATGTTAATCAGTGGAGCAGCATTACGATCTTATGGGACGATCGCCAATGGCCCACATGCCCTTACGCAGTACTAGTGGCTCGGAGCAACATTTCGGCCTTTCTGCTGGACTAGTGCCTCCCCATTGGGACGGCCCTGCGGTTCTGTGCGCTTCCATGTTGCCTTTTCGTACGTGAATGTGGCTCTGTGTACCATGATGGAACAGGGCGTCACACAAGTAGTAGCTGGTCATTCCTTGCGGATGCAGCCCACAATGGTGATATGTGTTTTGGAGTTCATGGCCTGATGGCTGTATGGGCTTGGTGATTTTGTTGTGCATTCAATTTCTATTCTGATATGGGCCGTGTCGCGTTCCTCTTTGCGAGTGATGTGGCATATTCCGATTTGGGGAGCGATGTATTGTGAGGAGATCTGCATTGGGTTCCAGCTTCGGAGTTTAGTTGCGTGGTACTGTGCTGGGCGCGTTTGCCTACGAAGCCCAGTGAGGTCAGGGATGGGGGCTGCCAATATGACTGTTTGAATGTTGTCATGCTCAGGGGCGGGGGATTGGGTTTTGTGTAACAGATGCCGGTCAGCCAGGTGGACTGGTGGAATGATGTGATTTTCGGAATATTGCTGGTCACAGGTGCCTGTGTTTGCGTGCGTTTCTGGGGGGGGACTGTGGTCATGTCCATTGGAATGGCTTCTGTATTCGTGCCATCTGTGCCCTGCAGCTCCCATTGGCCCCTCTTGTGATTCTTTTGTTCGTTGGCATGCATGGGTGACTTGTACATTTCACTGGTTGCATTGTGACTTCATTGCACCTACGGGGAGTTGTACTTTGTGGGCAGGGAGCGGTGTACAGGCACTCAGTGGGGCCGTTTACGGTTGATTCTCGATGCCGTACTTCTCACCATGGCGGAATGGTACTTTCCGCCATGCTTGATGGCGTTAGGTACATGTCCGCTAGGGTCGGAATTCGCGTACCCTTGCGCCATGGTGGTATTTACGGTTTGGCATGGATGGCTTCGTACTTTGCGGTGACGGGTCATAGTCGCACCGAGCGCTATTCGATGGCGGTATTGCATTTCCGCCATCGTTTTCCGATTTCCGCCAGGGTCGTAATGAGGCCCTATGTCTAACTGAAGACATGAGGTTGTTTACATGACCTGTATTTGTAACTGGTCTAGGGAAACCAAATCGGCATTTGGTGTAGTATTTGCCTTTGTTTTTGTATTTGCGACAACAATATTTTCCACATTTATGTCTTTGAAATTGTAAAATTTGTGCACAAAGATCACTATTTGTGGCTTCTGATGGAATTTCACAAGTGACATATTTCTCAATAAACAGTGACATCACTGTCTTGACCAAATTTAGGAGAATTTCTAATCCATAAAAGCATGTGGATATGTGGTGCTCCTCTGGCTTGGTATTCTTTTCTCCAAAAGAAGTGTTGCACTTCTCCAAGGGGAGGAAGAGTTTTATTACAAATAAAATGTAGCATAGCAATGAAGCGATGGTGAAAATATCTTGAAACATTAACAGGATCCAAAGAACAAAGTTCTCCAGGTGTTAGAATATCTATGTTTGTTTTGTTTTTATTTGATATGCGTAGGAAATCATGTAAATCTTCCCATGCATATTCTGCACAATTTAATGTAACAAACCAAGTGGGTGGGCCAAGGTTTCTGATCATACAACGTACATCTCCATGACGTCGAAACCAGTACTCTTTAGTACCACGCATATTTGCTAATAGATTTGTAATATTTGATTATAAAACCTCATCCTTTTGTTGCATTTTCTCTAATAATTGTGTAGCTGTCATATTTTGAAAGTGTGATCCTGATTTTAATATGTGTGCAACTCCGTTACATAAAGTTGCTAGTTCACTTTCAAAGAGTAGGTGGAATATGTATTCCACATTTTGTCTAAATCTGGGATCTTCAGAATACATCCGTAATGAGCGGTATTCTGAAGCTGATATTTGAATGGGTCTATCATCATACCTTCCTCCTGTGCCAGTAGTAAAGAGTAGAGGAAAAGCATGTGCTTCTATACTTTTTTCCCATATACTGATTGGCGATCCTTTTGTTTGACGCATTTGGTAAGTTTCCAGTACATCTTGTACGGTGTCATTACAGTGCAAAGGATGAATTGTATAATGGTCTGAAGTATCTGATATTGTAGCAGGATCTAGTAGCTCAAATTGACCAGCTTCTTGTGTTTCTTGAATTATTTCAGTTGTATCTTTCAAGTTTTCTTCAATATTAATTTCTTTGTAATATTCATTATTCTCTTTAAGATATTGGAAGGCTTGTCTAACTTTATATAAATCTACCAGTTGCTGCCATATTTTTTTGTCTTTTGTAGGTACTCCATTTACTAATATAATTAAAGATTGCTGCATTGGACGTTGCACTCCTAGAGTATGCACATTTTCTTTTAGATTTAATGGTAAATAAACTACTTTTCCACAAATGCCTTTTACCAATTCGGAGGGAGGTAATTTTGCTGTTTTTGGTTGAAGGCGTATTATTGCTTGAAATGGGTGTACTGTTTGAATTATGATGCTCTCATATAAATTAAGTTGTTGTAGAGGTTTTGGTACTGGGTATAATTCCAAATTATTTGTGATAGAACGTGAAGGAGTTTGGTTGTTGTCAAGTTTTGTAGTGCAATAACTGCAAAGTATTAAGGGCTCAGTTATTTCATATTTGTTTTCTGCTACAAGGTAGAGAGCTAATTCAAACCATTTAGAATCTTCATTGTCTTCTATTTTGTATGATAGGTCCATATAGGTTTTTGTGTTACTTTTATAAAAAAAATTCTACGGCAACATACACATACATGGTTTGGTACTTCAGCTGATGTACTTTTAAATTTTAGTATTTCTTTTTTTGTATGTGTTTAGCAAAAGGTTGCCATGTGTAGAATTGTTGCTTAATTGGTTTAAAGCTATTTCATTCTGTAAATGGCTTTCACTTCCAAAATATTTTTTCTGGATATAGTGAATTTCTTCAAGTAGGTCTTTTGCTGTACCATGTAGAAGGATGTTATTTAACTTTGCTAGTGCTAAAGCATAGTACAGTTTATAGACTAGATTTCTTATAGTTGAATGATGTGTTGATATCCTTTTGATATCATGGAAAGTGGTTTTACAAGTCGGTCCTGTAATGCAGGCCAATGAATGTCCTTGTAGTCCTGTGTACTTGCGCACTGGACAGGTATCTATATTTTGCAGTAATTTAATTTTGATTTTGTCTTTGCTTTTTGCATATTTATTGAGGAATTGGTGTAAAGATTTGAAACATTGTTAGGGAATGTTACACATTGACGTGCATGGCCATTTGTACACTAGACGTTCTGATTCAGTTGAATGGAGGGGTAATTCTAAGTTTTCAGGGCATATTTTTGTAAGGAGTACTTCTTGTTCCATTATGGTATTATTCACTTTTTCATAACCTAGACCACTGCTATTTATGGCAATTGTATTCATTTGCTTTTGTTTGTACACTTCTTCATTAAAATATGGTTCTGTGCTTGTAGTGTGATTCCATTCACCTCCGCAGATACTTAAGAAGTTCTTTCTGTTGACATTTCACTTATTGAGAAGTCTTTTTTGTAATTTAGTTATTAGTTTTGTTAGTGGTTTCCTTTTGTTTAACAGTAAAATAAATACATTTCTTTTGAGAAGAATTGCACTGTCCATCAATGCTTCTAAGATTAATTTCCTACGATAGGTTTTTAGCTTTGAATCTGATTTTTCTCCTGTTTTTATAAGATTTTGAAGGACTTTGTGACGGTATATTTTGGCTAAAATACTTTTCTTGGTATGCTTACTTTGCACTATATTAAAATTTGAAGAAGTAGTTTTATCTGTACTGATAGCTGATTTTCTGTTAATTGTTTTTTGGTTTGTTTTACATTTTGATAGAGGAAGCGAAGTTGTTGTACTTGCAACTTCTTGTGTTTCACTAAATGATTGTATTACCTGTTTTGTTTCAACTTTTTTTTACAAATTCTGCTAGAGATGGATGCTTATGTTGGACACCTTTATTTTCATTTGCTCTACTTTTGCGTTGCTTTCTACGGACTTGACTTTTGGTAGGCATTCTTTAGGGTCTGTTGAAAAAAATAAAGAAGATATGGGTTGGGGTGTTCTGGAATGTATGTGTGCTGTGTGCATGAGTGTTTGAGTAAGATGATAAAGATGTATGTAATGGTGTGTGATTGTGCATTGGGAACTAAAACTAGTAGGGATAGGTATTCTTGAATTTGTGTGTTACTAAACTGGGGTTCAGATGACAAAAAAAAAGTAAGCTAGTGGTGTGGAAAAGTACAAATAGTAAATCTAATGTATACAATTAAAGCAGTTGTTTGTTCTATAATATGAAAATTGTAGTGGTTCAGTTGGCTAATTTGTGTGTCCAAAAATAGAAATTTGTGGGCCATTCTGGCTGTAAATCGCTGTTTAAGACATGGAAATGTTTGGACAAAATGGTACAAAATCTCTATTTTAAGAAACCAAAATAGCTCGTATTAATTATATAGTATATTTGATTAATAATACAAATATTATGGTGATATTTTACTTACTTTTTTTTAAATTAACAGGTAACTTCTTAGTTTTTCTTTCTTTTTCGAATTTGGCTGCTTCTTTTCAGGAAACTGGTCTTCACTGCAATTGTAAAAGCTTCAAATTAGTAACTTTGTTTGTATATAGCACTGTTTTCAATAAAGATATTGATTTTTTTAATTGAAATCCTCAGTGCCTTCTGTAAAACCATTAAACTAATTTATTTACATAAGATACATTGCATCAGTTCAGTACATATGATATGTTCTTAATGAACAAATTGTATTGAATGACTAACTGTAGCAAAAAAAAATATCTTTACTATGTCTTGTGAAATTTATAATATATTAGTGAATACCACTATTTCTGTAAGTAAACTGTTCTAGGTAATAGCGCCTCAATGTCATGTCTAATTTGAAGTAATTACGTAAATAAATGAATAAAAACAAAAAATATGAAATTGTATAAGAATTTTTATAAAGGTTTAAACATAGATTGTGTTTGCATGCAATTTTGTTTGAATATATGTAGTCTATATATTTCATTTAAAAAATGTTAGTTTAACATGATTTGAGTGTGTGTGTATAAAGAAAGTAAAAGGTATAAAGGTTTATAAGTGATAGTTGATTTTAGGAAATTGAAAAAAGTACAGTAAATTCATTTTACAGATTTTACAAGGTACAAGTCTGTTTGAAAATGTGTTCATCTACTATACAGAAAATATGCATACCTGAAGTTTGTGTTCATGCATATGGATATGCATGGAGCTGCAAGTAGAAATCTTGAAGACTTGTACAGTATTTCTGGTAGATGCTGCTTGCCAATGATATGACACTTGTACTCAGAGAGATTCATAGTACATTTGCAGTGCTGATCTATGATGATGCAGTTGGATGTAGAGGTCTTGAATGTGATTGGTGCATGGTCATGTGATTTTCGAGGTACATCCAATGAGGGAATGGCAGAGAGAGTGTAGTGGAAATGGTAGAAGGGCTGTTCATGTTACGATATGTCCGCGGACATGGCGGTAGTTCACGGACATCGGGAGTTACATCCGGGGATTTTTGGGTTCAGAAATCATGCAAATGAGAATAAGCACTGAAAGGGATTGGTCAGGAAAGTTTGGTGGGTGTGTTGTGCCAGGAGAGATTTTCTCAGATACTCTTTTTGCTGAGAGAACAAAAGATAGCTATGGCTGTGTGTTTCAGAAAACAGATTGTTTGGATTTTAGGAGATTCGTGGATACATTGGTTGAAGGTACATGCAGAAAGCTGTGGAGTAGCTGTAGATCTTGGATTCCCACATGTGGAAGTACACTGGCATGGAGTACGTGGAATGAAGTGGTTGGACTTGCTACCTCTCTGTGCTACTTTGGAGACAGAGCAACATCCAGACATAATTGTAATTCATTGTGGAGGGAACAGTTTAGGACATGTGACTGGAATTAATTTGCAATTTGCTATGAAAGAAGGACTTAGGAAGGTTATGGACATGTTTCCTAATTCTCAAGTGATATTTTCACGGATTGCGCAGAGACAAATGTGGCTTCGTTCTTCTTCATTTGGTCCACAAATGGAAAAAGCAAGGTGCAATGTTAATAAGGCTGTTTGTGGCTTTCTAAGAGATTTTGGCATGTCTTCTTTTCACAATGAAAATATTATGTTTTGTAGTACATACATTTTTCGCAGAGATGGAGTCCATCTTACTTATGCTGGCAATCAGATATTTCTGAGAAATGTACAAAATGCATTGCGACCTTTTTTGGAATTACAACAACGATTTTGAAGTAGATGTTAAGCATTTACAATTTTTGACTTACAAACACCACCCAAAGGCTCTTTTCAGAGCCACCACTTCTTTCCAGAGAAAATTACAATGTTTGTGATGGAGTAGCAACCCAATTTTTTTAATGTTCGCGAACTGTCCGCGGACTTCTAAAAAATACAAAGAGCCCTGCTTCATTTATTTTCACTTCTATTTTTTAACTGGGAAAGGCGGCTCTTAAAAGAGCCTTATTTTTTTTGATTTTTGTAATTTTGTGATTTGTCATTTGTGATGTCATGTTTGATGTCCTGGGTGTTAGTCTTAGCAGTGCACAGTGGTGGGGCGAGTTATGGTTGCTTAGCTTACTATAACTGGCGAATTTCAAGGGTTTTTCGGTTTTACTTGGAACCATAACGTCCCTTTAACAAAGTTTTTTCACTGAATTTCATAGGTTTGTAGTAGTGCAACTTAACCATAACGTCCCTTTAACAAAGTGTTTTTCACTGAATATATATATAT
Source organism: Ambystoma mexicanum (assembly GCF_040938575.1). Classification (NCBI taxonomy): domain Eukaryota; kingdom Metazoa; phylum Chordata; class Amphibia; order Caudata; family Ambystomatidae; genus Ambystoma; species Ambystoma mexicanum. The sequence continues at coordinate 76,259,594 of NC_090935.1, read as the reverse complement.
ATATATATATATATATATACATATATATATATATATATATATTATATATATATATATTATATATATGTTAAGTACACATAAAGTAATGATTATTAATTTTCTTATTTATAGAAGTGTCTACCATTAGTATCACTGTCTTCAGACATTTCCTCACGTGGAACATTTTCTTCAAGCCATTCCAAAGTATTGGACATTTCTGTGTTAAAAAAATATGACTTTTAGTGTACCAAATATAGAAAGTCTAGAAATATATAAGAAAAATGAAGTTTACTTACTAATTTCTGGTAAATTGTGTTCTTACTGCTGTGTAGGTCTGCTGTTGCTCCTAGCTGTGCAGTTTCTGTGAGTTAATTATGTTGGAAGCATATCTTTTTTGTTTTGGTGTATTCATTTTAGTACACATGAGGCCTCATTACAAGGCTGGTGGTCCCCTATTGAATGGTGTTGGTACAGGACCGGCACCGTTCATTACTGGATGCCTGATTACGAGGTCTCCTAGCGGGACCCGGAGCAGATCACAAATGTCATTCATGACAACACTGATGACATCACATGTCTGGCTCCCTCTTTTTTCCTTTATTGATATATCTAGCCAGTAATACTCAGGAACAAAGAAATCAAAAAGTACTATATTTGGAGACTTATACTTCAAATATGTTCTTACAGTAATTCATTTGAGGTTCACTCATAGCAAATGAAACATATACATAGAGAGACTACACACTTGAAAGATACCAGTGCTTTCTGTATATGAAGACAATCAGTAATGTTATCAACACTTTCTTATTGTTCTGCTGTTTTTTATTACTGTACTTTCTCTGGATATGCTCGCATTTATATTTACATTACTTTCATTAGGCTGCAGTCACATCATGTGATAGTTATTCATAGGGAAGTCGTAGATTTGAAGTAGAACAATCATTTCTGTGCATGAAGATAATCAGGTAGGTTATGAACAATAATCTGGTTATGCTGCTTTTTGGCATATTTCACTTTCCCTGTATAGACTCATATTTGTATATGTTGTTGTGTTTTTTGTGTTTGTATGTAATAATGACATTATATAGGAAGTGGGTTTCATTATCTACTTATTACATGTTGCACAGTACACAAAACTCTAATAAGAAAATATTTATCATTCTCCTGCATTGGATCTTTCATGGCTTCACATGCTTAGAATATTCCCTGTCATCATGGCTGGGAACCCTCGGTACATTTATAAAAACGTTTCTCATAGGAAAAATGTCGACACTTCTGTGTCCTATCTACATCGTTTTGGGCTGCTTACGCATGCCCCAATAGGACGTGGCGGTGTAAATGCCCCGCCCCCACGACTCCCTTCAGATTTCAACCATCTTCCAAAGTAGTGGGATCACCTCGCGTCATCTACTATTTTTGCTAGGTTGTTTTTTCGTTTTCCTAATGTCTGGGAAAGCTCTTTTTCATCCGTGTGCTACATGCAGATTAAAGAAGGTGTATGAAGGAGATGGCCATATGGATTGTATATATTGTCTCCACCCTCACCATTCGGCAGACAATTGTGACATCTGTAAAAGCTTCTCGCAGAAGACCCTCAAAGACCGAATAGGCGGATGGTGGCTTGGTTGAACGATGGAGTGGGTGCGTACCCCCCTTCGGAGGTAGGCTCCATGCATAGCCTGGCCTCAACAGCTAAATCTCTAGGCGCCCCCCGCCGTTCTGTATCGGCTGAACCTGCGGCAAAGAAAGTGCGTTTGATGGAGAAAAGCTCATCGGAAAAACATTCCAGGAGAGAATCTTCACTGAAAACGAAAACCTCATCATCTTCGCCTCGTCAAAGAAGGAGAGAAACGACCTGTCAAGATCCTCCTCAGGTGATCAGCATAGATCATCCTCGAGTTGAGATTTTTCAAAACACAAGTCAAGTTCCAAAAAGGCAGGAACGACTCAAGGCTCTGTGTATCCACCACCATCATCGACGGGAGTTCGATTGTCGATGCCTTCACTACCATTGGCGCAGATCGTCTCTTCAGGGGTTCTGCCGAGTCAGGTGACAACGACGGCGATGATCGAGAAATTAGCTTCGTCAACTGAGGCACCACAGGAGGGCTAGCGACCGGAGGTGTATGACCCGGTTTTACCGGAAACCTTGTTGCATCAGGAGGCAACCTTGTCCATATCCTCTGTGGAGGACGAACGTGAGCAGGTGGCTGGGCCTGCGGAACTTGGGTTGCAAGGGGTTAGCTCTCTGACTCTTTCGAGCAGGATGAATATCCCAGTTACAACTCCATTACTTAACCCACTTAGACTGTTTTATCCCTGGAAGTTTTGTCTACATTACAAACCTTGTTGAAGAAATCAGATGCAAAGTTACCTCAGGTTGCTGCTCCAGCGAGACCAGTCGACGACGAGCCAGGCCCTTCCCATCGACTGACTCCTATGGCGTCGACGGCGGCACCGGTCCGTGAAAGCCGTCCATGTGCGCGGCTGGAAGAAGGAGAACTGCCGGAATCTGAGTCAGAGAGAGAGTCTATATCGGATATATCGTTATCCCCCTCTAGGGACCCGACCTGGGAGTCGGAGGCGGAGATGGAAGCTCCAAGAAGCCCAGCCCAACCATCACCTCTAGATGACATTGTTTCATTCCATATGATGATGGGTAAGGCTTGTACCAAATTTGGGCTGTCCCGGGAGGAGGAGAAGAAAGACTGTTTTTTGTTTGATCATATGGGAAAGAGGAAAAAATCAGTGTTTTCGGTCCCCACTTTAGAGCATGTATGGCAAGAGGGACTACAAACGATGCATCATCCGTTCTGGGAGTCGGAGTCGGAGGTAGCGACGGCTGCTGCAAGAAAGGCAAGGTATCAACATAAATGCACAACTCCTCCGGAGAACGACGCCAGGAGACAAGATGCCTTTGGCAAGAAGGTGTTGTCGGTAGGTGCAACAGCGGTGAATGCGGCCAATTCCCTAGCTATTATGGCGAGGTATGACAGATAGATGTGGCATCGTTTAGCACCCATACTGGAACATCTGCCGAACGAACACAGAAAGGCTGCGATGTTACTTGTTCAAGAGGGGGAAGAGGCCTCTAATCACTCTATTAATAGGGCTGTAGACCTAGCAGAATCAGGCTTTAAGCAGGTTAACAATGGAGTGGTTCTGAGGAGACAGGCCTGGCTCAAATGCACCAACTTTCGACCTGAAGTGCAATATAAAGTGTTGGATATGAGGTGGACAAGGCCTTGAAAGGCATGAAAGAAGACTCAGACACAGCACACTCTCTTGGGGCTCTCCAGAGTGGCAGAAGTTTTCGTTCGTTTTGCCCCTTTAGAGGAGCGTCAGGAAATTCCCGGTACTCGTCATCAAGGGACTGTACTTTCAATAGACCGTCATACTCCTCTCTGGGCTACAGGTGGGCTTCTCAAACCGCAAGAAGACGTCGAGATTATCAAGCCTCAAGGAAAAGGGGAGGTTACTCATCGTCGTCGAAGGACAAACAATCAAAAGGCCAGCAATGACGAGTTTCAGAACGTCCTGGGAGGCAGGGTGTCTCACTGTGTCGACGAGTATGAAAAGATAACCTCAGACCGGTGGGTATTGGACACTGTGAAGTTCGGTCATTCCTTACAATTCAAAAGCAAGCCATCGCACATCCCACCAGTGTTTTCGGCTCAACCCCACCTGAACATTTTAAAACAGGAGGTAGTACTTATGCTAGAAAAAGGGGCTATAGAATTGGTACCTGTGTCACAGAGAGGTCAAGGAGTGTACTCCCGATACTTCGTCGTGAAGAAACCCAACGGAAAATGGTGTCCCATTCTCGACCTTTGCGACCTCAACAAAACATTAACAAATCTGAAATTCAAAATGCTTACACTTCAGGAAGTGATCCGGTTGATTCAACAGGGGGATTTTCTGGCATCGTTGCATCTCCAGGACGCGTATTTTCATATACCAATTCGTCGATGACACAGAAAGTGCCTAAGGTTTGTAGTCGGGCGGACCCACTACTAGTTCACAGTGCTCCCATTCGGATTAAAATCATCTCCCACAATGTTCATAAAGTGCCTAGCCCCAGTAGCAGCATGGTTAAGAAAACAGGGTCATCATGTTTACCCTTATCTGGACGATTGGTTAGTGAGGGGGTCGTCCCCTATGAAAACGCAAGCAAGTCTAGAGGCCTCCATGAAACTTCTGCAACAACTAGGATTTGCAGTCAACTTCGAAAAGTCCTCATTAACTCACTCAAGGAGCTTAGTGTTTTGGGTGCAGAGTTCAAAACTCAGTCAGGATTGGTGAGACCATCTGCGGAGAGGATTCACAGGCTCAATCGGCTGGCAAGACAGTGGAGAGTCAACACCAGAGTGTTGGTAAAGAGATATATGTCGATATTGGGAGCCATGGCTTCGTGTATCCCCTTGGTGAACAACTGTCACCTCTTCATAAGGCCAATTCAAGAATTCCTGGCAGACCGATGAGCCCAGAGCCAAGGACTTTGGTAGGACAAACTGACCCTCAACAACGAGCTCCTAAGAGCATTTTGATGGTGGCAAGTCTTCGAAAACCTATCCAGAGGGTTCCCCCTGCAGGAACCGGAGTTTCACATGATGATAGTGATGGATGCGTCTCTGACTGGATGGGGAGCGCACCTGGGCTCTCTTCAAACACAAGTCTGGTGGTCGTCGGAGGAGTCAGCCCTTCATATCAACGTGCTGGAGTTGAGGGAAGTGTGTTGGGCTTTGAAAGCTTTTCTGCCGCACATAAAAGGATCAGTGGTGAGAATACTGACAGACAACACAACAAAAATGTTTTACTTGAGAAAACAAGGAGGTACTCACTCCAGAACTCTTTCCACCAAAGCTCAGGAAGTATGGCAGTGGGCTCTACAAAAAAATATCACTATAGTAGCCCACCATCTTCCGGGAGTAAAAAACGTACAAGCAGATTCTCTCAGCAGAGAAATGGATCAGATACACGAATGGGAATTGAACGAGCATCAGTTTTTGGAGATTTTCAGATAATTGGGACAGCCTTCTCTGGATCTCTTTGCGACAGTAGAGAACAAGAAGTGTGAACAGTACGCCAGCAGATGGCCACAGCTCGATTCGCTGGGGGAAGCGTTCTCCTTCCCGTGGACGGACAAGTTTCTATACGCTTTTCCCCTGTTTCCACTCATACGACGGACCCTGTAATTGATTCACAGATACCGATGTCGAGTGATCTTAGTGGTTCCTTATTGGCCGAGGCAGGCGTGGTTCTCTGACCTGCTACAGCTATCAATAGCGTGGCCAGTAAGGTTTCAGAAGGTTCCGAACCTCCTAATCCGGGACAAAGGAAAAGTGTGGCATCGCGATCCGGACAGTCTCAACCTGACAGCATGGCTTCTGACTTCTCAGAGTTGGGTACCCTAACTATTTCATCGGATTGCCATCGAATTTTACAGGCCTGCGGGTTCCGTCCAAGAACACTTCGTATGCATGCAAGTGGAGGAGATTCTGCATGTGGTGTAAAAATCAGCCAGGGTTAGACCCCCTGAATATAACTCCGGAACAGCTTCTGCCATATTTGCTGCATTTAGCAGAGAGTGGGTTATCCTTTTCATTGATAAAGGTTCACCTGGCAGCCATTTCAAGATTCATGCGAAGAAGGCATTTGTCACCATTGCTTAGTGATAGGCTGATAAAGCACTTCATGAAAGGCTTATTTTGCACATTTCCACCAATTAAAAAGTTTCCTCTGAACTGGAGTCTTGACCTGGTGTTGACAGAACTAATGAAAGCTCCCTTTGAACCTATGGCTTCCTCATCTATGAAATTCTTATCGTGAAAGTTGGCTTTTTTGGTGGCTATCACTTCAGCACGATGACTCTCGAAGATACAAGCATTAGTCATTGATCCTCCATACTTGAGATTTTTTAAAGACAAGGTGGTACTGGCGACCAACCCTCATTTCATGCCGAATTTTCCTACTGTCTTCCATAAACATTAGTTGATTTTACTATCTACATTCTTCGCGACTCCGTCATCGATCGCAGAAAAAGCTCTCTATACATTAAATGTGAAAAGAGCTCTAAAGTTTTACCTTCATCATACTCAGCAATTTAGGAATACGAGACAACTGTTTGTGGCTTATGGGCCATCGGCAAAAGGAAAGGCGATCTCGAAACAAGGGCTGGCTCGATGGGTCTCGTCAATGATTGCTTTTTGTCACTCGAAGGCGGGGAAGCCGCTGGAAAAGCACCCGAGAGCCGATTCCACGAGATCAACTGCGTCTTCGGCTTCGTTGAGGGCCGGGATCCCGCTGGGAGATATCTGTCAGGCGGCATCCTGGTTGGTGCAACACACATTTACCTGCCATTATTGCCTCGAACGCCAACATGCAGATGATGTACAGATGGGATGAGCAGTCCTACGCCATCTGTTTCAATGAGGTAAGACCTATTCAAGGGATTGTCGGTTGTTGTAGTTGTTGTTGTTTATTTGAACCAACGTGTATGCCGCTGAATTTTTCTTTTTAAAAAAAGAATATCTGATGAGACAATATTGGTTTGCATTCACACCACCCAATTGAGAGTACTGCTATACAATCTACTCTAAGCATGTGAATCCATGAAAGATCCAATGCTGAAGAAAAGAATAGTTTCTTACTTGTAACTCAATTTCTCCAGCATTTGTATCTTTCATGGATTCACATGCGCCCGCCGGCCTACCCAACATGCAAACAATATATATGCCATCCTACTTTGGGGGGTTCAAATCTGAAGCGAGCCGCGGGGGCGGGGCATTTATACCACTTCATCCTATTGAGGCATGCGTAAGCAGCCCAAAATGACATAGATAGGACACAGAAGTGTCGAAATTATTCCTATGGGAAACGTCTTTATAAATGTACTGAGGTTTCCCAGCCTGACGACGGGGAATATTCTAAGCATGTGAATCCATGAAAGATACCAATGCTGGAGAAATGGAGTTACAGGTAAGAAACTATTCAACATGGGAAGATTATGAATATTGCACCTTCATTATGTATGCTGCACGCAATGCTTATATGTATACATAAGTAGCTTAGTGCACTGTAAAGAACTTCATAATAGAAGGCTATTTATATCAATGCATTGACTAATGCACTACATAACTCAAGACATCTATTCCAATGATCCTTGACACTTTTTTGACAACATTATAATAAGAAACCCTTGTACAGAGTTTTAATGGAAAGTACATGCACATGTGATGTCATCAATGATATTTGTGATGCATTCTTTGATGTCCTGGGTGTTAGTCTTAGCAATGCACGGTGGTGACGTGAGTTATAGTTGCTAAGCTTACCATAACTGGTGAATTGCAGGGGTTTTTTGGTTTTACTTGGAACCATAATATCCCTTTAACAAAGTATTTTTTATATATATGTATTTTCAGTAAAAACACTTTGTGGAGGTGCAATATTCATAATATTCCCTATATATATATATATATATATATATATATATATATATATATATATATATATATATATATATATATATATATATATATATAGTCAGTAAAAAAACTTTGTTGAAGGGACGTTATGGTTAAGTTGTGCTCTTATGGAATGAAAACATAGATGTGCAGTACATTGCAGACAATTCCACTGCAGTTCCAAAGCAGAAAAAATACAGAAGGTGGCTGCTATGAAGCTGGATACCGTTTAATCAGTACTGCTTTGTATGGAAAATATGAAAATATGGTATGGCTAAGTCTTGGTCCTGCTAAATCTAGAAAAAGAGTTCTCGAATCATATGAGAACAAAGAAACAATAGCCAAAAATGATCCCAACAGCCATTTTGAAAAATAATTTACTAGACACATACTACCCGACAGGAGTACCACTTTGGAAACCATGTGTCTACACCACATAGCCCAAAACATTGCATACAAAAATAATATAAAACCCGATGAAATCAAAGGTAGATATAGAGTGACAGATTGTGAAGGCAGCTTAGTGAAACTAACCAAACAAAGCTTAATTAATCAGGTCAAATTGTCATTAAAAACTCCTCAAAAGAAAGAACTATATTACATGTCCCTGCTACAATTTTTAAACCACAGAGAACAGAAGCAGAGATACTAGATAACTATGACTGGTATGAAGACACTTTCAAAGCAAATGAAAGCACTATCACCGATATGAACTTTACGTAGTACAAAACAATGTTGCACAATGAACAGCAACACGAAGAAGAACTCCAGGCCCAACTAGATAAGGACACTTCCGACAGTAGTCAACCTTCTGTAACAGGAAGCCAAGAACCACTGGGACAGCCACTAATAGCAAATGAGGCAGAATTAGCTATGATAGAAGTAGAAAACACCATGTGTCACTATGAAGAAGCCACCGAAGACTTAACTGTACTACAATCAAAAATTAACAAAGACCAGCGCACCATTTTTGAAGAAGTAATAAAAGAAATTGCACATGGTGTACAACACGAAAATAAAGAATGTACCTGCCAAAATCAAAAACTATACTGCTATACGTCAGTAGTGAAGCTGGTTCAGGCAAAACATTCTTAATCGAAATCATCAGCAAGTTCTTTCAACAATTGACAAACAACAAACTGTCAGCTGTTGTAACTGCCTGCACACGTTTAGCTGCCTACAACATAGGCGGTGTCACTATACACTGATTACTTCTCCTTCCATAGGAACACCAAAACAAATTAGAATATCTACAAACTTTCTACAGAAGCTGCAATGGAACTACGCAGAGTATTAAAACAAATAAAAATGCTATTAATAGATGAAGTGAGCATCATCTCCAACCTAATGTTGGCTTTGATTCACCTCAGATTACAAGAAGAACTTAAAACAAAATACGAAGAACTCTTTGCAGGAAAACATATTATTGTTTTCGGAGCTCTACTGCAATTCACACCAGTGAAAGGTGAACCTATTTTAAAAACCTTAGGACACAATCTCTACCATAAAACTGTTGGCATTATAGGAAATGTCAACCTTTGGCAACATTTCCAAAACAGAAAATTAACAGAAAACATGTGTCATTCTGCAGACCTCACTTACGGCAACATTTTAAAAAGTATTAGAGTTGGTGTACTATCTCAAGAAGCACTAGCAATATTGAAAACCCGGCACATCCATGCACTTTGTGGCGATAATGCATGTGCTACTGATGTTAAGGGACAATTAGCGCACAAAAATGTCAATTGTGTGGCCAACTCTTGCAAGCTGTTCCAAATTCAATGAAACAATGTTGAAAAAAGAAATGCAACCAATAATTGAAATTTGCTCCACAGACAAACTAGAAGTACATGGTATGACACTAACCATGTGCCAACAAGCCACAACAAGACTACGGGGCCAATTCATAGAATTTGGCGCACAAGTGGCGCACGCGGCTGGCGCACAGTGTGCGCGTGCGGTAGTCTGCGCCAGCCGCGTGCGCCGAAACACATTCAGGCGCACAGCGTATTCATGGATTCCAACATCCACAACCAGCCGTGGCGCAGAGTGGTGCAGCGACCCTGCAGCAGCGTCAGTTACGCCCCCAAGAACGCCCCTCGCGCAGGGAAAAGCCATCAAAATCCCCAATCCAGCGCAAAGGGCAGCAGCAAACGCAGAGCGGGGAGCGTGTATTTCAGGGGTGTGCGGGTGTCCCCACACGCGATAGGCCTGGGTACGTGGATTTCAGGGGTGCGCGAGAAATTCTACACGCGATTGGCCTGGGTACGTGGATTTCAGGGGTGCGCGAGAAAATCTACACGCGATTGGGCTGGGTACGTGCATTTCAGGGGTGCGCGAGAAATTCTACACGCGATTGGCCTGGGTACGTGGATTTCAGGGGTGCGCGAGAAATTCTACACGAGATTGGCCTGGGTACGTGGATTTCAGGGGTGCGCAAGAAAATCTACACGCGATTGGGCTGGGTACGTGGATTTCAGGGGTGCGCGAGAAATTCTACACGCGATTGGCCTGGGTACGTGGATTTCAGGGGTGCGCGAGAAAATCTACACGCGATTGGCCTGGGTACGTGTATTACAGGGGTGCGCGAGAAATCCTACACGCGATTGGGCCTGTGCGAGTGGGGCAGTGTATTACGTAGGTGAAGAGGTGAATTGCCAGTGTGGGTCCTCCCAGGTCTCCCCTCTCCCCCCTCCACGACCTCTGCAGGCAGCCCACACCACAGGGCACTACCCTGCACCCCTGGTCATGTCCCGCAGGCAGCCCATCCACCATGGGCATGCCCCCCAGCCAAGCCACATGTCCCCTTGCACCCCCACCCCCCAGCACCGTGGGGCACCTGCCAGCAGGCCCCCAACCATGTCCCACTCATGTCCCCTTGCACCCCCACCCCCCAGCAGGCCCCCACTCATGTCCCCTTGCACCCCCACCACCCAGCACTGTGGGGCACCTGCCAGCAGGCCCCCAACCATGTCCCACTCATGTCCCCTTGCACCCCCACCCCTCCAGTCACCAGGGACAGCCTCCACCAGGCCCCCACCCATGTCTCCCACCACCCCCACCCCTCCAGTCACCAGGGGCAGCCTCCACAAGGCCCCCACCCATGTCTCCCACCACCCCCACCCCCCAGCAGTGCAGGGGCAGCCTCCACCAGGCCCCCACTCACGTCTCCCACCACCCCCACCCCCCAGTCACCAGGGGCAGCCTCCACAAGGCCACCACCCATGTCTCACACCACCCCCACCCCCCAGTCACCAGGGGCAGCCTCCACAAGGCCCCCACCCATGTCTCACACCACCCCCACCCCCCAGACACCAGGGGCAGCCTCCACAAGGCCCCCACCCATGTCTCCCACGACCCCCACCCCCCAGCAGTGCAGGGGCAGCCTCCACCAGGCCCCCACTCACGTCTCCCACCACCCCCACCCCCCAGTCACCAGGGGCAGCCTCCACCAGGCCCCCACCCATGTCTCCCACCACCCCCACCCCCCAGTCACCAGGGGCAGCCTCCACAAGGCCCCCACCCATGTCTCACACCACCCCCACCCCCCAGTCACCAGGGGCATCCTCCACAAGGCCCCCACCCATGTCTCACACCACCCCCACCCCCCAGTCACCAGGGGCAGCCTCCACAAGGCCCCCACCCATGTCTCACACCACCCCCACCCCCAGTCACCAGGGGCAGCCTCCACAAGGCCCCCACCCATGTCTCCCACCACCCCCACCCCTCCAGTCACCAGGGGCAGCCTCCACCAGGCCCCCAACCATGTATCCCACCACCCCCACCCCCCAGTCACCAGGGGCAGCCTCCACAAGGCCCCCAACCATGTCCACTTGCACCCCCACCCACCAGCAGGCCCCCACTCATGTCCCCCTGCACCCCCACCCCCCAGCACTGTGGGGCACCTGCCAGCAGGCCCCCAACCATGTCCCACTCATGTCCCCTTGCACTCCCACCCCCCAGCAGGCCCCCACTCATGTCCTCTTGCACCCCCACCCCCCAGCACTGTGGGGCTCCTGCCAGCAGGCCCCCAACCATGTCCCCTTGCACCCCCACCCCCCAGCAGGCCCCCACTCATGTCCACCTGCACCCCCACCCCCCAGCACTGTGGGACACCTGCCAGCAGGCCCCCAACCATTTCCCACTCATGTCCCCTTGCACCCCCACCCCCAGCAGGCCCCCACTCATGTCCCCTTGCACCCCCACCCCCCAGCACTGTGGGGATCCTGCCAGCAGGCCCCCAACCATGTCCCCTTGCACCCCCACCCCCCAGCAGGCCCCCACTCATGTCCCCCTGCACCCCCTCCCCCCAGCACTGTGGGGCACCTGCCAGCAGGCCCCCAACCATGTCCCACTCATGTCCCCTTGCACCCCCACCCCCCAGCAGGCCCCCACTCATGTCCCCTTGCACCCCCACCCCCCTGCAGGCCCCCACTCATGTCCCCCTGCCCCCAGGTCCTGACGAAACGCAATCATGGCAGTAATGGGCAGCATACCCAGCACAAACAGCCAGCCAAGGATTGCATCCACCCACATAGTAGATGCAATTACATGATACAACCCCAATGGCAAGTATGTAAATGAACACATGTCTGTCACACACACATACACAATGGGTGCAAGTGAATGTCAAAACCCATATCATGACATGCATGAAACCAATGAGAAAATACCACAAATGTAAGTAATAAATATATGTATTAAAGATGAAAATGAAGTAAAGAAATAAAACACACAACAATGGGGATGACAAAACAAATGGTCCATGTCCGAGAACTAATAGAAAAAATCAAAAAACAAAGGAATCCAAAAACTAATGTAGTCCAAAGCAAAATAATGGGGAAAAAATAAGGAAAAACCATTGCCTCATGGTGAACACAAATATAAATCCAACAAATATTTTGCAAACATCAAACTATGTACAAGAATATCCCAGGGTCCATGAGCCCAACACCATAAATGAAACCTACTACTACTAACTAATAATAAAAATATATACAGAAAAGTGGCCATTGTCCGAGCGGTCCAAAAAAAACTTAAAAAATAAAGGAAACCTAACACTAACTAACTAAAGAACTATATACAATGGCAGCGGGCAAGTCCTGCGGCTCACTCTGTGATGTTGCCGGCCAGGGCATCCTCGAACTCCATGTCGATGTCCCGGAGGCGGGACTCTGTCCTGGCCCCGAGGTCTCGCAGGGACAACCCCGTGTCCACCTCAAACTCCCTGCGAGCTTCCTCGAGGCACTCAGCCCGCCTCAACGCCCGACGCATGGAGAACTCCGCCCTGACCATGGTGAGCCGCTCCTCTTCCGCCCGCTGCCGCTCCCGCACCTATCCGCTGGACCAACTGCTCCCACATGGAAGACACTGCCATCCCAGGGCTCTCCTGCCCTCCGGCCGATGCCTGCCCCTCTGATCTTGATGGCCCCGAGCCATGATGCCTCCCACGTCGAGCCTGCTGCTGCCTCCGACGCCACTGCCTCTGCCAGCACGACGGCATCCAGGCTGATGGAATCCACCGATGCCGTCGTGCACGTGCCCTGCCAGATGATGCCGGCACATCCTCCATCTGCAGCGGGACAGTTGCTGGTGTGTCCACCCCTGCTGGACCTTCGACTCCCGACTGTGGCAGGGATGGGGTCCCCACCGAGCTGGCTGCGTTGGTCGGGGCAGGTCCACAGGGGGCCCTGGTGGCATCTGGGCTGGAAGACGGCATGGAGCACGACTGGCGCATAGCCTCCACAGAGGAGGAGAGGGTCGCCAGAAGGCCACACACATGTAGGAAACCCCCGACCATGGCGGCTCCCAAATGGTTCACGTACGCACGGTGCTCTTCGTGATGATGTGCATGCTCCTCCCGGGAAGCATGCACCTCATCACGAATGCCAGCCGTGCGCAACGCGACACCAATCAGGACCCTCTCCACACGGCCAGGGGTCCCCTCGTCCGCAGGTAGAGGAGTGTCAGATGACATGGACATCTCCCCTACCTGCGGATGGGCCTGGAATGGGGCATCCCTGCTGGTGCATGGTGGTGCAGTCACAGTGTCAGGGACAGTGACATGCACAGGCACCTCCATGGCGACCTGTGCTGCCTCCTGCCCCTGGCCCTGGACTGCACCACTTGCACCAGCGGGGATGCCCCCACCAGGCCCCATGTGTGGCTCAGTAGCGGCCTCCTCCCCCTCTGTGGAAACCACCAACCTGGATGTCTCCACGCCGTCTTCCGCCGGTGCAAGCCCCTGTGGGGGCTCACCCACCCCTTCCGCTGCAGCCGTGGTGGCATCCCCGCCGCTCTGCCCCACAGCGCCTTCTCCGCCCTCTTCTTCACTTGCCACTGTGTAGAGGGAGACATAGAACACAAGCATCAGGGTACTGTACAATGGTCCCCTAGACAGGAAGCAACAGCAGATGAGTGGCACTGTCATACATCACTTCCATCATGTCCCTCCAAAACACATGGGTCAGTGCAGGCAAAACACATACAGTAACAGGCATGGCGCATGCCATGGACATTGGCATACATGACCAAGGGACTCATGATTCATACAATGTTGGTTTTAAACTCACATGCATCATGGGTCTTGCCATCACATGCACACACCTCACCGTAGTTCCATCCATCTGGCCTCGTACACCACAGACGCAGTGGATACAAGGATGACTAGGCTGCATCAGTGAATCTGAACATTGTCACAGACATGTGTCATGCATCCATGGCAGTTACAAGTCACAGACACGCAGGTCAGACACACACACATGGACACCATACGTGTACATGGGACCAGCACCCATCCCTCACCCCCACCCATGTCCAGGAACAGAGACTGCCATGCTTCCATGTGTCCATTCCGCACAGAGCCCCCCATGTTGCAATAGAACACATGCACCAACCATGTGGTTCACACATCACTGTACTCACATGCCTGACCATGATGTCCCTGCACACACACATACGTACATAGCCTATGTCACACATACAGGCAGGTATCAGACAACCAGCACACTGCAACATGCCCTGTCTCACACAGTAATGCTTGGCCACTTACCGGCCAACTCCAGATGGGTCTGCCTCCGAAGGATCTGGGCGTGGAGCGCTGGGTCTACGCGTTCCAGGACCCTCATCTGGATGTCACTCAGGCGTGCCCGGCCCCCCTCCGCGAGGCGCCGGGCCTTATTGAGGGTCCTGGACCTCAATCCTCCCAGCGCTTCTTGATGTGCTTGATGTCGCGGGTTGCCACCCCCTCCGCGTTGATGGCAACCACTACATCGTCCCAGATCCTCTCCCGTCCTTCCTTGTTTGCGCGTGGTCTTCCGAAGAGGGCATCATAATTCCCCAGGACATGCTCCACCAGGACACCAACTTCCTTCTCACTGAAGCTGGTGGCCCTCTGCCTCTCTGGCTGGGGGTCGCCACTGGTCTCAGATGGTGCTTGCCCCGACATGGCGACCCCCGAGGCAGGCGTGGGTGGGCAACTGGGTCCTGGGGCTGGGCTGTGGAGCGATGGTATCCCAGTCGGGAGTCTACTGTTCCAGCAGGGGTCGACACAGCAACTGGACCCCTGCAGATGGCTGATGTGCAGGCACCAAATGGCAGGGCACGGTGGCAGCAGGCAGGCAGGCAGGCAGGCAGCAGCAGATGGCACGTGGGAGGCTGCTCGGGGCACTGGGGGGCAGTGATTCGGCCTTCTGGGCAGGAGCGTGGTCTTCCGTGTGTATTCGCGTGGCCAGCTTGATACGGAGTGATTTGGCACGTGAAAAATCTGCACGTCAGCGTGTAATTCGAGGAAAGGCCCTTAGCGCGTAAGCGCGTCTGCACGCATACGCATTTTCATTGGACCAAAGGCCCTCAGCGCGTGAGCGCGTCTGTGACGTGTCGTGCGAGGGTGTATCCCTCATTGCACGTGATGACAGAACACACGTGGATTTCAACCAATCGCGTGTGAAAGTTCACGGCACCCCGGAACACACGTACCCAGGCTAATCGCGTGTGGAACTACCCGCGCACCCGGAAATACATGTACCCAGGCTAATCGCGTGTGGAACTACCCGCGCACCCGGAAACACACGTACCCAGGCCAATCGCGTGTGGAACTACCCGCGCACCCGGAAACACACGTACCCAGGCCAATCACGTGTACGCTCGCTCCCCTCCGATCACACGCGATGACACCCGAATACGGGAAACACGTGCACGGCAAAAGACGTGCACAGGCGTCAACAAGTCCGCCCACACGGAGGCGTCCCGCAAACAGCATAAAAGTGCGCGCAAACAACAAACGCGTATATACAGCGACGATGAATGCCCCATTTGTTGCTGCACTGATCGTGGGACACCGTAGGAGGAGGAGAATAGCCAGGGCACGCATTTTTGCACCACGGACAACCCTTTTTGGGATGCCTGACGACCAGGTCTACGGCAGGTATAGGTTTCCACCCCATATCATCCTAGACCTGGTCAGGGAGTGGGAAGATGACCTCACATCCCCCACCCTTTGCTCCCAAGCATTGAGCCCCTTGGAGAAGCTGCTCAATGTCTTGCATTTTTTGGCCACTGGGTCGTTTCAGCGGACCACTGCCATAGTGGGGGAGGGTCTCACAGGCCACGCAGTCACGCTGCCTACATCAGGTACTGGCAATCATGACAGCGCACCCCTCAGTCCGCAGGCACATATACATGCCCAGAACACCCGCAGAAAGGCAGGCCGTTTTTCCTGGATTTTTTCAGGGTGGCACACTTCCCCAAAGTGCTCGGTGCCATAGATTGCACCCATGTGGCCCTACGTCCAGCTAGGGCCACTGAGCACATCTACCGAAACCGCAAGCACTGGCATTCCATCAATGTACAGGTGGTATGCGATGCAAAGGGAATCATCACCTCTGTCTATGCAAACTACCCTGGCTCCACCCATGACAGTTTCATATACAGAATGTCTGCCCTGAGCTGGGCCCTGGAAGCTGGGCAACATGGCGACACATGGCTCCTAGGTCAGTACAAATGCCCTTGCACATGCATGCAAGTCACACACAGACAAATATCCCAACCCTAATAATCTCAATTATTATCACCTCCCCAGGGGACAGTGCCTACACTCTGAGCAACCACATGATGACGCCAATCCGGAACCCCACCACACCACCCCAGGTAAGATACAACGCCGCCCATATTGCAACCAGGGGCATAGTGGAGCGCACATTCGGAGTGCTCAAGTCACGTTCCGCTCCCTTGACCGCTCTAGTGGGCAACTACCCTATGCACCACCAGTAGTGTGCAGGATCATTGTGGCAGCATGTGTCCTGCACAATGTTGCAACACGGCAGGGCGTCCCGGTGTACATGGTGGTGCCCCCACATCCCCAACCACAGGCACAGGCGCTGCCCATGGGAGGGGACAGGGCACGTGGCGAGGAAGCCCGGACCCAGCTTGTGGCCACATTTTTCACCTAAACTCCCACCCCTGCGGAGTGCACACAGGCCTGGCACATACCAGGTGACAATCGATGATGACAAAGTGACAGTCAACTGTCACAACCCTACCACCCTGAGATAGTTGCCATGGAAGTGCCACATCGTCTGCATCCCTAGCTACTTAAACACAAGCTATCCTGTGCAACCAAAATGCACACATATGACATGTGACATGACATGGGCCATACACAAGTATTCCAAGGCGCAATGAGGCAGGGGGGGGAACAAGGGAACACAGAGAACGGTACTACTAGGCCAGGTGTCATTGAGATTGTGCAAGTGCAGGGGTAGGGGGAAGGGAAAAGTGCAAGGGGAAGGGTGAGGGGGAGTCCAGTACAGGGGAAGTAGGCCAAAAAAATAATACATAGGTCGCCTGGTGGCAACTGCAAAGATAAGTGCAGACAAGAGCTGGGAAGGGAGGGCTGTAGGGATAGAGAGACAGTACTGCAGTGCAGGGGTTGCCAGGGTGGCAGTGCAAGTGGACAGTGGCTGGGCCAGGGACCGAGGTTGGTGAGAGTGTCCCAGTAGCAGCTCCTGTGCAGTTCCAGTGACGAATTCTGCAAGGGAGAGGCAGAGAGTAAGCAGAAGCAAAGAGGAAGGTCTTGAGGTGCTTCCAGAACTAGAGATGGTTCCCCTCAAGTTCAAGTCAGGCAGGAAGTCTGTTCCAGGGGGAGGGCCCTGCTGCGGAGAGAAACCTACCCCCAGCTAGTTGCTCTGAGAAGCGGATGACCTGGACATGCAAGGTGTGCATCACGCACACCTGCAAAACAGGCCATGGCCATCACTGTCATGTCAGTCAAACCCTCCCAAACATCAACATGACATGGCAAGCAATACCCATACACTGACGCAGTAACAATAAGGTACACATTGCCATGTCCTAAATGTACAGTGGCATCGGACAATGATGCCTGACCCAGAATCAGATGAAATGACAGACCAACAAAATGTCCCACACAAAATAAGTCGTTTCCAAATGCATTGCAACAGTCGTAGACGTAACATCATAATGAATGCCTGTCTGTATGCACATTATGCATTGCAAAATCAACACTGCAGCTCATGTGTGCAGTGTCCCACTCCTGCATCACACTGCTCAGTGCACAGCACAGTGAACAGCCATTGCGTGTGATGCACACCCTGAACATCACATCTAAGTGACAGACTACATCAAACATCAAATTAGGCATGTACTGGAACCATAATCGGTTACAGAACATGTGCTGCAGGGACACAGTGGGCACCAGAAGGCAAACAGTGTACACGTGGATATGCAAGGGTGGGAGTACATGGAGTGCATCCGAGTGCAAGTGTGTGGTTCTGCAGGGACATGCACTCCACATATGCATGTGCACTCAAGTGACCATCAGTGTTCCCTACACATCACATGTGAACATCCACCATGTGTACACCCCAGCATGTCAAACCACAACTATCCCCTCGCACCTGAAAGGAAAACACAACACATGAACAGGCATTGATCAGCAGAACACAACATGTACATAGGACAACAACATTACAATGTCAGAGTTCACATCACACTGCAGGGCAATGCAACTATCAACAACAACCCCCCTCCCGCGCAAATGACCATGACCCACTGAACAACTGCACCTGGGTCATGGAGCCTCCAACCCTCATTTCCACCTGGCCACAGGATCACCTTTACCCTTCGTGTCCATCTCCCACCTTGTGTGTAAAAAGATGCCTGAACCCTCAGAATCCACACTCATTTCCAAAATCACAAAATCCAAGGCATGAAAACGAACCCAAACACCCTCCAGTAGATGACTTGACGTAGCAGTACCTCACAAACGCCAAGTACTACCACAATGATGCAACAACCAAGGTAGCACAGCAGAACAATGTCACGACAGGATGTGAGACATGTGTGGTACATGACATAGGATGATGCACCATGAATGGATGTGCACTGTCACAGGTCCCCTGTACAGGCGCGGGAGTCTCATGAAACAACCACCCACACCATGTCCCGGGTGCCTGCAAGGTCAAACTCACACAGGCCCCTGAGATCATGGTGGGGAATGAGGTTCAGGGATATGCAGTCGGGACAGGTGTAGACACACTGGATGACTGGAATGAGTGGCAGGTGAGGGGAGGAGGAATGACACATGAAACTAGGGAATGCACGAAAATGTACAACCTGCATGAACACATACACAATCCAAACAAACTTGGACATCATTGTCATGGCCTTCTGTAGTCCAGGCTCAGGAGTGGTACGAACCAACCACCCCCTCTAGGGTTTTGGCGCCTGCAAGTTCGGGGCTTACACAGGCATCCGCAACCCCAGTGGGGAAAGAGGGTCAGGGAACGTTGCTTGGATAGGCACGGGAAGCAGGAACACCGGGTAGAGGGTACAGGTTTCATAATTGCATAGGATCACGGGTGATTAGGGAAAAAAACATACCAAATAGGACCACACATACATCCGTGCATCAGTACACTCCCCAGCAAGCCTATGCAGGGCAGTTTGTAAGGAAAACAACAAGACACTTAGCTCTGGTTTTGAGTGCTGGCCTCCTGCCTGCGCACTCTCAGGGCCGGTTACAGGAGCACTGCAATGCTGCAAAGAGAGACACAGTCAACAACCTGTATGTGCCAATTACACGAAAATACAACACAAAACATGCCCCATAGCAACAAACTATTCTACAAACAGACAATCAGTGCTCGATGCTTCGTACCCATATATAACATCACCCCTGTGACAGGTCATACACAGTCAATGCAGTAAGTCAGGCGCTGGTGGGTGCGTGGCAAATGGAACACCAATGTGTCACAATTCACACAACATGCAATGTTCCCTGGGTAAGCAGACAGACCCATATGGCAAGCCATGACTACAGAGCAAGTTGCGTACCACCATGACCAAAACAAAGTGGGCAGTGCATTTATCATGAAGAACGTGGAATAGACATGCACTGCACCCAAGTATGTCCCTTGCTGTATGTCCCTGTGAGCTGCCCCTTTCCATGTCTCGGAAGGCTACATGGTTGATACAAGTGCCTCAATGAACCTTGGTGTACCGCAGGGTATGTGCCACTGCCCCTGCATGTGTCCCAGACAACCCTACTATCAACAGCCATCAGTCCACAAACACATCTGAGCTGCATTGTGTGCTTCAACACCAATATTCGTCTAAGCTCACCCTCAGTGCGGTGACTAAGCCTGCATGTGCAACTCGCCTGGTGCAAGCTTTGCTGTGTCGTGGCCCCCCTGTGATGCTCACCTTGCCTGGAGTTCCTTGGAACATGTCAGCAGTTCTAGGATGTGGGACTGCAATCACTGTGGCTCTGCTCGTGCACACATGTGCATGTGGGCACCAACAAACGGGTCAGGAATTCCGTCGTCCAATGGGCCATGTCTGCTGGCAAAGGTGCTCTGGTGCCTCATCCCCCTGCAGAAAGTGCATGAAACAAATGATTAATGCATCAAAGTGATCTGTGTGTGTCTCATCAGGCATCTCATTACTTGACCATGTCAGAGAGTCACATCACAAATCACACCATCAGTCCGTCTTTGACTTCCAAAATGTGGAACACTATCTACAGCATGAATTGCAACAGGCACGTGTACAGTAAAGATATGAGACATAATACACAATGCATAGCAATCAATGTCCACATTAATCATTACACACCCCATCTAGCAAAAGCTGAACAGTGGACAATTACACCTAAATCATCCCCACTAGGGGTGTCAACACAAGTCACAAAGCACCAGACATGCCACAGATATGACAGTCCAAAGCCCTTGTGTAAAATTCTGTAACACCGAACCATCCTTGCGAGCCCATGGATAAGGGAGGCAGGAGTGGCATATGTGAGTCAAGGAACCGAAGCAGCAAACACATACACAAGCCAACCATGAAGGGCCCAGCTGGAACAGACAGTGGATGCCTTCAAAAACCACAAGGCACCGTACTGTCACATGAAAGCACAATAGACTACAAATTTTAAACTAACTCAACTATTAACTAATTACACTAACTATGGAAAACCTACATTACCTATTTAAACTAACTATCAAACAGAAACTTAACTAACTAAACTAAAAGAAAAATCAAAAATGGCCACATACGACCCGGGGGGGAGGGGAGGCACCCAGGAGGGGGGAGGTACAGGGTGCTGCTCAACATCCACATGCGATGATGCTGAGCCAAAAAAAAATACCTCCATGGGCTCAACGCCTGCACAGCACGACCTATGTGGGAGATAGATGGTCGTCCGAGTCTGGCTCATCCTGGAAAGGAGGACGTGGCACAGTAGCCTGGCCACGCCTAGCCGCAGCTTGCCCCTCGTCGGCAGCAAGTCTGCCGGACAGGTGAGCCTGGTTCTGTGTGGCGATGTTACATAGGTCTGCATGCAGAACTTCACGTGATACACGTGCTTCCTCTTGCAAGGTAGCACGTGTAACACGGAGTTCCTCCTGCAAGGCCTGGCTGGACAACCGCTGCACCTCCCGGCAAGCCTGTAGCTCAGCCGAGATGGTGCGCTCAAGCTGTGCAAACCTCTCCTCTGCCTGCTGCCTCTGGGACATCATAAGGACACCCAGAGTGGATCTGAGGGAGGCATACTCCTCCCTCAGGGCATCCATGTGCGCCTCTGCGTGAGCAGCAATTGCTTGACGCAGAGACGACATTTCAGCCTGGCGTGCCCTGTCTGAGGCCGCCATGCCCAGCCTGAGCGAGCGGGCCGTGGACCGTGCCGCCTGCTGCTGGAGAAGCACCTGCCTAGCAGGGGGGAGCACAGATCGGGCCACACGCTCCATGCTGTCAGCGATGTTCTCCATTGCTGCCCCCTGCCGTTCGGAATTGGCAGTCATGTCTTGCTCCCACTCAGTATACAGCGGTTGCGCGCGGCAACCGCGTTGCCGGGCTTGACCCCTGCGGGACCCAAGGACCGGAGGTCCTCGCTGTGTTGGCACCGCCTGCGGCTGCACGACTACGTGCCCCCGTCGACGTGATGTCCCAGGCACATCAGTGACTGGTGTGGAGGGTGACCCTGCGTCCCGACTGTCTGATCCCTCAGTGCAGGTGTCGCAGACAGAGGAGTGTCCACATCAGAATCACTCACCCCTGACACATGGACTTGATGCTCATCTAACTCAACATGGACGTCAGAGTCGTCATCAAGGCTGGACTCATAGACAGCCAGAGACAGGATGGACTGCAGCACTTGGGGGTTTTCGTGGCCTACCACCCCACGACCCCCACTAGTGCCGTGTTGATGTGGTCTTACCAACCCTGTGTCTGGCATGACAACACCATCCTCTGCATCCATTGCGTCATCACATGAAAAATAGAGAGGAAAAGGTCACTACACATGTCAGAAGCACACAACACACACACACACCGACAGCAAAGGCATCCGGCAGACATGTGACACACAACATATGACCTGGCATGCATGCTGGGTCTACTTTGAATAGCCACTGTGATCAGACCTGTTGAAAGGTGGCAGTTTGCATGGAAGTGGGTCTATGCAGTGCTGAAAATGTGTACGCCACTCACTACCTACATGTACAAGCACTCCATGGTGTGTGCCAGGAAATGTGAAGGCAGTGCAATGTCAAATTCAGACATCATGTGCATTGTGTATTCATTGTGTACCATGTCTAGCAGCCAAGCACCCCTCCACCCCAGTACCAAAGCAGGGATGCCTAGCATGGTATCAAAAGGCTGCCCATACACCTGTGTATTGACAAGCAGTGTTGACTGGCATCAACAGCTTAATGTGATTCAAATTACAACACTGCAAATGATGCTGGGACAGTGGGCAGGACACATGATGGAAGATCCGGAGGCCAGCCACGTGTGAAGAAGACACAACAAGAGTTGGACAGAGTCATTGGCCATTGAACAGGCTGAGGCCTGTGAGCCATACAGATTTTCAGAGCCTAAACATGTGTGCAACGCAGGACTGAGCCACAGTTGACATGGGGAGGCCGATAATATGGCAGGCAATGTATGTAACCAAGGACTCATATTACAGTGATCATCCAGTCAAGGACACATAGGGGCATGCGTGCAATGCACATGGAGCATGAATGGGCACTCATGTCCCTGCGGGACATCTGACCCATGCACAGTACAAGTGG
The DNA here is from genome assembly GCF_040938575.1 of Ambystoma mexicanum. NCBI lineage: Eukaryota > Metazoa > Chordata > Amphibia > Caudata > Ambystomatidae > Ambystoma > Ambystoma mexicanum. Next base: position 76,236,559 of record NC_090935.1, on the reverse strand, counting down.
GATACCCTGCATCGAGTACTAAGGCTGTACCACACGGCATATGTCTGGCAGTTTCTAAGCTGGAAGTTAGCATCTACACAGGACACATGAACAAGAAACTACACATTGGCAAGAATGTAGCAGACCAGTGCAAAGGTGGAACTGGGGTGCAGAGTGGCGGAGGAGGGGCAAGGGAGCATGCCCACATGGAGTCCCGCATGCAGGCAGAGGAGACATGCATGACGGTAGCATTGCATTACTTACACATCAGAACCATGTACACGTCACATGTAGCAGCAATCATGCACAACACATCCCACAAGTGAAACACACACATCCTCAACAACTACGCATCAACACTCACTGGACTGGGCATCAAAGTCCAGCATCTCTCCCACACCTTCGACCAATTCTGGTGGTATGAACTCCGCAACGAGAGCCTCATGCGGAGTGAGTTCTTCCTCCTCTGGTGCAGGCCCACCGCCAGTCACCAGAGTCAAGTTGTAATTTGAGGCACGCTTAGCCTTAGTGCTGCGCTTGATGTCATTCCAGCGCTTTTTGCACTCCTGCGCCGTGCGCACCTCATGGCCGAATTAACTGACATGTTCCGCAACATGCTTCCAGTGGGTGTCACGTTGGGCAGCCGTAGTCTGACTATTGGCACCCACTAGCATGTCACGGCTGTGGCCCCGCACGTAGTCCACGAGGAAGTCCAGTTCCTGCTTACAGAAAGGCTTCTTCCTCGACGTGCAGGAGGTCGTGGCTGTGTGTGGGGTCCCAGCCTGTGCTGCAGGTGCAACCTTCCTCCTCTTGGACTGTGGCGCAGACCCTGGCTGGCTAATGCCGCCCTGACCAGTATGGCCAGTGGGTTTGGTGGATTGAGCCGAGGGAGTGGCAGGTGGAGGGATGACCAAAGGCCTGACTTGTGTCAGTGGCAGCTGGGTGCCCACTAATGGACCCTGCGCAGCAACATCAGCTGTGGCAGGGTCATTGACCGCAATGGTCCTGGTTGGCAGACTCAAAACCGGGGTGCTGTTGGGTGCATCTGCCCCTGCACTTGCCAACACCCGGCTGTTCGGGGCAGCAGATGACATGACTGCCCCAGGGACACGTGTCTTGGTCTGAGCAGCCCGGCGTGCCCCTATGGTTCCCCCCTGGTCTGTTGGAGATCTACCAAGGGCTCTTCAAGTGCCAACGCAGCCTGCGCTGGCAGACCCTGAGCCTGGGTGGCGGTGTCCACAGCTGCACCTGCAGCTACCGCTACCCTTGGGCCCGTGGCAGTCGATGGAACGGACTGCTGGGTCATACGGGTGCCAGTGCCAGATGCAGGAGCTGCATCCCCCGGAACCACAGGGGGTGGTGGCATGGCTGCACCAACACATGGCACAACATTGTGCTCAAGTGGCGCACCCCTGCCTCTTCCCCCTCTGTGGCTGCCCTGGACACCCTGGAGTCCCCCTACTCCCTGGTCACCACGGCCACGTCCCCGACCACGCCCGCCATGAGGAGTACGCCCAGCTGAGGCGCCCCTCACCTTTGGTGGCCTCCCAACCATGGCACATATGTAATAGTGCTGGCACAGATGGAGTGGTGCCAATGGGAGGTGTACAGCACAATTGACCTGGGCAATTGGGGTGAAGGGGGTGGGAAGCAAGATGTTAACAGCCCCCCTGCACCTGCAAGGCTGTATGTGACCCCGGTGATGTGGTGACGGGTCACGCAACGCTCAGGCACCCCAAAACTGCAGTAAAACCGTGCACGCAACCATGCAGCCTACGTGCGTGGATTTGACCTCCCGCAGTACGCGGTGGCACACAGTAACACGAATAACGCATATGCGTGGGACACGCAGGCTACGATGACATCGAAAATGGGTGCAATACTCAGGGGAACCCGCAGTGGGAAAAGGAGCGTTTGCGACTCACCGTCTGACTAGCGCGATGCAGAAAAACACGCGTAGCCAATACCCCCGCCAAAAGAAGAGATACGTCCTTGAGAGCTGTGAAGTAGATGGCGCGCGAAACAACTGGAAGCAGCAACACACGTCGGTCTCCACGGAAGGCACGTACAGCGAACTGCTGGGCCCGCTCACCTTTAACCCGTGCTGAGGGAAACGCACGCGCGCGTCACGTCACATGCGGACGTGCAGTTTTTCACGCGCGATTACGTGCATTACACGCGGACGTGCAGTTTTCCACACGCGATTAGCCTGGGTACGTGTGTTTCCGGGTGCGCGGGTAGTTCCACACGCGATTAGCCTGGGTACGTGTGTTCCGGGGTGCCGTGAACTTTCACACGCGATTGGTTGAAATCCACGTGTGTTCTGTCATCACGTGCAATGAGGGATACACCCTCGCACGACACGCCACAGACGCGCTCACGCGCTGAGGGCCTTTGGTCCAATGAAAATGCGTATGCGTGCAGACGCGCTTACGCGCTAAGGGCCTTTCCTCGAATTACACGCTGACGTGCAGATTTTTCACGTGCCAAATCACTCCGTATCAAGCTGGCCACGCGAATACACACGGAAGACCACGCTCCTGCCCAGAAGGCCGAATCACTGCCCCCCAGTGCCCCGAGCAGCCTCCCACGTGCCATCTGCTGCTGCCTGCCTGCCTGCCTGCCTGCTGCCACCGTGCCCTGCCATTTGGTGCCTGCACATCAGCCATCTGCAGGGGTCCAGTTGCTGTGTCGACCCCTGCTGGAACAGTAGACTCCCGACTGGGATACCATCGCTCCACAGCCCAGCCCCAGGACCCAGTTGCCCACCCACGCCTGCCTCGGGGGTCGCCATGTCGGGGCAAGCACCATCTGAGACCAGTGGCGACCCCCAGCCAGAGAGGCAGAGGGCCACCAGCTTCAGTGAGAAGGAAGTTGGTGTCCTGGTGGAGCATGTCCTGGGGCATTATGATGCCCTCTTCGGAAGACCACGCGCCAACAAGGAAGGACGGGAGAGGATCTGGGACGATGTAGTGGTTGCCATCAACGTGGAGGGGGTGGCAACCCGCGACATCAAGCACATCAAGAAGCGCTGGGAGGACTTGAGGTCCAGGACCCTCAATAAGGCCCGGCGCCTCGCGGAGGGGGGCCGGGCACGCCTGAGTGACATCCAGATGAGGGTCCTGGAACGCGTAGACCCAGCGCTCCACGCCCAGATCCTTCGGAGGCAGACCCATCTGGAGTTGGCCGGTAAGTGGCCAAGCATTACTGTGTGAGACAGGGCATGTTGCAGTGTGCTGGTTGTCTGATACCTGCCTGTATGTGTGACATAGGCCATGTACGTATGTGTGTGTGCAGGGACATCATGGTCAGGCATGTGAGTACAGTGATGTGTGAACCACATGGTTGGTGCATGTGTTCTATTGCAACATGGGGGGCTCTGTGCAGAATGGACACATGGAAGCATGGCAGTCTCTGTTCCTGGACATGGGTGGGGGTGAGGGATGGGTGCTGGTCCCATGTACACGTATGGTGTCCATGTGTGTGTGTCTGACCTGCGTGTCTGTGACTTGTAACTGCCATGGATGCATGACACATGTCTGTGACAATGTTCAGATTCACTGATGCAGCCTAGTCATCCTTGTATCCACTGCGTCTGTGGTGTACGAGGCCAGATGGATGGAACTACGGTGAGGTGTGTGCATGTGATGGCAAGACCCATGATGCATGTGAGTTTAAAACCAACATTGTATGAATCATGGGTCCCTTGGTCATGTATGCCAATGTCCATGGCATGCGCCATGCCTGTTACTGTATGTGTTTTGCCTGCACTGACCCATGTGTTGTGGAGGGACATGATGGAAGTGATGTATGACAGTGCCACTCATCTCCTGTTTCTTCCTGTCTAGGGGACCATTGTACAGTACCCTGATGCTTGTGTTCTATGTCTCCCTCTACACAGTGGCAAGTGAAGAAGAGGGCGGAGAAGGCGCTGTGGGGCAGAGCGGCGGGGATGCCACCACGGCTGCAGCGGAAGGGGTGGGTGAGCCTCCACAGGGGTTTGCACCGGCGGAAGACGGCGTGGAGACATCCAGGTTGGTGGTTTCCACAGAGGGGGAGGAGGCCGCTACTGAGCCACACATGGGGCCTGGTGGGGGCATCCCCGCTGGTGCAAGTGGTGCAGTCCAGGGCCAGGGGCAGGAGGCAGCACAGGTCGCCATGGAGGTGCCTGTGCATGTCACTGTCCCTGACACTGTGACTGCACCACCATGCACCAGCAGGGATGCCCCATCCCAGGCCCGTCCGCAGGTAGGGGAGATGTCCATGTCATCTGACACTCCTCTACCTGCGGACGAGGGGACCCCTGGCCGTGTGGAGAGGGTCCTGATTGGTGTCGCGTTGCTCACGGCTGGCATTCGTGATGAGGTGCATGCTTCCCGGGAGGAGCATGCACATCATCACGAAGAGCACCGTGCGTACGTGAACCATTTGGGAGCCGCCATGGTCGGGGGTTTTCTACATGTGTGTGGCCTTCTGGCGACCCTCTCCTCCTCTGTGGAGGCTATGCGCCAGTCATGCTCCATGCCGTCTTCCGGCCCAGATGCCACCAGGGCCCCCTGTGGACCTGCCCCGACCAACGCAGCCAGCTCGGTGGGGACCCCATCCCTGCCACAGTCGGGAGTCGAAGGTCCAGCAGGGGTGGACACACCAGCAACTGTCCCCCTGCAGATGGAGGATGTGCCGGCATCATCTGGCAGGGCACGTGCACAACGGCATCGGTGGATTCCATCAGCCTGGATGCCGTCGTGCTGGCAGAGGCAGTGGCGTCGGAGGCAGCAGCAGGCTCGACGTGGGAGGCATCATGGCTCGGGGCCATCAAGATCAGAGGGGCAGGCATCGGCCAGAGGGCAGGAGAACCCTGGGATGGCAGTGTCTTCCGAGTGGGAGCAGTTGGTCCAGCGGATAGGTGCGGAGCAGCAGCGGGCGGAAGAGGAGCGGCTCACCATGGTCAGGGCGGAGTTCTCCATGCGTCGGGCGTTGAGGCGGGCTGAGTGCCTCGAGGAAGCTCGCAGGGAGTTTGAGGTGGACACGGGGTTGTTCCTGCGAGACCTCGGGGCCAGGACAGAGTCCCGCCTCCGGGACATCGACATGGAGTTCGAGGATGCCCTGGCCGGCAACATCACAGAGTGAGCCGCAGGACTTGCCCGCTGCCATTGTATATAGTTCTTTAGTTAGTTAGTGTTAGGTTTCCTTTATTTTTTAAGTTTTTTTTGGACCGCTCGGACAATGGCCACTTTTCTGTATATATTTTTATTATTAGTTAGTAGTAGTAGGTTTCATTTATGGTGTTGGGCTCATGGACCCTGGGATATTCTTGTACATAGTTTGATGTTTGGGAAACATTTGTTGGATTTATATTTGTGTTCACCATGAGGCAATGGTTTTTCCTTATTTTTTCCCCCATTATTTTGCTTTGGACTACATTAGTTTTTGGATTCCTTTGTTTTTTGATTTTTTCTATTAGTTCTCGGACATGGACCATTTGTTTTGTCATCCCCATTGTTGTGTGTTTTATTTCTTTACTTCATTTTCATCTTTAATACATATATTTATTACTTACATTTGTGGTATTTTCTCATTGGTTTCATGCATGTCATGATATGGGTTTTGACATTCACTTGCACCCATTGTGTATGTGTGTGTGACGGACATGTTTTCATTTACATACTTGCCATTGGGGTTGTATCATGTGATTGCATCTACTATGTGGGTGGATGCAGTCCTTGGCTGGGTGTTTGTGCTGGGTATGCTGCCCATTACTGCCACGATTGCGTTTCGTCAGGACCTGGGGGCAGGGGGACATGAGTGGGGGCCTGCAGGGGGGTGGGGGTGCAAGGGGACATGAGTGGGGGCCTGCTGGGGGGTGGGGGTGCAAGGGGACATGAGTGGGACATGGTTGGGGGCCTGCTGGCAGGTGCCCCACAGTGCTGGGGGTGGGGGTGCAGGGGGACATGAGTGGGGGCCTGCTGGGGGGTGGGGGTGCAAGGGGACATGGTTGGGGGCCTGCTGGAAGGAGCCCCACAGTGCTGGGGGGTGGGGGTGCAAGGGGACATGAGTGGGGGCCTGCTGGGGGGTGGGGGTGCAAGGGGACATGAGTGGGACATGGTTGGGGGCCTGCTGGCAGGTGCCCCACAGTGCTGGGGGGTGGGGGTGCAGGGGGACATGAGTGGGGGCCTGCTGAGGGGTGGGGGTGCAAGGGGACATGGTTGGGGGCCTGCTGGCAGGAGCCCCACAGTGCTGGGGGGTGGGGGTGCAAGGGGACATGAGTGGGGGCCTGCTGGGGGGTGGGGGTGGTGGGAGACATGGTTGGGAGCCTGGTGGAGGCTGCCCCTGGTGACTGGAGGGGTGGGGGTGGTGGGAGACATGGGTGGGGGCCTGCTGGCAGGTGCCCCACAGTTCTGGGGGGTGGGGGTGCAGGGGGACATGAGTGGGGGCCTGCTGGGGGTGGGGGTGCAAGGGGACATGGTTGGGGGCCTGCTGGCAGGTGCCCCACAGTGCTGGGGGGTGGGGGTGCAAGGGGACATGAGTGGGACATGGTTGGGGGCCTGCTGGCAGGTGCCCCACGGTGCTGGGGGTGGGGGTGCAAGGGGACATGTGGCTTGGCTGGGGGGGCATGCCCATGGTGGATGGGCTGCCTGCGGGACATGACCAGGGGTGTAGGGTAGTCCCCTGTGGTGTGGGCTGCCTGCAGAGGTCGTGGACGGGGGTAGAGGGGAGACCTGGGAGGACCCACACTGGCAATTCACCTCTTCAACTTCCCGCACACCCACGTAATACACTGCCCCACTCGCACAGGCCCAATCGTGTGTAGGATTTCTCGCGCACCCCTGTAATATACGTACCCACGCCAATCGCGTGTAGAATTTCTCGCGCACCCCTGGAATACACGTACCCAGGCCAATCGCGTGTAGCATTTCTCGCGCACCCCTGAAATCCACGTACCCAGCCACCCAGCCAATCGCGTGTAGATTTTCTCGTGCACCCCTGAAATCCACGTACCCAGGCCAATCGCGTGTAGATTTTCTCGCGCACCCCTGTAATACACGTACCCAGGCCAATCACGTGTAGCATTTCTCGCGCACCCCTGAAATCCACGTACCCAGGCAAATCGCGTGTAGATTTTCTCGCGCACCCCTGTAATACACGTACCCAGGCCAATCGCGTGTAGAATTTCTCGCGCACCCCTGAAATCCACGTACCCCGCTCAATCGCGTATTTAACTTCCCGCGCGCAACTTTTTTGATGCGCTGGGACTCTACCGCCTGCCTTCGTGTGGCGGCCGTGTTTAAGCTTGTGCGTGTCTTTGGCTGTGCGTGGCTTTGCCCTATTCGATTCCATGAATACGTGTGGTTCGAGTGCGTGTGGGCGTTCCGTCTGCTTCCCTGCAGTACATCCCCAGTTACGCCCTTATTTTCGCGTGTTGTTCCCCATTCCGCGCGTTACGCCCCATGTCACGCCCACTTTCTGGTGTGTGCGCTTTCACTGTGCGCGTCGCGCACGCCTTTCGCGATGTTGCAGTGACTTGTGCGCCATGCACGGGGTTGGCGCACATCCCGCGGTGAACACGCGCAGGGACTTCCATGAATCGCACGCGTGCGCGTGCGCCTGTTTTTTTCCGCTTGCGCGAAGATTTTCGGCGCACGTTTGTTCCATGAATCGGCCCCTACATACCTTAGAAAAGTCTATCTCCAAAATAGCTGGGTTAGAGAACATTAAAAAATGATCCTTAAACTGTAGAGTAATGCTTAAACATAACCTTGACTAGTTAATGGAGCACTGGGTACAGTTTTTGGCTTTCAGACATACCCATGTGACAGCAACATTCAGCTTGTCAATATTCTCTTTGATAAACTTTCAGAATAAAAAGAATAGGGCACTCAACAGCTCGATTCCTTCTCTTCAAAGACATTTATGTTGCAGAGAACAATTTTCTCTAACTCTTGCATATGCAGTCACCATTCATAAATCCCAAGGTCTTAGCCTAGACAAAGCATTGATAGATATTGGTAAAACAGTCTTTAAAGAAGGCATGAGCTAGCTAGCACTATCATGTTTATGTAAACTTGAGGGTCTATTTCTAATCAACTTTGATTCAAGTAAAGTAAACACTGATATTCCTTGCATTTTATAATACAATGGACTACGTTCACTATACACCGCCCTTCTAAAATCATATCCTGTTCCACAAAAAGGAAAACGTTGTAAAAGAAAAGTAATTCGAACTGAAATGCAACAGGATTGGACTGCAAATCCTCCAAAGAGAGTAAAATAAGCTAATACTTCATCAATTACCACAACCAAAGAAGAACCTATTAGGCAAAGTAACTCAGGTATTTCTTCAAAGAAGCAACAGACACTCCGAAAAAATGACTTGGACACAGAACTATCTGATCCATTCAAATTTTCAAATGTAACTGGTGTAAGTTGCTACGCAAATGTAGCAATGAATATTCTATTTCAATGGCCACCAATTGTTGAGAACATTTACTTACATAGTACAGACCAATTGTGTTTGCAAATGTTAGTCCTTCATAGAAACGCAACAAACAAACAATCGTGACAACACGTATAGTGTTCACGGAATAAGACAAGAATTGGACTACTGTGCTGGAATGGTGAAATTCACTATAAACTCACAAGAAGATACACACGAATTTCTAATGTACGTACTACAAGTACTGGAAAACAAAAACATACCTATAAATGAAATCTTCCAGATTTCATACATGTGGAAATGTACATGCACTCTCTGCAACAATGTGACACAGGAACAAATCCCTAATGAGCGCTTCATGTATGTATCCATACCTAATTCTGAATCCATTCCATTTCAGCAACTGGTACAAAATGCAAACCATGGCAGATTATGTACTACCTGCAATTCAGATAATATCTCCACCTTGCTATTACAAACACATAGTAACTACGTAATACTAACGCTTCTACATTACAATGCAGATGGTACCAAAAACAACTGCAAACTGACTGGATTCACACACGGTCAAGTATCACTTGGTAAGAAAACCTTCACAACAATAGGTATAATCTACCACGCAGGAGCCACAACCAATGCATGTCACTACACTGCCTATATTACTACCAGCAAATCTTACAAACACGTTTTTAATCTTCTTAAAACCAACATTTAATAACTAATCTGTACTTCAACATTAACAAACATTCAATTAAAAAAACTATAAACAGTTGGAATACGCCAACCGGTATCTAACTGGCCCAAGATTCTATAACAACCAAACAGATAAATGAATACCACTAAATTGGAACAAAAAATAGACAGAATATGCCAACAGGTATCTAATTGCATCAGAAATCTGCAGCAAGCCAACAGGTGGAACATAAACCAGAAACAACAAGTGGACACTGAAAGCAAACAGACTGTAACATAACAAAAAAAGTTTTTTTTTTTAATCTGACAAGGATTTGTTTTCGCCCAGATCCAATGATTTGAAAAACAAACACAGAAACTGAGCAAAATGCACAGTACATGGTATGTAATCCAAATATGAGGCTCCAAAAAAAAGCTGAAATGTCTATTATTCAATGTGATAAGTCTTTATAAAATACATACACCAACATGCTCTTTTCTTTTATCACAGAAATTGAAAGAGACTATTTCCTCCAGGTACCAAAGTCATGTGAAAAATATATCGAATCTCAACAAATGAAACAGTAAGTATAATTTCAAACATTTGAAAGATATTAGATGTGATCTATGGCTGTGATATGGTGCAGTGGTTGTGGCTAGGGCCTAGAGTCATGGGTATATAGCCTACGGCCTACGGCCTGTGGCCACTCACCAAAGACTATAACCCCTGGCCACAACCACCGCACCATATCACACCCATACTACCTTATAACTTCAGTACTTATATCTTCGGTCTTGGGTGCATGGCATTCGGCCATGCACCCAAGATGCTAGGTTGTGCACACAACCACTGTATCAGATCACACCCCTGATGACTTATAACATCCGTGCTTATATCACACCCATTGTGGCTTATAACTTCAGTACTTATAACTTTGGTCTTCATGCACCCAAGACTCTAGGTCATGGACACAACCACCACAGTATATCAAACCCATGGTGCCTTATAACTTCACTCCTTATAGCATATCACACCTATTGTGGCGTATAGTTTTACTACTTATGACTTTGGTCTTGGGTGCATGGCCAACACTCTAGGTCCTGACCACAACCACTGCAGCATATCACACCCATTGTGGCTTATAACTTCACTACTTATAACTTTGGTCTTGGGTGCATGGCCTTATCACACCCATTGTGGCTTACAACTTCACTAATTATAACTTTCATCTTGGGTGCATGGCCTTCGACGCACATCACACCTCACTCCAGCCAATCGGCGGACACATCGCATATCCGCGGACATGATGCCAGCCCATTTCCCAATTGGAGTCCTGCCCGCGGAGCGAACAGGGGAGTGTCTCCGCGGAGACACTCCCCTGTTCGCTGTAGATATCACTAAATTGTTTAGACCTACTTTTTGGTCATTTTATAGAAAACCACTGAACGGATTGTCACCAAATTTACAAAAGCATGCTTTCGGGACCAAGTCCCTGCTCCTGCTGCAAATTTGGTGAAAATCCATCCAGCAGTTCAGGCTGTAGGCATGCACAAAGTTTTTCCCCCATGCAGTCTATGGGAAAAAAAGACTTTTGGGACCACCCCTATAACTTTTCCCCCCCTGGACCAAACCTCACCAAACGCTTTGCAAAAAATGTCAGATTGGGCCATGTACTTGTTTTGCAAAGTTTGGCGAGGATTCGTCCAGGGGGAGCGGAGTTATAAGCTCCCCAAAATGTGTTCTTCCTATGGAAACAGCAACTTACGTGGCTGTGTAATTCAGTGAAAAAAAAAACTTTGTTAAAGGGACATTATGGTTAAGTTGCACTACTCACACCCTATCACCTTTACTGACAAAATTATGACAGTCCTATTAAAAACCTATTCAATTCACTGATACAAAAACATTGTTAAAGGGACGCTATCGTTCAGTTGCCCTTGGAAACACCTATCAAATTCAATGCAACAATCACTTCAAAGGGACTTTGCAGTAATAAACTATCCATACTATGGTTACAAGTACAACTGAAAAACCCCATAAATGTGCAAGTTATGTTAAGCTAAGCAACCACTAACACCCATGACATCAAAGATGACATCACAAATGTCATTAATGATATCACTGATATTTATTGTGACTCAGTGCTCTGTAGGGGAGAGCAACTTCACAGTGCTTTCGAGGCTTTGGTCCGGGAGCATGACAAGGAGTGTCCCCTACCCTAGTAAGGTGCACCTACCATCTTTCACTCTCCACTTGCATTTTCATATCCCTGTGGTTGAGAGCTTTTGCCAAACCTCCCTCCATTACTTTCCTTCTGTAGTGTGTCTTAAAACAACAGGAAACAGGCAAAACAATCAGAAGGAGAGGGAAAAAGGCACTTTTCAGAGCCACCTTTAAGTGTTCAAAAATAGAATTTCAGTGAAAGCTTGCAGGCTGGCCCACAGCCTATAAGCTCCGCATACATGGTGGTGAGCAATGCGTGGCACCATGCCATCCAAAACATTGCACACATTCCCAAAATGAAGTGGTGGCTCTGAAAAGAGCCTTTATGTGATGTTTTTGTTTGTAAGGTTGGTAGTAGTGAACACCCATTGGGGAAATGCTTGCTAAACTTGCAGCAAGCACCACACTGCATTTTGGATATTACGTAGGAACAGCTCATTGCCAGCATTAGTCAGATGAACTCCATCTGAACGAAAAAGTACTACAAAACATAATGTTATCATTGTGGAAGGAGAACATGCCAAAGTCTTGCAGAAAGGCGCAAATAGCCTTGTTCACATTGCGCTGCGCTTTCTCGGTTTGTGGCCCACATGCGGAATAATGCAGCCACATCTGTCAGCAATGCGAGAAAAAATGATCTGCAACTTTGGAAACATTTCCATGAGGTGGAGAAATGTCTCCTTCATGGCAAACTTCAGTGAGCTGCTGCTAACATGTCCTAAACAATTGCCTCCACAATGAAGAAAAATAATGTGTGGGTGATCAAACGTCACCAAACTGGCACAAAGAGGACCCACATGGAGCCACTTCATCCCACGTATTGCATACCAGTGCACATCGACATTATGGAACCCAAAGTGTGCAGCCAGTGCACAGCGTTCAGCATAAACCTTTAACCTGTGGATCGGCGAGTCGTCCAAAAGCCATAAAGTCTGCCTACTGAACGGCACAGCCATAACCATAGCCACGTACACTCCTATTAGCAGACACACCTTCTTGAACAATCTGTTTTTACACAGCACACCCATGAAATGTTATTGACCAATCCACATGCCTGGACAGTACCATTTCCATGCCAGCTACCCTGCAAAACCCCAGACATATCACGTGTGCACCTTCAAATGCTATGGCTTTCCCGAACATTTTGTTGTGTTTGGGGAGGAGGGGAGCGGAAACACATTTGAAGCAGGATAGAGAATGCCCTCTATGTTGCTAGTTTCAAAATCTTTTTCCTTTGATATGTGTAGGGGATTGCTCTATGCTTGTGCTCCTTATATTTTTACACAACCTTCTGTAAAGTACCTTCTACATTGTAGAACACAAGACTTTCAATGGGGGCAAAACAAAAAAAAATCAGCCCCATTGATAAATGGCACATTAGAAGCACTAAGGTTCTCATGGGCACAGAAGAACATCCCAGCATGGAACAGAAGAAGCAGACATATAATGATGCGATAATCTGCAGTCCCTTTTCCATGGCAAGCACTTTAAGAAGGACAGCATGTAGTATGTGTGCTTTCCGAACTACCTTAGGGGCCGTGCCCTTGTAAAGCAGGGATATGCCTTCTTCCCATTCCAGTAGTCTTGGTGCAGCACTCCCTCATTGGCTACTGTTAAACGGTTACAGACGCATCCACCAATCACATCCAAGATTTCTCCATCGAACGCTATCATCTCTCTTGAACACTTCTTACTAACCGTTACACATGCACAGTAGAAGTGTCCTATAAATCAAAAGCACCTGCACTGGAAAGTATTGTAAAACAATCTACGAGTTCTGCAGCCACATTCATCGACACCGCCACCCATCACCACATCATGCAGGTACCACAACTTTTTTCACAGTACATTTGCAACTGTGTTATAAGTCTATCGCACCTTGGTACGAAGCACTAAGTGTCCAAAAAGTAGTACAAATGCATACTGCCATTTGTCCCACCACCTACCATAATATGGCTTCTACCGTGGTAGGTGCTGCCACTGTTCTCATTTTCCCATACAGCCATTGTTATATGCAAACGGTTACTCTATGCTTGTTTTCAGTAAATTGTATGATGGTCTCCCCCATTAGCACACCTCCTAAAAAAAATCACACAGAAAACGATCACTGAAGGTATCCCACGAAACTAACCCAAGTGCATACATTGCATGCATGACAACAGCTTGCCTGCCACATACCTTGCACACTTTGTAGATTGCAACATTACTGAATACAGAAAAACATGTATGTGCGCATGGACAACAGTACCATTCATAAATGTGCATATGGAAATGAAAAACCGAAAGCAATTGCTCCACTCATGCAGCAAGGACATACATGTAGAAAAGTGCATTCAAAAACACAAAAACATTCTCTTTTGCAATCTGTACATATTTCCCAACCTTTTTCTCATCCCTCCACAATGAGAAGGACTCAATTTTATAAGTGTATAGTCCTACAGCAATACACACACTTGCTAAATAGGACGTCATACAATACACTTTCAAATAACCCACCTCTCCCTTACCAAACATGGTGATGCTCCCAACTCCCCATTCACATGCTCACCCATCCATTTACACACAGCCACTTTCTCTTCCTGCCAAGACTTTTCCCTACACTTTGGAAGAATGTATTGTACAAATGCAATTAGCATGCCATTAGCCAACATATGTTCTTACCATCTTCTTAAACAGGTGCAGTACCCACCTCTCTCCCGAAAGCCACTGGCATGTGCAATGTAAACTACAACCTGCAATAAACCTACTCTCACCAAGCAGCAAAGTAAGTACTATACCATCATAGAGTTTTACGTCTTACTGTGAGAGTGCACTATTCTTCCATTGAAGAATACAGATTTGCAGCAACCCACCAGTATGTACTGCATTGTTACTTGGGACACCTCTGCAGGTGCTCACTGTTTATTATGTCATTACCATTACACTAATACCCAGATCATAAAATCATGTCCCCAACCGAAATGTAGAGGCCATTACACAGTCACACACTTCCCATTTCAACATCTCCAAACCCACACTTCCCTTTCTTCTCCAACAGGTACCACACAATGCCTACCAAACAGCAACCTTGTAGGAACCAACACAGACATAGAGCCACACAACCTAAAAGCACAGAAATTAGCCATCCACTGCAAACACAACGTGTACAGATAGTTGCAAGAGAAGTGCAAATACAGTCATCAACCAAAAGGGATGGACTTACCAGTAAAGAAACTATAATTCCTCTGGCAAAATGTGAGATTGAAAGGAAAACCAATACAAAGAGTGCAACTCGCACTACTGCTAACAGAGCGTGTGCCAATCGTAATATAACCATAAGCAAGCATTCCCAAAAAAGTATTTAAAAAAAATGATCCAGCACAGAGTCCTTCAGAACCTCCGACATAGAGGGCATACATCACATGCAACCGTGAAAAGTTACTTCAGAAAAGTAATCTTGGAAGCTCTTGTAGACAGTGCAATGATCGTAAAATGAAAATTGTTTATAATAAGTTTAAACAGAATGAAACCACTAACAACATTAATTGGTAAACAACTTCGAAACAAACGCAATTTCAGCATAGATGCCTTTGGCCAGATCTTTCCAGGTGAGTGGAGTCACACCACCACCACAGCGTCTATACTTCAATGAAGAATCATACAAACAAGAGCAAAGCATAGGAGTAGACAAGGGTATGAGAAGATACACAACACCATAATGGAAGAAGATACAATGCTTTCACAAATATCCCCATAAAACTTAGACTCTCCATTCCACCAAACCAAGACGCCTCACATACAAATGGCCTTGCACAACCATGTGTAATGTTTACCGATGCTCATTCAAATATTTGCAGCAGTTCCTCAATCTCTATGTGAAAGGCAATGAGAAAATAAAAATAAAAATACTGCAAAGTATGGACTACTGTCCAGTGCACAACGCTGCAGAAATACAAGGACATTCCTTAGCCTGTATTTCTGGACCTACTTGCAAAAGCACCTTCCACCATATCAAAATGTTAGCAACCCACCATTCAACTGTCAGAAATCTTCTTTACAAACCGTACTATGCAAGAAGTCCAGCTTTAGCACTGCAACATTTAAATGATATTTTCCTACATGGTACAGCCAAGCAAGTGCTTCAAGAAATAGAGCACATCGAAATTAAATATTTTGGAACTGAAGAGCGCTTACAAACTCCAGCATTTTCAGACAACAGCAGTGACATCATTGCAGATGTCATGTTTTTGTGTCACACATACAAAAAAGAAATACTAAAGTACAAAAGCACATCTGCTGAAATGTCAAACCTTGTATGTTTGTGGTGTCTTAGAACTTTCTATAGACAGAGCACCAAAATTATAGTTATAATGCACAAAATAGAGGACAATGAGGAACCCCAAGGGTTTCAATTAGCTCTGTACCTTACAGCTGAAAACAAATATGAAATTACTAACACCTGCATACTGTGCACATACTGCACTGCAAAACTAGACAATAACCAAATGCCTTCATGGGCAATCAGTAATAATTTGGAAGTATTTCCATTCCCAAACACACTGCAGCAGCTTAATTTGTATGAGAACATTATAATTCAAACAGTGCACCCATTTCAAGCAATAATACGACTGCAACCAAAAACCTCGCCTCCCACTGAATTACTAAGAGGCATTTGTGGGAAAGTAGTTTATTTGCCATTAGATCTGAAAGAAAATGTAGACACTCTACACATGCAAAGGCCACTAGACGAATCTTTGATTATCTTCCCCCAGAAGCTCACTGTCTCTCTAAACTGGACTATTGCAACAGCATCTTTCTAAATCTGCCTGCTTCTACTCTGTGCCATCTGCAACTCATCCAGAACAGGACTATGAGACTTGTTCTTGGCCTCAAGCCCAGGGATCGTATCTCTCCAGGACTGAAATCTCTGCACTGGCTCCCAGTGGCTGCGAGGATTAAGTTCAAAAGCCTGTGCATCGTCCACAAGGCCTTCTGGGGCCTGGGGCCTCATTACATTCAACTAGCTCTTCCTAAATATCTTCCTTCTCGAGCTCTTCACTCATCTGCCTCCAACTCCCTCAGGGTCAGTCACTTCTCCAAGCAAAAAGTTGGAGGTAGATCTCTCTCTCGGCTGGTGCCTCCCACTGGTACAGCCTCCCTGCTTTCCTTAAACTTGAGCAGAACCATCTCCGGTTCCAGAAACATCTCAGAACCTTTTCTCTTTGCTTCTGCTTTCTCTCTTCCTCTCCTCTGCTGACCTCCTGGCTGATACAGGCACTGTACTGGACACCCTCTGATCCCGGGACCAGGTCCCTCTCCCACCAGAGTCACACACCTGCACTGCCGACCTGGAAACCACCGCACTTGGAGACTGTCCTGTATGTCTACAGTCCCCCACCAGACCTCGATAGTTTATGTCTGCACTTACACATGCACTTGCCACATGCTGGCCACTTTTTTACTTATTGTTATTATCTATTGCCATCCACTGCACTTTCCCTCCTCCCTTCCCATGCACTTGCTCGATCTGAATGACAAATGACCTAGAAGGATCGTTGTATCTCCCCCTTATTCCCCTCCCTTGCCTCGTCGCACCTTGAAACACTTGTGTATCGGCTTGTTATAAATGCCATATCATATCATATCATATCACATCGTATCATATCTTGGTAAATGGTGTACCTAAACATGACAAAAGAATGTGGCAGCAACAAGTGGTCTTAAACAAAGTTAGAGAAGCCTTGCAGTCCCTTAAAAAAAAACAATGAATACTACAAAGAAAACCTGAGAGAAACTACTGAAATCATTCAAGACTCCTCAACAACTGGACAATTTCAACATCTAGATCCTACTGCTGCCTCGAATATTTTAGATCACGATACAATTTGACCACTGCACTCCAAAGACACCATGGACAATGCACTAGAAACATATCAAATGTGGCAAGCGAAAGGAGCGCCAATCAGTATATGGGAAAAATGTGTAGAAGCACAAGCCTTTTATCTACTCTTCCCAACTGGAAAACGTGGAATATATGATAAAAGATGTACACAAAGTAGTTGTACACACATTGAAACTGGTTCCCATTTTCAAAACATGTTGGCTACACAGTTACTTCAAAAGGTGCAAGACAAGGATGAAGTTTTACAGTCAAGCATTACAAATTTCTTGGCAAACATGCATGGTACAAAATAATAGTACTGGTTCCGATGGCACACAGATGTATGGTGTATGTAATGCAACCTTGGCCCACGCACATGGTTTGACACTTTAAGTTGTGCAGAGTATTCATGGGAAGACTTGACCAGTTTCCTACGCATAGCAAACAAAAACAAAACAGACGTAGACATAAAAACACCAGGAGAACTGTGCTCTCTTGGTCCTGTAAATGTTTCACAGTACTTCCATCATCGCTTCCTTGCCATGCTGCACTTCATTTGCAATAAAGCACTTCCTCCCCTCTGAGAAGTACAGCACTTTTTTTGGAGAAAGGAGTATCACGCCAGAGGAGCACTGCACATCTACATGCTTCTGTGGATTAAAAATGCTCCTAAATTTGGTGAGGACAGTGATGAAACTGTTTTGCAGTTCATTCACAAATATGTCACTTCAGAAAGTACACGTAGTGACCAACGTGCACACATTTTGCAGTTCCAAAGACACAAGTATGGCAAGTACTGTTGCAGCAAATATAAGAACAGAGGCAAATACTACACTAAATGCTGCTTTGGTTTTCCTAGACCAGTTTCAGCAACAGGGCAAGTAAACAGCTTCATATCTTCCATTCGACACAGTGTCAAAGGGAAATCTCCTAAGAACGCATACATACATACTATATAAACAGGAGCAAAGCATCAAAGTACATCAATGATTACAATGCAATAATTGCCCTCTTTTGGAATGCTAATGTTGATGTACAGTACATAACAGACAATTCCACTGCAGTTGGACGATATGTCACAGCATACTTAACCAAAGCAGAGAAAACAGAGCTCAAAGACCTCTGGGATGACATACCATCTGACAAAACACTGGCACAAAAAGTGTAAAGCTGTGGCATAAAAATGTTGTCCCATAGAGAATGTGGCTGCTACGAAGCCACAGATCGTTTCACCGGCATTGCCTTACATGAGAAATCTGAAAACATATTGTGGCTAAGCCTTGGTCCTGCCGCATCCAGAAAGCAGTACTAAAATTGTACAAAGACATACAAACAATAGCCAAAAACGATCCAACAGTCAGTACATTTTGGAAAATAACTTACTCTCCTTACAGGTGCGGCGTAAGAAGTTGCGGTTTGTTACAGAATAATGCCTCTGGTTGTTAATCAGGTAAGTCTATGGTGGAGAGGTTGTATTTGTTGGCTCTCTCGGCTCACCTTATGTTTCTTTTGTCCCCTAGATGGTAGAATTCGGCGGCGAAAATGATGGAGGCTGCGCTGGATCGAAAAATGCTGTGTGGACTGGTGAGTATGGCGCGGCTCTGCAGCTGGTGATGCGACGCGTGTAGAATAAAGTCCTTTTCAAGTTCGAAGATGTGATGGATCCGGAATTCAGGTAAGGATTGAAATAATATCTGTTTTCTAACCTTTCCTTCTTTCCTTCTTCTTTCTTCTATTGCTAGGAGCTCTGGATTCGAGATGGGCGTGGCTGAATACTGGATGCTGACTGCAGGCACGATGAGCGTTACGCTGCTGGATGCAGAATAACATGAAGCATGTGCTGCTGTTTGGGCGTGGTTTAAATAGTCTCCAAAGTAGTTCCAGGTAAGAAGTCCCTAGAACCACACCCGAGTAAATAATAGTCCCTGTAGTAAAATAGTCCCATCCAGGCCTCACTTTGGCTTGGATTCATATGCAGCATGGTCTGCATGAGGTAAGTAAAGTCTATGAGCCTGGCGCCTAAGGCACCAGAACTGAACCCAGACATCCCCCAGCGGGGCTGCTGGGGTTTTATTAAATATCTGGATGCCTGCTCCCGGGGCTGATGGGCTTGATCCGGATGCCCGGGGGTAGGCATCATCACAGCCCGCACTGCTGGGGGTTGGGGTGCAGGGGGTCATGAGTGGGGGCCTTCTGGCAGGTGCCCCGCACTGCTGGGGGGTTGCGGTGCAGGGGGAGGACATGAGTTGGTGATCAGTAGTGCAAGCTGACATGTGGCTTGGCTGGAGGACATGCCCATGGTGGATGGGCTGCCTGCGGGACATGACCAGGGGTGCAGGCTAGTCCCCTGTGGTGTGAGCTGCCTGCAGGGGCCATGGAGGGTGTAGAGGGAACACCTGGGAGGACCCGCACTGCCAATTCATGTGTAGGACTCCCTTTGCACCCCAGTAATACACGTACCCCACTCGCACAGGCCCTTTCGCGTGTGAAACTTCCAGCGCACCCCAGTAATACACGTACCCCACTCGCACAGGCCCTTTCGCATGTGAAACTTCCCGCGCACCCCAGTAATACACGTATCCCACTCGCACAGGCCCTTTCGCGTGTGAAACTTCCCATGCACCCAAGTAATACACATACCCCACTTGCACAGGCCCTTTCATGTGTGAAACTTCCCGCAAACCCCAGTAATACATGTACCCCACTCGCACAGGCCCTTTTGCATGTGAAACTTCCCGCGCACCCCAGTAATACACGTACCCCACTCGCACAGGCCATTTCGTGTGTGAAACTTCCTGCGCACCCTAGTAATACACATAACCCATTCTCACAGGCCCTTTCGTGTGTGAAACTTCCCACGTACCACAGTAATACACGTACCCCACTCGCACAGGCTCTTTTGCGTGTGAAACGTCCTGCGAACCACAGTAATACATGTACCCCACTCACACAGGCCCTTTCGCGTGTGAAACTTCCTGCGCACCCTAGTAATACACGTTCCCCGCTTGCCATGCTGGTACAGGGTTAGCGCAGCCCTTTGTGCTGGATTGGGGATTTTGATGGCTTTTCCCTGTGCGAGGGGCGTTCTTGGGGGTGTAACTGGCGCTGCTGCAGGGTCGCTGCGCCACTGTGCGTCACGGCTGGTTTTGGTAGCTAAAATCCATGAATACGCTGTGCGCGGAAATGGATTTTAGCACACGCGGCTGGCGCAGAGAGTCGCACGCGCACACTGTGTGCCAGCTGCGTGCCCCACTTGTGCGCTTAATTCTATGAATTACCCCCTCAGTTTGTCAACATCCAGAAGTTAAAAAGATAGAACGCACAACAACTTGATTCTTTCTTTTCAAATGCATGTATGCACACAGAGAACAGTTTTCTCTGTCGCTAGCTCATGTAGTAACTATTCATAAATCGCAAGGCCTAACCTTAGAGCAAGCATTGATTGACATTGGCAGCACAGTCTTTAAAGAAGGCATAAGTTACATAGCACTGTCAGGGCTACATACACTGGAAGGACTATATCTAGTCAATTTTAATGCAATTGATGTCAGCGCTGACATTCCTTGCATCAAAGAGTACAATACACTATGTGCACTGTACACACCCCATTTGAACAAATACCCTGATCCTCACAAACCCAAAGGATTCAAAAGAAAGCTAATTTTATCAGAAGTTATGAATGATTTCACAACAGTACCACCAAAGAAATTGAAATCAGCTCATACCACACCAACTACCAAAAGCACAGAGAAAAGGAATAAAAATGGCAACACATAACCAACACCAACTACACATGCACAGACAAGTGCCTCTTCAAACAAAACAGCTGCATTTCCTTCAAAATACTCAGACACAGAAGTACCTGGTCCATTCAAATTTTCCAATGCAACAGGTGTTATTTGCTATGGAAATGTAACAATAAATGTTCTATTCCAAATGCCAGCAATTCTTGAAAACATGTATTCAAATGGCTCTGAACAGTTGTGTTTACAAATGATCGTCCTTCAAAGAAATGTAGTAAGTAATCCTGACAACAGTTACAGTGTCTCAGGAAAAAGGCAGGAATTTGACTACTGTGTTGGAATGATGACATTCACGTTAAACAGACAAGTCGGTCCACAGTAATTTTTAATTTACTTACTTCAAATACTGGAAAGGAAAAACATACTCATAAACACAATCTTTCAAATTTACTACATGAGGAAACATACATGCAGTATCTGCAACCATATCGTTGAAGAACAAGTCCCTAACAAACGCTGTGTGTATTTACCCATACCCAACTGTGATTCCATTCCATTTCAGCAACTGGTGCAAAATGTGTACGTCATGCAAATCTGATAATCATTCAACACTAAATATGCACTCCCATAGTCAATATGTAATTGCAATGCTCTTAAAATACAATGCAGACGAAACCACAAACAACTGCAAACGTACTGCCTTAACACATGGGCAGGTATCACTTGGCAAGAAAATCTTCACAACAGTAGCCATAATCTACCACACATGAGACACAACCAGTGCAGGCCACTATGTCGCATACTCATACTCATAAAGCAATACTCATGGTGACAATGTAATGATACTTCCATTACTCTAAAGCAGAGATTACCTGCAAATCGTGTAAATGCCTACTTAACATTCTTGAAGCCAAAATGTAGTCATTGATGTACAAACCGACAATACCCTACTCCCCAGCACCCACAGGTACCTTTGTAATTGCACAAAAAAAGATTTACCTTCTGCACTATGGACCGGAAACAATGTACTAGACAGCAAGTATTGAAGAAAAGCATTAAAGTATGTGTGCAGCAATTTTGTCCCCACTGAACCCAATGAGAATACGCAGACAAACAATACGTCAACAAAAAAGACACTGCCAGTATTTTCCATATGATACCCAAAACAGAAAGAACTATATATGAGGGTTCAAAACTATCCTCATTAACCTCTGACAGCACCAAGTACGCAAATGAGTCAACACCTGTCTAAAAATACCCATAAAAACTCAATACTATCAGTATGTAAACCCATAATGGTACACCACCACTTCAGAATGTAGAAAAATGTGAAAGTAGCAACAGGAATGCCCAACCTTCTAAACATACCCTGTAGGAATGGCACACTGTAAACAGTTAGAATATGCCACTTGGTATCTAACTGTAACCAGAATACTACAATGTTACTTGCAGCATCAAAGCAACCCAAATCAGCCTTGAGCAACGACTGTGCTACAAACATATCCTCAAACACTTCCACAGTATGAACATTTGCAGTGCGCCAACAGGTACGTAACTGCCCTCACAATTCTGCACCACCACGGTACAATGGCACAATACTTGGAAAACAACACAAGCCACCAAACGCGTAAAGATACAGTGCTACAAAAAGGAAGCAGCCAAACATTTTCAAAGCATCAACTGCTATGTAAGGGCACCCATACTACCAACATGAACAGATCACAACTTGTAACCCATTGCAATTCCTCCTACTTCAATAGCACACCTTTACAGTTGCTATAAGCTCTGCAAACATCACAGCTATTCATTGAGCACCATAAGGGTAAAGAAATGTAGAAGTTTTCCTTTTAATCCAGCATGGATTTTCTTTTCCCACAGGCCCAATGAATATGCAAAGAAACACAGGAACTGCGCACATTGCACAGTACACTTGTTCAAAGCATAGTACTTATGAAGTACTAATTATGAGGGTCCACAAAGTGAATACATTTATCCAGTCTTGTGGATTGGAAAGTAAGGAAATACCTGCTCTAACATGTTATGTTCTCTTTTCCCACAATAATGCATCAACGAGTACTACAACATTTCACATCCCATACACAATAAACAGCACTGGCCCTCACAATACAAAGAGTACCTATGAAATTACTGGTATCATACTTTACTATAATATCCATAGTGTAATGTGTGCACATATTTCCACCATCCAGAGAGCAATGCAACAATGTACACTGCACACCTATATTAAACTACGCTGCTTGTGACTATGCCCTACACGCTTCACTACACCCCATACAGGGTAGGGGCTACAGCCATGCCCTGAATATTGTACACCCTTCCCACAACTACCCCAGCACAGTACACCCATGAATACAAACATCTATCCACTTACCACAAACAGCACACATAACACAGCCACCTACCCCTAACCCAGTGCAATTCACATTGCGTGGCATTACTTCCAAACAATAGGTAACCTCTTTCCTAAATACACTGCTCACTAAGCCTATAATACGTCAACACAATCAATACACTATTGCACACTAACCTGCCCGATAATCTGCACAATCACAACAATGCAAACTGACATATACATCCATATGTCTTACGTAATTGTCCTATGTGCTGCAACTTTTGCATCCTCACATACCACTGGCACCATGTACACCAGTAGGTCATCATTATTGTTATGTGCACCATGTTAATAGGACATATAAAACAGAAATTTAACTGGAACACATGCTACATAGCTCAGCAGCCATATTTCACACTAAACGTTACTCTTTTCACTTTCACACTTCTGCTTCACGTCCTCAATGTTTAATTGAAACACCATTTCCAAACCACACCCCCCTTACAATGTTTGAAGAAGGCATGAAGTAATTGCTTTTCTTTGCTGAACAACAGCCCCAAACATCTTCATGTTGTAAGACACCAAACTCCATATGATGGCCCAGCCACCGACATATGCGGGCCCATCGCGCACACAGTCTGCCATTGTACACTGTTGCCTCGTAAGACACTGCACATATACATATTCCTTAGGGACTGTATAGATACATTTTATATATGTTGCCATATGTGCATTCAGGGCAGCTTATCTATGGCATCATCACCCCTCCTTGTACAATATTTTAACTTCAACGTAACAACACTACCAACATTCAGCGACACATGGTAAAAGAGAAACACGTTTGTTAGGGAGAATTCTCCAAATGGCTAATTTCCATTACCTACTGAGTCCCTCAGCAGCTTTGCTGGATTTTTAGGATTTTTTTTTTCACCATGTTAAGAATGTGATCCTTTTTTCCCACTCTTACATGTGTTTTGCTGTGTGTGTTTAACATGTTTGTGTTCATAGACTGTGGAGCTTCACCTACTGCATAGCCATCATCTTTTTACTGTGTGTTACACAGCACTTACAGTGCAGTGACACAGGGTTGTTTTTTTCAGACTTCCCACTCAGACTCCCTGTTCTGTGACTGACTACTGTCTCCCAGAACATGTAAAGTTGCCATTGACTTTATTAGTCTTTTTAAAACACATACCCAGTACAACCTATTTTACATAGAGTGCTGGAAAGGGTTAATAGTTATCCCTATTTGTCTGTCTCTCATGGAACATTGTTTTGTTCCCTATTCATTAAGATTTGGCTGGCAGCAGTGGTAACTACCAGATTTCTCCTACTGTGGTTATATTAAATAGCCTTGGTATTAATTTAGGCTATCTTGGTAGCCTCAAACTTAAACCCGCTGGACTATATCTGTTTTCATTTAGTTTCAGCTGGATTTATTCACCATTTCTTTTTGTAAAAGTCTTTCTCATGATTTACTCTGCGTGCCAAACCATATTTGGTTCCTTTGTTCACCATCCTGCACAGAAGCCCTCCTTAGGGGCCTGAAAGTCTGGGTAGGAAGGATGTGAGGGAGGGGCTTCAGGTCCCCTGCCATGGGTTCTCTTGGTAACCCAAGTCCAACTTCTGAGTGATTGGCTAGGTGAATGTCCAGCCAGGACAGCCACCGTGAGGTGTGATTGACAGCCAGGCTGTGCGAATGGGGGAAAACTGCATATAAAACAGGTCTCTGGGACTGAGAAGGCAGAGTTGCCACTGGATCGAGAGAACCGAAGTGTAGCTAACAGAAGGAGACCCCTACTACAACTGAACCTCTCGGTGAAGCCCTGCTGCAGGTCCGAATCTTCAGACTTCGACAGCAGGGAAGATCTGTAAGGAATCTTCTCCCCTTGAGCTGGTAGGATCAACCAGTTCACCAAACTGCAACCCAGGCCTCCCTCCTATGGTTGAATTTGCTGTGCACAGCTACAGTGAACCACATAGCTAGGAGGACCAGACCCTGCTAGGGTTTTAAGGAGAGCACCTTTTATGTGTTGCTTTGCTCTGTTACTGGTTTCTTCCCTGGGCAGTGCAGGGCCCTCCAGTCTTCCTAATCCGTGTCAGTCTAACAGTCGCTTCAGGAACCGTGAGCCTGCAGGACCTGCCAGGAACGTCCGCCTCAGCTACAGCCTTGATCTCCATTTAAGCTACTGTTAAAATCTGGTTGTGCTTTTCGTCCGACCGCAGTGAAATTGTTTAAAATCTTTCGCCAATCCGAGGGCTTTTCCATCTCTATTCTTTAAAGTAACTTTTCACCTGACCAACTTCGTTCTGAACTCTTGGCAAAGACTTAACCGTGAACTACCCTGAACTGTGTGATCCTCTTCATAGACTTTGGTCCATTGACTTTGGGTCAGGGCCCTTGCTTTGATTTCCTCACTGTAGTTCCTTTTTCTAGGTTGCTCCGCTTACTTACTTGTTGGTGCTGCTCAACTCTTGCCTAACTTTGTCTTTCCCTCCCTTTTAAATTGCTGGAGTGCCATTTTGCTCACACTTCATTTTGAGCTTAACTTGTCCAGAATCTATTGGAGGTGGTGTGTAGTGTATTAAGATTGTGATTTTTAAACTGCTTTACCTTAGTGAAAGGTTTTATAACTGATGTGTAAACAAATGTATATTCTTTTACTCAGAAACCTTGAGTCAGTGTATGTTTGAATCATAGTAATTGCTGTCCTTTGTCTAACTATTGATACTGCTCACTTTACTCTTGAGATAAATGTGGCTGCTCAGCCACCGCTACCACTTTACTGTGTAGTACAGGCTTGTACCAAAAGTGAATCTGTACCGTCACTTGTAGTCTTAATTGTGTGTGGTGTTCCCAAAGGGTACTTCATATAATTCTGCCTAACAAGGTTGCCGCCTGGATTTTTCGGCCATGGTCTCCGAAAAGCAAAACCTAACATACCATTCCTTCAACACAACAAATGCGCAACAGCACAACACAACAAATGCTTAGTAGCGGAGCACACCACATGGGTAGGATACAGGAACTGTGAAGACAACAGTTTCTTGTGAGATATTGAGGGACTTAAGCAAAGAATAAGTCTAGGGGAAAGGAGCACAACCCTAGCATTTGGAGTCACATATTTTGGAACTGTATTTTGTATCAATTTTTTTATCAGTGAGACTGGGAACGTTTCTGTTGTTCTGAAAGCACAACACAAGAAAAGAACATCATTGCACAGTTATGCTATATTATTAGTGGTAGGGACAGTAGTAGGTTTTTGGACAAGGCAGTGACAGGCGTTTTAGTTTTGGACTTCCTGACAATTTCATTAGATTCCTTTGAGGCAGGGAAACTGCTCTTAGATTTAGGGATAGAGAAGCATTTTTCCAGCCCTCTTACTATCAATGCAAGTCTAGATCCAAAAACATACCAGCATTGTGTCTGAGCCTTACTTCTGCACCCTTACACTTGGAAACAGGCATTTGCAAGCAATATTAATGATAAATAGTTATATTGGTAAGGATGTGTTATTTATATAGCGCTTTTGCCAAAGTGCTTTTCAATCAAAATATTTACATCCAATATCACACAATTGAAGTTGATACTAATTTATCAACTTTGAAAAGTTGAAACGGTGAGTTGTCCTTACCAGAACTCAAACCTGTGACCTGCAAATCACACACATCACTGCACCGAGTGCTCATCCCATTGAGCTATCTCACCAGTTCTATTATCGAAATATGAAAAGCAATATGATAAGACAACTGTCTAGGGTACTGCAAGTAAAGATTGGGACAAATAGCAATTTAGAGCCAGTTGGAGAAAAGTAAGTACAATATTAGAAAACAATTAAGACACTCACAATTGAACCTGGGTCAGGTCCCTAGTTCTTAAGCATTTCTGCTTGAATGCCCAAATTTCACCAGTTCCCCAATATTCACTTTGCAGAGAGTTAGGTGGATTTACTATGTTTTGTTAGGAACAAGAGTTGTCAAGGTCAATGGTTGCATGTAAGTGTTCCAGAAACTGTAAAAAAAAGTTAAGTAAAGTTCTTGAAGGCTTCTATCCCAATCTGAATTAGGTATGAACACTCACCCCATTAATCTGATTTCTTCATCAACACTTAACCACTTAAAGGGTATGTGAATCTGCTGCGCCCACTTACCTTTTGGCTTTGTTTGGTTGAGGGAGGTCCTAGGCCCACAGATGCACAGGTAATTTTCATGGTCAGATTTAGGACTTGCTAGATAGCTGTTGCAGGATCTGATGATACAGTGCAGCAGAATGGACAACTCAATACCCTTAGAACGACAGGATGAACACCTCCATGGATCAGAGACCTCAGGAAAGCTCCAGCATGTGGAAGAACATAGATTGCAGCAGTGATCACTGCAATGCGGCAGATGACAGGTGTTCCTTTTGGTGAAAACAATGGAACAAGCCCTGCATGGCTTCTGAATGGTCACGGAGGCTGAAGCTAAAGGGAAAAGTGTCTTGTTCCAGAAGTTGAAGATCTGCAACGTTACGGTTTTGAACTCATAATGGCGACTGGTGCAGCAAGGTGCCCAGGAGATATCTGGTCAATCCACCAAGTTGTGCAGGTAAAGACTCATTAATTACAGGCTGTTTCCACTCGTCTAGGGGTCAAGCACCAACCAGGGCCTAGAGAAGAACAGAAAGGCTGCTGGAGTCCTCCTTCTATCCCGGATGTGTGCTGGAGTTGTTCCCAATCCCACCAATGTTAAGGATCTGCACCCGCCAAACTGACATGGATAGTCCAATCATGGAAAGCCTCTAACAAACAAATCTGCATAGCAACAGACACACTTAGGCTAGCCCCGCCCCCTCACTTTGCCCGAGAAAGCAGGATGTTTGCCTGGGGAATGGATTTCCATGTATGGCCATTCTAGACATCAGAAAGAAGGCCATGGTACAAAATGCTAAAATGCTAAAGGACAGGCACACATTTTGTGGCACCGACTTTTTAGAGAGTATATGGTACTGTAAATGGCATTATGCTGTAAAATGCAAATGCAAATACACAGTCAAAAAATATCTGCTACCATCAGCCCATCTTGGACACATTGGGCCTCATTAGGACCCTGGCGCTCCCGTAATGAACGGTGCCGGTACGGGACCGGCACCGTTCATTACGGGAAGCCCTATTACGAGGCCTGCTAGCAGGTCCCGCTTTTCATGTCTGGTCTGACCAGAGGTGTAAAGCGGGACCCGCTAGCAGGCCAGGATGCTAACAACGGGCCCGTCACTAACAGGCCCATTGTTAGCATCCTCCCCATTCCCATTGAGCCCTATAGGGCTCAAATGGAAATGGGGATTCATTTTTACTGGGTGCAAGAAAAGGGAAATTACCGGGTCCGCCAAGGTCGGCATAACCCGGTTATTGCCCTTTTCTTTGACCCAGTAAAACATAATTACCGTGGCAGCCGTGTCCTTAATAAAGGCACGGCTACCACCAGGGTCTTAATGAGGCCCATTGAGACGGCAATAGAAATGTTGCGAAAGGAAAATGTCTAGGGACACAAATTATTCCCAACGCACTTCATGGTAAGGTGTGCGTGTTCATTGTAAAAATGATTAACATTCTTTCATTAAGGGAGATAAGGTCTCCAAGTTCTGGTAGGCCTAGGGAATGATACATCTCTCCATAAGAAGTAAGCAAAGCCAAGGTAAGTAAGGCTGTTGGCTTTACTAACCTCCAAAAAGTCAGGTAAGCATGAAGACCATAGCACTGAGGACTGTGGGAGGAAGTAGCAAAAACAACCCATTTCCTTTCGCCCCTAATTATTAGTTGCCTCTGCAAGTGATATATCATGAAAGCGGCAAGTGGAAAATGCTGCATGCGGTAAAACATTTATATTTACCCCAGCTGGACTTTTGATGCAAATGTCTTCTACAATTCCAACCCATAATTGATTCAAAACAAATTGTATTTGTCATCAATCAGTCAGTCTTTATTAGGAGGTGGTTTTCTCCATTAACAGTTAAAACCACACAAAACAAGTGTATAATTAATAAATCCATGCTGAAAACCATAGGAAATGACAGACAGTGTACCAAGCAGTGGCCTGCCTTGATATAGCTCATGCTACAAATATGTGTAAACTGTTCAGAAAAGGTATGTAATTGCAATTCAGTATAAAACAAAGTGCATCACAATAAAACAAGAAAGGGTTTAAAAATTCCCAACCAGGTCAGGATAGCTTGTACAAAACAGTACAAAATGGCTGATATTCTAAAACGATCCTGTGTTACAGTAATCTTTTTAATCTAGCGGAGAGACTGTTCCCAATCTATTGTCCACTTTAATGTTCAGCCTTGTCATCAGTACCAATCTCCTACATTCTGCAGATTTTGTATTACACTAGCAAAGGTACCCATTCTCCTAACGCGTTCTGTAGACAGACATGATAACACTCTGTTCAATTGTTGAAAAACAATGATCCTGAATGTTGTTGTTCCGATTTGCTTATCGCTTGATGTGCTTTGCACACTAAGGTAAACTGCACTGAGAATGGGCGTGTGTGACTGTCTAGCATACACCGGAGCAGGGGTTGAGGGGAGGATAGAGTTGGTGTGTTGCTGCATACTGGGACCCACTTTGCTCTCTCCTCACCTGTTGCCTCATCCTGGCATGTGTAGATTATTGCGGTGCATTGCAGCACAATTATTCCCGGAACCGTGCATCCTATGACCTTGAAACATGATGAGACCTCAAGTTTTGCTCCTCATGACGGGATCGGTCCTTCTACGACCATATTGGTGTTTTGCCAATTTCAGGCAACTGTCTCATGTGTGAAGGTGCTGAATTCAGGGGTAAAGGGTGGGGTGTCCTAACGTTATGTAGCCAGTCACGTCTGGAGGGTCCTAACAGATAACTATGCAACATTTGGTGCAGATTGGTGACACGGTGTGAAATTGTATAAGGAACAATGCTTCGCCGAGCCACAAACCTACAAACAAATTTAGAGTTTTGCTGGAAACTGGGGAAAAGGGTGGGGTGTCCAAATGTCATGTAGCAAGTATTGTCCAGAGGGTCCTAACAAGTAACTATGCACAATTCTGTTCAGATTGGTGAAACAATGTGGATTTGTATTAGGAACAACTTTTTGCCACAAACCCAGCTACCCTCAAAAAATCACTTTAATGAATATATATATATATATATATATATATATATATATATATATATATATATATATATATATATATATATATGCTGTAGCGTCCATGTAGTTATGGTTAAGTTGGTGTTTCCATAGGAAGAGCATTTTTTGGGTGGCTTATAACTTCGCTCCCTCTGGACGAATCTGCAACAAACTTTGCAAAAAAAAAGAATGTGGCCCACTCTGAATTTTTTTGCAAAGTGTGGAGAGGTTTGGTCCGGGGGGGCAAAGTTATAGGGGGGTCCCAAAACTTGTGTTTTTTCCCATAGACATAATGGGAAAAAACTTTGCGCACGCCTACAGCCCAAACCGCTGGACAGATTTACACCAAATTTGCAGCAGGAGCGGGGGCTTGGTCCCGAAAGCGTGCTTTTGCACATTTGGTGTAAATCCGTACAGTAGTTTTTTTAAAAATGACCAAAAGGCAAAAAATGTGTGATATCTCCGTTCGCTCCGCGGACAGTGCCCTGATTGGCCAAGCGGCTTGCGCGATGTCCGCGGACATCCAACGTGTTCGCTGATTGGACGGGGTGAGGTGTGGAGCGCGTCAGATTTTTGGTGGCGCCCGACATCTTGCATTCGCAGACGACCGCGGAGAGCGAGGTGAAACTTGGTTTAAAAATTGTATTTAGTGGAGTGTGTTGGTGTGTAAGAGTGTTTGGGGAGGGTGGGGGAGTATGAGATAGGTGCAATGTTGTATTTTTTTATGTGCTAGACGCTTCTGTTGTGTTCGATTTGTCTGCGGACAACACGGCTGTTCTGAAATGTTTGTAAATAAACAGAATGGATTTGGTGTCAAGTTGAAAGTGTTCGAAGAAGACGCGAGGGGTCCTGGATTGTTCGCAGGGGTTGTCCTGAAGACGTTGCCTGTATTGTTCATTGTCAAGCTGAAAGTGTTCTAAGAACACTTGTGGTGTCCTGAAATGTTCGTACATAAAGAAAATGGGGGTGTCCTGATGACACTGTCCGTATCGTCCTCTGGCAAGTTGAATGTGTTCTAGGAACTTCCTTGTGTCCGCGGACATTAAAATGGTTGAAATGCTTGAATCTATGGGTGTGATATGCTGGGCCATTTGGCCATGCACCCAAGACTCTATGCCCTGGCCACAAGCACCGCAGCATATCACACTCATAGTGGCTTATAACTTTGAGTCAAAAACAAATTTATAAGGAACATTGTTATAAGTCAGTTTGGGTCTGATATGCTGTGATGGTTGTATTTATCATGTTATACTTACTATTTGGTTTAGTAACGGGAGTCCATGTTTTTCTTGTTCATTTCTGTGAATAAAGAAAATAGCATGTTAGTATTAGTATTTTATAAAGACTTATTACATTGTACAATCACATTTTCTTTTTTTTGACCCTCATATTTAGTAGATAACAAACCAGCGTACTGTGCAATTTGCTCAGTTTCTGTGTTTGTTGCTAAAATCATTGGGTCTGTGGGAGAAAAACAATCCATGTTAGATTAAAACAAAAACGTTTTCTGTTATAATACAGTTTATTTGTTTGTTTGTTTTCAGTGTTTACTTGTTTCTGGATAATGCTTTATACATTGGATTGTTCCAGTTTTTGGGAGCAGTAAGATATTAGTTATTTGTTTGGATATTGTAAAATTTTGGAGCAGTTAGATACCAGTAGGCATATTCTAATTGTTTATTTTTTTATATAATTTCGTGGTATTGCTTTATCTATTTGGATATTTCTGTTGGGGCAGTTAGATACCAATTGGCGTATTCTTACTGTCTATTTTTTGCTCTATTTGAGTGGTATTAATTTATCTGATTAGTTGTTGTAGCATCTTTGGGCAGTTAGATAGCTTTTGGAATATTATGACAGTTTATATTTTTTACTACAAGTGTACTTACGGTTTAAGTACAGTTTAGTTATCAAATTTTGGTTTTAAGAACATTAAATAAGCGTTTGTAAGATTTGCTGGTAATCTCTGCTTTAGAGTAACGGTACTATCATTACATTCAAACCATCCACATTTCTTTCTTAATAAATGCAGTGTAGTGCCCTGAGTTGGTTGTGGCTCTTGCGTGGTAGATTATACCTATTGTTGTGAAGGTTTCCCTACCAAGTGATATTTGACCATGTGTGAATCCAGTGAGCTTGCAGTTTTTTTTTGTACCATCTGCATTTTAACGTAGAAGCGTTAGTATTACGTATGTACTATGTGTTTGTATTACTAACGTGGAGCGATTATCTGAATTGCAGGTCGAACATAATCTACCGTGGTTTGTACAAGTTGCTGAAATGGAACGGATTCACAATTAGGTATTGATATATACACAAAGCGCTCATTGGGGATTTGTTCTTGTGTCACATTGTTGTAGTGAGTGCATGTATGTTTCCACATGTATGAAATCAGGAAGATGTCATTTATAGGTATGTTTTTGTTTTCTAGTACTAATAGTAAGTACATTAGAAATTCTTGTGGATCTTCCTGTGAGTTTATAGTGAATTTCACCATTCCAGCACAGTAGTCCAATTGTTGTCTTATTCCATAAACACTAAACATGTTGTCAGGATTCTTTGCTGCATTTGTGTGAAGTACTAACATTTGCAAACACAATGGGTCTGCACTGTGTAAGTAAATGTTCTCAACAATTGGTGGTAATTGAAATAGAATATTCATTGCTACATTTGCGTAGCAACTTACACCAACTATATTTGAGAGTTTAAATGGACCAGGTAGTGCTGTATCTGACTGCTTTTTTTGGAGTTTGTCTTCCTTCTTTGAAGAAGTACCTGGTTTACTTTCCCTAATTGATTTTTTTTTGCTTGTGACACTTGATGACGTATTACTTTCTTTTACTCTCATTGGAGGATTTGCAGTGACATCCTGTTGCTTTTCTGTTTGATTTATTTTTCTTTTATAATGTTTTACTTTTTGTGGAACAGAATATGTGTTTAGATGGGGAGTGTATAGTGAACAAAGTCTATTGTATTCTAAAATGCAAGGAATATCAGCGTTTATTTTACTTGCATCAAAGTTGATTAGAAATAGACCGTCGAGTGTACGTAAGCGTGATAGTGCTATGTAGCTCACGCCTTCTTTAAAGACTGTGTTACCAATGTCTATCATTGCTTTGTCTAGGGTAAGACCTCGTGATTTATGAATGGTGACTGCGTATGCAAGAGTTAGAGAAAATTGTTCTCTGCATACATACATGTCTTTGAAGAGAAAAAATCGACTTGTTGAGTGTCCTATTCTTTTAACTTCTGAAAGTCAACAACTGTACCCAGTGCTCCATTAACTCCTTGGTCCACGTCAAGGTAACGTTTCTGCATTACTCTGCAGTTTAAGGATAATTTCAATATCCAGCTGTGTTTGAGATTGATGTTTCTAAACTATTTAGTCTTGCTGTGTCTTGGTTACACATGGGTAGTGTCATTCCATGTACATCTAGTTTGTCTGTGGCGCTAATTTCCATTATTGGTTGCAATTCTTTACTTAACATGATTTCATCGAATTTGAAACAGCTTGCAAAAGAGTTGGCATTAAGGCCATACAATTGACATTGTTGTGGGCTAATTGTTCCATAACATCTGTAGCACATGCATTATCACCATAAAGTGCATGAATGTGCCGGGTTTTCAATATTGCTTCTACTTCTTTAGAAAGTATAGGAAATCTGACACTTTTTAAGATGTTGGCATAAGTGAGATCTGCAGATTGGCGCATGTTTTCTGTTAATTCTCTGTATTGGAAATGTTGCCAAAGGTTGACATTTCCAATGCTGCCAACAGTTTTATGGCAGAGTTTGTGTCCTAATGTTTTAAAAATAGGCTCACCTTTTACTGGTGTCAATTGAAGAAGATCTCCAAAAACAATAATGTGTTTTCCTGCAAAGAGCTCTTGATAGTTTGTTTTGAGTACTTCCAGTAATCTGAGGTGAATCAAAGCCAACATTAGGTTGGACACCATGCTCACTTCATCTATTAGTAGCATTTCCATTTGTTTCAATACTCTGCGTAGTTCCACTGCAGAAAGTTTGTAATAATCCAATTTGTTTTGGTGTTCTACTGGCAGGAGTAGTAATTGGTGTAAAGTGATACCACCTATGTTGTAGGCAGCTAAATGTGTGGGGGCAGTGACAACAGCTGACAGTTTGTTGTTTGTCAATTGTTGAAGGAACTTACTGATAATTTTGATTAGGAATGTTTTGCCAGAACCAGCTTCACCACTGAAATACAATAGTATAGGTTTGTAATTTTGATACGTGCATTCTTTGTTTTCATGTTGTACACCATGTGCAATTTCTTTTGTTACTTCTTGAAAAATGCTACGTTGCTCATTTTTTAGCTTTCATTGTAGTATAGTTAAGTCGTCTTTATCTTCATACTGACACATGGTGTTTACTACGTCTATCATAGCTAATTCTGCCTCATTTGTTATTAGTGGGTCTCCCAGTGGTTCCTGGCTTCCTGTGACATAAGGTTGACTACTGTCCGGAGTGTCCTTATCTAGTTGGGCCTGGAGTTCTTCTTCGTGTTGACTGTTCATTGTGCAACATTGTTTTGTACTGTGCAAGGTTTACATCAGTTATACTGCTTTCATTTGCTTTGAAAGCGTCTTCATATGAGTCATAGTTATCTAGCATTTCTTCTTCTTTTCTCCATGGTTTAAAGAGTTGTAGCAGGGACATGTAATATACTTCTTTATGTTGAGGAGTCTTTAATGACAATTTGATTTTGGTGAGTTTTACTAAGCTGCCTTTACAGTTTGTCACTTTGTATTTACAGTTTTCTTCATCAGGTTTTATATTATTTTTGTATGTGTAGTTTTGGGCATGGTATAGACTCATGGTTTCCAAAGTGGTACTCCTGTTTGGGTAGTATGTGTCCAATAAATTATTTTTTAAAATGTCTTGGCTGTTGTTTCTATATCTTCATAAGATTTTAGAACTCTTTTTCTAGATTTAGCTGGGCCATACTATATTTGCAGATTTACCATACAATGCAGTACCAGTTAATCGATCAGCTGCTTCATAGGATCCACATTCTCTATGGGACAGCATTTTCATGCCCAAGCTATATCATTTCTGAGACACTGTTTTATCTGATGACAGGTCATTCCAGAGATCTTGGAGCTCTGTCTTTTCTGATTTGGTTAAGTATGCTGTGACATATCGTGCAACTACAGTAGAATTGTCTGCAATGTACTGCACGTCTATGTTTGCATTCCGTAAGTGGGCAACGATTGCATTGTAATCATTGATATATTTTTCTTCTTCTTTTCTTTTTATGCAATATGTATTTTTAAGTGACTTACCTTTAACACTATGTCTAACTGAAGACATGAGGTTGTTCACTTGACCTGTATTTGTAACTGGTCTAGGGAAACCAAATCGGCATTTGGTGTAGTATTTCCCTTTGTTTTTGTATTTGCGACGACAATATTTGCCACATTTGTGTCTTTGGAATTGTAACATTTTTGCATGAAGATCACTATTTGCGGATTCTGATGGCATTTCACAAGTGACATATTTTTCAATAAACTGTAAAACAGTGGCATCACTGTCTTGACCAAATTTAGGAGCATCTTTAATCCATAAAAGCATGCAGATATGTGGTGCTCCTCTGGCTTGGTATTCTTTTCTCCAAAAAAAGTGTTGCAATTCTCCAAGGGGAGGAACAGTGTTGTTACAAATAAAATGTAGCATAGCAATGAAGCGATGGTGAAAATATCTTGAAACATTAACAGGATCCTGTGAACAAAGTTCTCCAGGTGTTAGTATATCTATGTTTGTTTTGTTTTCGTTTGATATGCGTAGGAAAGAATGTACATTTTCCCATGCATTTTCTGCACAACTTAATGTAACAAACCAAGTGGGTGTGCCAAGGTTTCTGATCATACAACGTACATCTCCATGACGTCAAAACCCGTATTCTTTAGTACCACGCATATTTGCTAATAGATTTGTAAGATTTGCTTGTAAAACCTCATCTTTTTGTTGAACTTTTTGTAATAGTTGTGTAGCTGTCATATTTTGAAAGTGTGATCCTGATTTTAATATGTGTGCAACTCTGTAACTAAGTTGTTAGTTCACTTTCAAAGAGTAGGTGGAATACGTCTTCCACATTTTGTCAAAATCTGGGATCTTCAGAATACATTCGTAATGAGCGATATTCTGATGCTGATATTTGCATAGGTCTATCATTGTATCTTCCTCCTTTGCCAGTAGGAAAGAGTAGAGGAAAAGCACGTGCTTCTATACTTTTTTCCCATATGCTGAATTTGTGATCCTTTTGTTTGACACATTTGGTACGTTTCCAGTGCATCTTCTATGGTGTCATTATAGTGCAATGGATGAATTGTATAATGGTCTAAAGTGTTTTATATTGTTGCAGGATCTAGGAGCTCAAATTGACCAGCTTCTTGTTTTTCTTGAATTATTTCAGTTGTATCTTTCAAGTTTTCTTCAATATTAATTTCTTTGTAATATTCATTATTCTCTTTAAGATATTGCAGGGCTTCTCTAACTTTTTTAATTTTTTTTTGCCTTTTGTAGGTACTCCATTTACCACGATAATTAAATATTGCTGCACATTTTCTTTTAGATCTAATGGTAAATACACTACTTTTCCACAAATACCTTTTACTAATTCAGAAGGAGGTAATTTTGCAGTTTTTGGTTGAAGGCGTATTATTGCTTGAAATGGGTGCACTGTTTGAATTATGATGCTCTCATATAAATTAAGTTGTTGAAGGGGTTTTGGTAGTGGATATAATTCCAAGTTATTTGTGATAGCACATGAAGGAGTTTGGTTGTTGTCAAGTTTTGTAGTGCAGTAACTGCAAAGTATTATGGGGTCAGTTATTTCGTATTTGTTTTCTGCTATACGGTAGAGAGCTAATTCAAACCATTTAGAATCTTCATTGTCTTCTATTTTGTATGATAGGTCTACAGTTTTTGTGTTACTTTTATAAAAAGTTCTGCGGCAACATACACACACATGGTTTGGTACTTCAGCTAAAGTACTTTCACATATTAGTATTTCTTTTTTGTATGTGTGTAGTGAAAGGTTGCCATGTGCAGATTTGTTTCGAAGTTGGTTTACAGCTAATTCATCTTGTAAGTGGGTTTCACTTCCAAAATATTTTGTCTGGATATAATTGATTTCTTCTAATAGGTCTTTTGCTGTACCATGTAGAAGAATGTTATTTAAATTGGCTAGTGCTAAAGCAGGACTTCTAGCACAGTACAGTTCATACACTAGATTTCTTATACTTGCATAATGTGCTGATATCCTTCTGATATCATGGAAGGGTGTTTTGCAAGTAGTTCCTGTAATATAGGCCAATGAATGTCCTTGTAGTCCTGTGTACTTGCGTACTGGACAAAGCATCCATATTGTGCAGTAGTTTAATTTTGATTTTGTCTTTGCTTTTCACATATTGATTGAGGAATTGGCGTAAAGACTTGAACATTTTTTTGGGAATGTTACACATTGACGTGCATGGCCATTTGTACACTAGATGTTCTGATTCAGTTGAAATGGAGGGGTAAAATCTACGTTTTTAGGGCATATTTTTGTAAGGAGTACTTCTTATTAACTTTTTCATAACCTGCTATGTATGGCAATTGTATTTGTTTGCTTTTGTTTGTAGGCTTCTTCATTAAAGTATGGTTCTGTGCTTGTAGTGTGACTCCATTCACCTCCACAGATATTTAAGAAGTTATTTCTGTTGACATTTCGTTTATTGAGAAGTCTTTTTTGTAATTTAGTTATTCGTTTTGTTAGTGGTTTCATTCTGTTTAAAACTAAAATAAATAACTTTCTTTTGAGAAGAAGTGCACTGTCTATCAATGCTTCTGAGATTACTTTACTACGGTAGGTTTTAAGGGTTGTGCATGATTTCTCTCCTGTTTTTATAAGATTTTGAAGGACTTTGTGACGGAACATTTTGGCTAAAATACTTTTCTTGGTATGCTTACTTTGTACTATATCAAGATGTATAGAAGAAGTTTTATTTGTAGTGATAGGTGATTTTCTGTTAATTGTTTTTTGGGGTGTTTTACTTTTTGATAGAGGAGGCAAAGTTTTTGTACTAGAAACTTCTTCTGTTTCACTACATGACTGTATTAGCTGTTGTGTTTCAACTTTTTTTTACAAATTCTGCTATAGATGGATGTTTATGTTGGAGAGTTTTCTTTTCATTTGCTCTACTTCTGCGTTCCTTTCTACGGAGTTGCTTTTTTGGTAGGCATGCTTTAGGGTCTGTTGAAAAAAATACAGAGGGTATGGGTTGGGGTGTTCTGCAATGCATGTGTGTTGTGTGCATGAGTGTTTGAGTGAGATGATAAAGATGTGTGTAATGGTGTGTGATTGTGCATTGGGAAGTACAACTACTAGGGATGGATATTCTTGAATTAATGTTTTACTAAACTGGGGTTCAGATGAAAGAAAAAAGTAAGGCAGTGGTGTGGAGAAGTATAAATAGTATATCTAAAGCTATACAATTGTAACAGTTGTTTCTTCTACAACATATATATTCTAGCGGCTGAGTTGGGTAATTTGTGTAGCAAAAATAGGAATTTGTGGGCCATTCTGCCAGTAAATCACTGTTTAAGATGGGAGGAGTTTTGGTCAGAATGGTGCAAAATGTCTTTTTTTAGGCACAGAAGTAGCATAAATTAACCTTAGAGTGTGTTTGAGTAATAATTCAAATATTATGGTAACAATCTACTTACTTTTTTTCTAAAACGAGCAGTTTGCTTCTTAGTTGTTCTTTGTAATTCAAATTCGGCTGCTTATTTTCGGGAGAATGGTCTTCACTGCAATTGTAAAAGAAAGAAATTAGTAATTCGGTTTGTATATAGCACTGTTTTTAATTTAGACATAGATTTTTCAAATTGAAATGCTCAGCGCCTTCCTCAAAACCATTAAAACTATGTTATGACTAACTGTAGGAAAGAAAATATCTTTACCATGGCTTGTCAAAATCATAATGTACCACTGTATACCACTATTCCTGTAACTAAGCTTTTCCATGTAATAGTGAGTCCATATGATAGCCTGATTTTCCACGTAAGAGGGAGTCAATGTCAAAGCCTGCTTGTCCTGTATAAATATAAGTAATTATATAAACTAAAAAAATTAAAACCAAGTAGGTGTTTGTACAAATAATATTCTTTGAGATTTGATGATAGAGTGTGCATGTAATTTTGTTTGATCATGTGTAGTCTATATATTTTATTTAAAAAATGTTAGTTTAACATTATTTGCGTGTGTGTGTGTGTACGAAGAAATTAAACGGTATAAAGGTTTGTAAGTCACAGTTCATTTTAGGAGAATGAAAAAATGATCATAGATTAATTTTACAGATTATACAAGGTAAAAGTCGGTTAGAAAATGTGTTCATGTACTGTATAGAAAATATGCATACCTGTAGTTTGTGTTCATGCATATGGATATGGACGAAGCTGCAAGTAGAAATCTTGGAGACCTGTCTAGTATTTCTCGTAGATCGTGCTTGCCAATGGTATGAGACTTGTAGTCCGAGAGATTCACCATACATTTGCAGTGCTGATCTATGATGATGCAGTTACATGTAGAGGTGTTGGATTTGATTGGTGGATGGTCCTGTGATTTCTTAGCTACATCCAATGAGGGAATGGCACATAGAGTGAAGTGGAAATGGTAGAAGGGCTGTCCAGGTTACGATATGTTCGCGGACATGGCAGTAGTTCTAGGACACTGTGTATTACATTCGGGGAATTTGGGGTGGGGAGGCATGCAAATGAGATTGAATGTAGCAAGGGATTGGTCAGTAAAGTTTAGTGAGTGTGTTGTGCTAGGAGAGGTTTTCTCAAATATTCTTTTTGCTGAGAGAAGAACAGATAGCTATGGCTGAGTGTTTTAAAAAACAGATTGTGTGGATTTTGGGAGACTCGTGGATACATTGGTTGAAGGTACATGCAGAAAGCTGTGGAGTATCTATAGATCTTGGATTCCCACATGTGGAAGTGCATTGGCATGGAGTACGTGGAATGAAGTGGTTGGACTTGCTACCTCTCTGTGCTACTTTGGAGACAAAGCATCATCCAGACATAATTGTAATTCATTGTGGAGGGAACAGTTTAGGACATGTGTCTGGAATTCTTTGCAATTTGCAATGAAAGAAGGACTTGGGAAGGTCATGGACATGTTTCCAAATTCTCAAGTATTTTTTTCACGGATTGCGCAGAGACAAATGTGGCTGCGTTCTTCTTCATTTGGTCCACAAATGGAGAAGGCAGGGCGCAATGTCAATAAGGCTTATTGTGCTTTTCTAAGAGATGTTGGCATGTCCTCTTTTCACAATGAAAATATTATGTTTCGTAGCACATACATTTTTCGCAGAGATGGAGTCCATTTTACTTATGCTGCCAATCAGATTTTTCTGAGAAATGTACAAAATGCATTGCAACCTTTTTTGGAGTTACAGCATCCATTTTGTAGTAGGTGTTGAGCATTCAAAGTTTTTCAAACACAAACAAACACCACCAAAAGGCTCTTTTCAGAGCCACCACTTCCTCCCAGACAAAACTGCAATGGTTATGATAGGGCAGCACCCCAAAATTTTAGATGTTCGCGGACTGTCCGAGGACTTCTAAAAAATACACAAGGCCCTGCTTCATTTATTTTCACTTCTATTTTTAAACTGTCAAAGGTGGCTCTGAAAAGAGCCTTTCATTTATTTATTTTTATATATATTTTTTGAGGTTTCTACACAAGACACACTAGGAGAGGAGGGAAAGAGAGGGTAAGGGGGAGATACCAACCACGGGGACAAGAAAGGGGGGGTGGAGAGAGGAAGATGTAGAGTGGGCCTTACTTAGGTAGTGAGCAAGTCTTCTTGTGCTCTGAGACCAGAGTCTCAAAAGCACTTTGAAGTCTCTGCCCCCTGCAGAGTACTTCATCACAGTACATACACACAACTGTGACCCTCGCTGTCCCACAGGAGTGTTGCTTGTGGTGACAGGATCGGAAACAGAGGATGTAGTAGAGGAAGTCAACCTACTATGCTCAACGCAAGGTACAACCTTGTGAACGGCCCCTGCGTCGAACAACTTTAGGTGTTGCTTCATAGTAATTGTACCAAAGCTGTACGAACCAGGCATCCCGCGACTCAGTACCATTTTGCACTGGTTGCAGGTGAGTTGGTTCGCATGCGCCTTCCTCTTCATCCTCCTTTGCATCCTCACTCCTGTTCCCCTCTTCAGGCCCTTGGGGAGGTGTTGGTGGTGGAGGAGGTGGGGGTGGGGGTAGTGGTGAGGCAGACGTAGCACCAGGTGGCAGTAGTGCAGCCATGGATGCCATCAGGTTTCAGAAATAAATCTGGAAAATTGGCAGCAGAAAGGCACTGTGTTATGTAAGATAGCCAGCAACACAATGAGGATGAGCTCTGGGTTATGGCCTTATAGGTGTGCTTGTGTGCAGTTCGCAGACACCCATGCTGTCCGTGGACAGATCAAACACCAAAAAAGGTTCAAAAAGTATGTAGAAACACAGGATTACTGACTGGGACTTGTGCTATGGTCATTTATTATTGAAAAATATTGTGGATTGCCTGAAAAGGTAGTTTTAAATTGTTCGGGGACACAAACAGTGTCCACAGTCAGAACACACGGTCAGCGTGGGCGCGGTCACATGATAGCTTCGCGAAGGGAATCGGTGTCCGGGACACCAAATGCACATGAACTGTTTTGCGCATGCGCGTTGGTGTTCTACGGACACTGTTCGGGTCCTGAAATTAATTAAAAGTGTGACACAAGCGAAACGAACAGTTACGAACAGGCGTTTGTTCTTAGAACAGTTTCAATCCGCTTGCATACAATACAGACAGGCATAGCGTCCTCGGGACACCCCCATTTTGTTTATTTACAAACATGTCAGGACACCGCGTGTGTTCTTAGAATAGTTACAACTCGCTTGCGAACAATACGGACAGTGTCCTCAGGACAGCCCCATTTTCTTTATTTACGAACATTTCAGGATATTGCCTGTGTTCTTAGAACAGTTTCAACCTGCCTATGAACAGCACGGACAGGTCTAGCATCCTCAGAACACCCCATTTTGATTATTTACGCACTTTTCAGGACACCGCGTGTGTTAGTTTGATTACAGAGATCTCGGACACCGAATGTGTTCTTAGAACAGATTGGACTTGTTTGCGAACATTACAGACAGGCATAATGTTCTTAAAACATCTCCATTTTGGTTAATTGCGGATATCCCGGACATCTCGTGTGTTCTTAGAACAGTTTCAACTTGCTAGCGAACAGTACGGACAGGTATAGTGTTCTTAGGACACCTCCATTTTCATTTCGTCACAGACATTCTGGACACCCGTGCTGTCAACGGACATCTGAACTGCTTTTTTTTTAAAATAAAACAAGAAATGAATTAGGACACAATATAATAATTTTACTTCATCATATACGGATGTTAAATTTATGACAGAGAAGGTGAAGCAGAAACTGAGACAAACAAAGGAGAATTGGGGGTTTCAAGAGGATTCATATGAGGTGAAGAAGGGATGGAAGTCTCATCAAAACGTTTTGGTTAATGGAGAGGGTTTGGGGATAATTGACTGGGATATGGTGAGGGGGGACAGGTACATGTGGGACAATGGTATCTAGTTTTTTATTTCAAGTGATACTCCACAAAAAATTTTAAATTGTTGAAATTTGCCATGAGTAGGTCCATTTTTTCTTCCATGTGCTGGAGAGTCTTATCCAATATTTCTTTTTGTTTGCTATTTTCAATGTTTGTATGGTATGTACAAAAAACATTTATATGTTTAATGTATATATAATAATAGTTATTAATTGGTTTATATAGAAAAATGTCTACCATTAGGTTCACTATCTTCAGACATTTCCTCATGTGGGAAATGCTCCTCTAGCCACTCCAGCGTACTAGACATTTATGTGAGAAAAAAAATATCACTTTTTTTGTATCTAATACAGAAAGTTTAGAAAAAATGCAGTAAACTTACTAGCTTCTGGTAAGGTGTGTTCTTACTGGTCTGTAGATCTGCTGTTGCTCTTAGTTGTGGAGTTTCTGTGAGGTAATCATGTTGGAAGCCTGTCTTTCTTCTTTTGGTATATTCCATTTTAGAACATATCTTATTTAAATGAATAGTTAATGTGTTATATATATGGGTTACACTTCTTATGTATTACTACATATAATGTGTGTGTGTGTGTGCCGGTTTATGAATGTGTACAAAGTTCATATGTTATGATAAAACAATTAAACATACCCCCAGACTTTTTAGGTAGTGTTGCTGTTGTCCGCATATGTCCGCAAACATAATAAGAGTTCACAGACATCATATTCAGTAGAGGGGGTTCAGTATGTTCCATGTACATAAAGTCAGAGATATTATTTTTAAGTTGTGCTACTAAAAACCTATGAAATTCAGTAAATAATACTTTGTTAAAGGGACGTTATGGTTAAGTTGCGCTACTAAAAGCCTATGAAATTCATTAAAAAAACTTTGTTAAAGGGACGTTATGGTTAAGCTGCACTACTAAAAAACCTATGAAATTTAGTAAAAAAATCTTTGTTAAAGGGACGTTATGGTTAACGTGCACTACTAAAAACCTATGAAATTCAGTAAAAAAACTTTGGTAAAGGGAC
The DNA here is from genome assembly GCF_040938575.1 of Ambystoma mexicanum. Lineage (NCBI taxonomy): Eukaryota > Metazoa > Chordata > Amphibia > Caudata > Ambystomatidae > Ambystoma > Ambystoma mexicanum. The sequence goes on along the minus strand of NC_090935.1, from coordinate 76,192,477 downwards.
GTTATGGTTCCAAGTAAAACCGAAAAACCTCTGAAATTCGCCAGTTATGGTAAGCTAAGCAACCATAACTTGCACCACCACGGTGCACTGCTGAGACTAACACCCAGGACATCAAAGATAACATAACATCACAAATGTCATTGATATTTTGGGGGACGCTCATTTTCAAGTCTCCTTACAAAACTTCATATGCATACCCATTGGCCTGGCATTAATTGAGTGTTAGGGCTGTCTGCCTCAGCAGTGTTTGTATCAGTTTCATTTTCCCAATTAACAGGTGGTGCAACCTGTTTTGCTATGCTCCTTACTGCACGTGTGAGTTGTGTCAGGTAATCTTTGAACTCCTCACCCAATACAGTGGCTGTTCTATGTGCATCAGATGCTCTGCTAATTGGAGATATTGGGGTTTGCATGTGACTCCATGTTACTATCCTGTTAGCAGACAAGTGGTGGTGCTTACTTGGCTGTGTACATAATTGAAACAATGCCAGGGGTAGGCAGTACTCCCAATTTTTCTTAAGGGTCTTAAACAATTTGACAGCCTCCCTTTAAGGAGACCTTTGATTTTTTCGACATCGCTGTTTGCTTGCGGGTGATAAATGGAACATAAGGTGTGTTTTATCCTAGCAGGGATGTCACTTCCTTGAATAGTTCTTTTACAAAATGTGTCCTGTTGTCGGAGCGTATGATGTCACAGATGCTCCATCGTGGGAAAACCTCTCTTACCAAAAACTTTGCTGCACATTTCACATATGGGTAAGCACAGGGTCCTGCTTCCACCCAGCGAGAAAAGGGGCAGACCACCACAAGAAGATATCTTGCTCCATTGCACCTCTCTCCCATGTCTGCATAATCAATATGCAGTTCATGGAAGGGTCCGATTGAGCGGGGCAATGTTCCTCACAAAGTTCTCAAAGTTATTCCAGAGTTGTATGTTTGACATGTTATACATTCTACTGTCAGCTGTTATTTGTTACTTTGCTGAATGTGCTTGGGAGTGCAACTGCTGAAAGGCAATCTGTAATAGCTCCAAGGGCATCACAACCTTTCCTGTGCTTTCTTTTCGCCATAGGAGGTCTGTCGCTGATTGTGTGACCCCCTTTTTAACCACATTTCTTGTTCTTCTGTTGGGGCTCTTTTCTGTAGATCTATTATTTGTGAAACTGGCATGGAGTTATATCCCACCTCTCTCTCCTCCTGTGCATTTCTTTTTAGTACATACTGTTTGAGGCTTTTGAAAATATGCTGCCTGTTTCACAGCGGCATCTACTGCCGTGTTTCCCAATGATATGACATTATTGTTATTAGTGTGGGCTTGGCACTTCAGTACGGCCACTACAGAGGGTTCTGCTTCTGCTTCTACGAGTTCTATTAGGAGTTCTGCATGCTGCACTGGGGATCCATCTGCCCTTCTGAAACCTTTCCTTCCCCACCTTGACAACCCACTGTGTACTGTTGTGGCCATGTATGCCAAATCAGAATACATTGTCACTGCATACTCTTTTGCCGCGTGTAATGCTTCAATTAATGCTACAAGTTCTGTGCTGAAAAATGCATTGGTAACCATTTCTGTATGATCGTCTCATACTACCCATTGTCTAATCTCATAACTGCTACTCCGACATGTTTCTCCCCTGTCTCTGGTCAAACTGAAGCTGATCCATCCACAAAATATACCTCACCTTCCTCAAGTGCGTTCTCGTTTGCTTTGGAAATGTTGTCACCCTCCCCCTGGTATGTGGCACAATCATGATTATGCATGTCCTACACTGTGCATGGCTCTGTGATGAATGTGGCTGGGTTTACTGTTTTGCAGCACACTATGTGAATGTTTGAGCTAGAGAGTATAATTGTATGCTGTTGCCCTTTGCGTGGTGAGTGAGGACTTTGTACTCTCTAGTATTGCGAATAAAGAGTGCTCAGCAAACATCTTTACTGAGCACCCCATCACAATGGTGGCACTTTTTTCAATTGCAAAGGCATCGGCTGCGAGAGCCTGTTTGCATGCAAAGTGACCGTGCATCATAGCGTCTAGTGTGCTGCTGTAGTAGGCCATGATTTGTACCCTAGGGATGTTTTTTGTGTCAGGACTGCTGTCATAAGTTTTCCATCACAGTGTGAGAAAATGGTAAAATTCATGTTCATAATCTGGGGTAGCTAGAACTGGAGCAGTGGATATTAGCTATTTTAATTCGTTAAAGGTTGTGTTCATCTCTTGTGTCCAGGTAATTGCTGAGTTTTCTTTCTGTGCTTCGTTTAAGGCCTGCAATAAAGGCCTTGTGTATGCTGCGTCATTTAATATCCATGCTCAGCAGTAATTGCATATGTCTAGAAACTTCTTCATGTCCTTGACTGAAGTCGCTCTCACTGCTGCTGCTCTGTCTGGGAGTATTTGTTTGCCATCTTTGGATATCAATTGTCCTAAGTACAGGACTTCTGTTAAGCAATACTGCAACCTCTCTCTATCCACCCTGTACCCTTATTGTGCCAATAGATTTAAAAATGTGATTGAGATTTTTCTGCACTGTTCCTCACTTTCACCACATATTAGAAGATCGTCTACATATAGTATTACTGGGCTTTTGACATCAATGTTACCAAGATCTTCACGTAGTATTCTGTTAAACATGCTTGGGCTCTTGCAGTGTCCCTGGCTTAGCCTGCATGCTCAAATATTTCACCCACAGGGTAAAGGCAGTCAAGTATTGTGAGTTTGGATCCAGTGGTAATGCATTTTTCAAGTCTACCACTGTGAAGCATGTGGCCGATTTTGGAATGCTGCACAAAATGGATGCAGGATTTGGCACCAGGGAAAAACTCCTTCTGTACGATGTTGTTAAGTGGACGGAAGTCCTGTATCATCCTCTAAGCCCCGCCCTTTGCTTTTTTGATAGAATAAATGACCGTATTACAAGGGGAATTTGGTGTCACAATGATACCCTGTTGTAACAAGGCATGTATGGTCTCTTTTATCCCCTCTTCCACTTTCTTGACGGGGGTATTGTTTCACTCGGGGTAGCACTGCACCAGTCTTGAGTTTTATTTTAACAGGTATTACTTTTTGTAAGAGCCCTACATCATGGGATTGGTTGTCCAAATTTTGGCAGGCACCTGTTGAATGTCTTCATCAAAAAATGTTGGGGGTGCACTGACAATAGCATGAGGGGATTTGTTACTTGTCTGTGCTGAAGCATTATGTTGCAGGGCATGCAAATTTCCATTATTATCTCTTCATCATTGTCATTGTTTGCCACTCGCATCCATGCATGTCCAAGCCTATCACTGCAACACTTTGAGCTGACACTTGCACACCATGCAAATCTAGGGACAATGTGGACCTAGGTACCACCTCGGGCAGCCACGGGGCAGAAGACAAAATCAGAAGGCACTCTCCATTCTTGTTGTGTTATCTCGAGAACTACTCTTGCAAAAACCTGTATTCCATACACAAACATGTCACCATCAATAGGCACGCCCCGAACAGCTATTTCATTTGCTGTTGTGTTGATTAGCAGCATCACTCTAAGTGGTCATTTTCCCGGTGTTGACCACACTATACCTCTATCAGTAAAAGAGATTGTCATGTTGAGCTTGCTAAAAACATCCCTACTCTGCAAATTTATTGGTAAGCTTTTATGGTACAACAGGGTGCTCGCACTTTCTTCCCACCTACCGTTATTTACAAATCTTTAGTCCATGGAACTGTGATCACAGTCCCAGAAAAACCTTGCCTCTCCAACTTTCGGTCCGACAGCAGAAACCGGCCTTCCATTAGACACGATTTTTCTGCCCGAGTCCAAATAAAGATGAACTGTCTATTTTCTATCTATGCCCCTACCAGTGATTCCTTATCTGGAAGTAGGGTACTTGACAGGATTAGTCACGTAAGTGCTCTCTGTGGGCCGTCCTAGTCTGGATGTGTGTTTGTCCCTAAGAAAGAAAAAACACTTTCCCTAACCATGGTCTTTCCCCTGAATGATGCCGGTGTGCCATTAGCAGTGGTAGCAAAAGGGTTGCTATATGTGTTTATCATTTGGTGCTGTTGCACTAATCACTGCTGCATTCCTTGTGGCAGTGCTCTCTGCTCTTGTGTGTGGTGAGTGTCAACATGTTCCTCTTACCTGTATCCATCCATGGGTAATCCATAGGGGCTACCCGGGTGGGGGTGACCATACTGCTGCTCATTATTCATCCCGGTGCATTTGGATAGTACGCCATGGAATGGACGCGACATTCCCTCACGAAGTGGCTCCATCTACCACATGACCAACATACTCTATGTCCCCCCTCTGGGTCCCTGTCCTTCGTACCCTCCTCTCTGTTGTCGGTACCCACCTCTTCCAGGTCTTCCTTGCCACTGGGGCCCTTCATACTGCTCCTCTCCAGCCCATTGCTCTTGTCTGTTTGCTGCCCAAGTGGCTGCCATTCTTGCTTGTATTAACACTGGCCCCTCCTCGCCGTCTCGGTGTCTCTCAGTGGGGAGGGCGGCTGTTACTGCCGCGACCTTCACCAATTTATTTTTGACAAGTTTTGCTTTGTCTGCTAATCCTTTCTGTGCAATTTCCTTCTCACTTTCTTTGATCCTTCTACAGTGATGTACTATAACGCTCTGTATTTCTGGCCAATTCTTTGGCTTCTATGCCAGCAATTTTATCAAGGGCCTTCTGTACCTCCTTCAGGAGGCCTCTTTTGATAATAAAGTAAAAGATGGAGGTAGACTGGTCCCAGGCGGTATCCATCTCCGCCCTCCACATATGCTGAACTCGAAGAATGCATTGTGCAGCATCTTCATCGTCCCTGATTGTGCATTGCATTACTGAGTGTAAATCAGGGGTGTCAGGGAAGGTTCTCAGCTATGCATCCCAAACCTGTGCCCTCACATTATTAAATGAAGCTCCATCATGACGGTCATACTCTACTGTCACTCCTGGGAACCCTGCCTTCACCCACACTCCATTTCGCTTGGTTGCCCACTGCTGACACTAACAAGCTTTTGACATCTCCTATTGCTAATTCGACCCCTGCAGTGTTCTTATGAAGGGCATATATCCATTTACTCACACCCCAGAGAGCGGGGGTAGCGTCTTTAACAAGTTGGCTTTATCCATTAAAGCCCAGGGTACGTAGTGGGACCTCCCCTTTCCTTTAATTAGCTTTGTTCCTTTTTTCTTTGCTAGCGCAATTTTCCCTGTACTGTTTCTCAACCTTCCATGTCACCCTTCTTCCTCCCCCTCGTCACTCGGTAGTGTTTGCCGCAGCAGTGACATGCCACCTACTCTGGCCCCTGCTTCATATTCATCAAGGTCACTCCAACATTCCTCTTCCCTGTCAGATGTCACACTCACGGAGTCTGGCAGTCAGTCCAGTCTGCCCAGAAACTCTGGTGGCTTAATTTGGTTTTCCTAGAGGAGCTTCAGCTACTGTGTTCCAGTCCTCTTTCTTTGGCAACTATATAGAGCATCTTACCACGCAGAGCGCGGCGCGGAGTCCGGCAGTGAGTCCAGTCTGCCCAGTCCGCCTCAGAGCGCCCTAGAACGCTAAAGACGATGGAAATGTCTCCAGGTGGTGCGGAGACACCACAACTGGGCGTAGGAGCACACAAGCAAAATCGTCTACAACAGCTACAGAAGCAGCACTCCAAATCGGGAAAATGCAAGGTAAGCGAGCAATGCCTTATTACCGATGTGCTGCTGCGGAAAGATGACTCGCAAGCATTTGACTCTACATCCTTGGAGAATGCGTGCTCGCTTCCGAAAGGAATCGACGAAAGACTGTGTATCACACAAGCAGACATGACCGATACGTTGGCGGTATCAGCTGAATCTGCTGAGGCCGAGGCTGAGGTTGTCGAAGCCACCGTCGACTACTCAGCGCACGCAGGCAAAGCGGCTCCTGCCACTGAGGTTATTGTCACTGAAATCGATGCGGCTCACCAATCGATTGCAAAAACTCAGCTGCAGCCAACATTGAAGCCAAAGTTGACTTCTGATTTAAGTGCAATCACGGAACATCTATTACAATGTGAAAGTAAACACTTAATGTGTGAACCGATAAATCATCCCCAACTCATTTTAGAAGACCCGTTGGGGCCTCCTCCTACAGCATATTTAGACGCATCAGAAACTTTTTCGTTTTATATAGCTGATGCCGACCTGCTGGCAATGCGGTCCCCGTCAGTTGGAAGCCTGAAAACACCTGTATTGCAAACTTGTCCCAAGCAGTCTGACACATGACAAAAAAAATGTGGCACAGCATGGTCACATTAACACACAGGTACACCAAAAAATTACTACGCAGACTATATTGGGGCTTGACACCCAAGTGGGTGCTTTACAATTGAGTGCTACAGAATTAAAATTACCATGCACCTCAAATAACGATGTCGGAAACGCACCGATCAATGAGAAAAATCCACCGACATCTTATGCATTGGAAATAAAAGACAATACAGTGTCTTTGCTAAGACCGCTGCCGACTTCTAATACAAGCACTTCAATGCCTCATGATATTGCTGCTCGCGAAGCATGGCTGACTGCCCGCCTAAAAGCAGACTTTAATCTTATGCGTGAACGTCTAAATGACAGTTTTTTAATCAATCACGATAACAGGCGAACCCCAGCCTGCAAAGTAAGCACCCAGCGGAAAGAAGCAAACCATCTATTCCACAAAGCTGTAGACCCGCTTAATCCAAGTGCAGCAGAGGGTGCTTTCAACCTGGACGTGCTGGATGACTCCCAGCAAAAAAATCAATGGAAACAGAGAACAGACAAAGAAAATTCTGAGGAATCAGAACTAGGTCAAAATGAATACCATCTTTCAGGAAGAGGACAGTTTGAAACTGGTGCAAGTAAAGCAGTAGATAAATACACAAATACGAAAGGAAACATGTCTATCGCAGCTGGAATTCAGATTTATAACAATGTCCTAGCAGCAACATCAATAGCACTAATGCCATTCATGAAACTGTACGAAACACTGAATGATACAGTATGAGATCAAAACTCAATTTTGGCACTGCTAAACAACAAATTGACGGCACTGGAAAAATGTAATGAGCAGCTAAGTAGTCGTTTAGACTTAGAAGCTGCATCCACACACCAATAACAAGAAGGGAGTCCCATGAAAAAATAGATCTTGCTGAGGCTCTTGTGGAATGTACCAAGTGGATTAGGCATAATGTTGCTGTTCAACCTTGTGGCAACATAATGAGAGAGTCTTGTACTTGCAATTACGACAACACCGACCAAGGCACGAAGCCACCCACCAATGTGCGACTTGACCATCTTCTGTTGCCATTTAATGAAACCGAGCTAAAAGCTGCAGAAAAAGAGATCAGTGGTTCAAAAATCATGAGTATGATTAATATAACCAAGAAACATGTAATCGTTCCCACCTCCGTCACTGTGACAACCAATGAAACAAAATCTACAGAAAGCTCTTCAACTTTAACAGATGCCCATATCACCACAACTACAAACAATGTGGCAACCTCTGCAAATTATGGAACAGCAGCGACTGATATGAATTCAATTTCGCCGACTGGTTCTTCAAACAATGTAACATTAACAGAAAAAAAAAACTCTTTTGACATATTCTCCGGAACGGCAAAATCAATAAACTTAACAAAGACTAGGGCCATGCCGAAGGCAAAACAATCTAATACCTTGAAAACATCCAGGAAAGGTCCGGCACCAAAACGACCACGTACAAATGAGGCCAAAAAATTCATAAGGAACATGACCACGCCTCCACGCCCTGAAGCAGTAAAAGCCCTAACAGTGCCAAAAAGATCTGATGACCAAATCATTGATAACAACCAATCAAATGATAAAGTCGGCAACCTTAATGAAACTTCAAAACGTAGACGTGACGACATCAGTCCATCTGTTGATGATTCAATAGATCTTTGTGATTTATCTACTTATACAGTTGATGAGGAGAATGAACTAGAAGGCGACTCACAAGCGAGGGGTGATCTGACAAAGAAAAGTGATGGGACAAAACAATTTACCTTTAATGAGAGAATTGTGCAACATGAACGTTACCCATTGGGCCCAGTCGGAGTTCGGTCGTTGGGACGCGAAAAGGATCAAGCAGCGTTTTCTAATGACAGATCTGATACACAATGCAAACGTTCCAGAGCGCCTGAAAAGCCAGCATTGAAACTGAACCCTAAATATACAAATGCGCAAACGAGAAATCTAAATCAACAAATCACTCAAAGCAGAGTTGAGCAACATATGCCAGCTAATGGAAAACATCTTAGAAGACATAAACAAAATAAATCTAAATAGAGCCAATGTGATGAGATTGCTGCATAACGTACCTGCATTGCGAAACATCCGATCGGATGATATCGGAATTGTGGAATACAAAAACGAATCAAGATCGGACTGGGTAATTCTGCATATGAGGTCCAAAACTGTAGCGAGATCACTACTTGATGCAAAGGATGACTTATTGTTCTTTGGCTTCAATCTAACAACTGCAATAGAACAACAACCCTCTCCTAACTTGACCATCGAAAAAGGCCAGCACCAAATGTCGAACATTACAAAAAGGGAAGTTTTGAGGAAGCAACTTAAACATCCGTTGACGTATGCCACTGAGACTATCAGACGAAGAAGCAACGTATAGGATGAGGCAGGGTCAAGTTGCATGACCCAATTGTTAACGTCATGGAACACCAGAGGTTTCGCCCATTTATTCCAAGAAGGAAAACCCCAAGAAATTAAAAGCCTGTTCATCTGCCTGCAAGAAACTTGGCTCAGAAAAACGCCTTCTTGCGACGGCTATACTATTTATCCAAAGGAGGCCGGCAAAAATCAAATGGGCCGTCCTTTCTCTGGCTTACTTGCAATGATAAAAAATTCCTTGGAATGGGAAGTGATTGGAACCCAAAATCCGAATTTATTCGTACAAGCGATCACTCTTCAATCCTCAACCCACAATCAACAGGGAAATAAACAAAAACAACAGCTTCTGTTGTTAAACACCTATTGGAATCCAGCAATTATTTCTGACGTAGATTACCTGACGTCAGTAACTATGCAGATAGACAGCTGCTATACATTGTTCGTCACGCCACTCATACTAATTTGTGGAGATTTAAATTATACTATTTATATTCGACAAAACAAAAGAACGTAATCTGAATGACATGCAAAACATTCCAACTGAAGGTTCTGTTCGTGGTACGAAATGGGCCTATGAATTAGCAATACTAAATTGTGCACTGTTGAATGGATGTACCAGAGGTGACATTCCTGCCGCTGCAACGTGGCACCGCAGCGGCATAAACAAAACCCTAGATTACATCTGGCTGTCTGAGAATTTACATGCTCTAATCTCAGACCTACACGTGAAAAAATCCTCCACAAGCGACCATAATGCACTTATTCTATCTTGGCATACAAGCAACACAAGAATTCAGTCAAGTTATACTGCACAACTGGACTTTAATAATACTCAAAACCGGTTGCGAATAAACAGTAAGCAGATTGACACATTGACATCGGATTTTATTCACACATGTTCTACTAACCTATATGTAGAATATGCATCTCTACTAAAACAGTATACCAAGACAAATAAGAGGACAATCAGAGATTACACCCATCCCTCTAGTCCTGAATTATGTGAATTAAAAAAATCATTAGCTAGAGATTTGAAAAAACTGAAGGCAATTGGCGGCATCAACTTGTCACAGCAAATAGCCACAAGGCGTCAACGGTATCGAAATTGGATACATTCTTTTAACAACATACCTGACCAGGAACAAGGAGAATTAATGTTGCGCCTCCTAATTCAAAAAGACAGCACTAACATATGGAAGATAATAAATAGTGGCCATTTAAAACAAACAAACTCTCTAGCCAATGGTGTGAACGCAGCCACTTGGATGAAACATTACAACACAGTATTCAACAATGATAAGGCCGACGACATTCAAAAGTCCATAATGGAAGCGTGCAACTGGGATGTCTTTGAATCAGTTGAGGAAATTACACAAGCAATTCAAAACCTGAAATCATCACAAGCTGCAGGCCCCGACCGGGTCTCAAACGTCATGCTAAAAATGAACAAAGGAAAGTGGGTACAATTCATCAAAGTCCTATTTGACCAAATTGCCCAAACATCAAAGATCCCTGATTCTTGGACTAAAGCGAGCATAGTCCCTGTGTTTAAAAGAGGAAATCGAGAAGACCCAGCAAATTATCGGCCCATAGCATTGCTAGACACTATGGGGAAGATATTCGCAACATTCCTGCAAAAGAAAACCTCAAAATGGGCAGAAAAGAATGTGATCTATGACGTGAGACAAACTGTGTTCACTAAAGGTGTCGGTGTAGAACTCAATCTGCTGCTATTAAATCTGGCTAAATTAGATGCATTGAAACATAAAAAAGATTGTTTTGGGCTTTCAATGATCTAAAACAAGCTTTTGATAGCATCAATTGCAACCTCCTGTGGCAGAAACTGAAGATGTGGGGCTGCCCAAACGAGCTACTATCACTGTTGATGGCTCTAAACGCTAATACTAGCATTTGCGTGCGCCTAAATGCAGAAGGCGAATTATCAGACGAAATAAAAACCACAAATGGTGTAAAACTGGGTTGCCCCCTTGCAGCCCTGTTGTTTAAACTTTTCATTGCCGATCTGCCTGAGGCTCTTTCACTAACACAGTGTTTTCCTCCGAAAATAAATGGAACTCATGTAAGCCATATAATCTATGCTGACGATGTAGTGTTGCTCAACAGCACCGACATAGGCTTACAAAGAACACTGGCAGCTTTACAGTCCTTCTTAACGGCAAACCACCCATTGATAAACATGAAGAAATCTCAAGTGATGGCCTTTGGACGAACACTAAATCAAAAAAAGCGAGATTCAACTGCAAAATAGACAATGGCCCTCATTACGACCCTGGCGGAAAGTGACTGACCGGAGCGCCACAGCGTAAATAGCGTTTCCGCCATTGCACGAAGGAGCAAAGTGCGGCCCATTCCGACCCATCGGGCACGAGCACCACGCCATGGCGGAAGTGCAAAGTCCGCGATGGCGGAAATGACCCCAAAACGGCCCACACCGCCGCCGTACGGCGCCCTAGGTGCAATACCGCCACCCCTCCTAGCGGTCACCGCAGTGTGCGCCCACCGGAAAGTACGGTGACCGGAAATATACGGAAACGGAAGTTAAAACATGGGCCCGGAACGGGAAACATCCCGGCGTACACCTATAAAAACACTAAAACCACACCACCACTAAAAACACTACCCCGAGACACACCCCAACCCGTCATCCACCCTAGCGAAACCAAGAAAAATGGGAAAAGTAGCGAAGAAAGCGTGCGACCGCAAGCGGCAGGTCCACTTCTCCCGTGAGGAACTCACCGTGCTAACAGAGACCCTCCAGGAGAATGCTGCTGTCGTCTTCTCGACGCAAATGACCAGAACGGCACTTGCAAACAAGAAGACCATATGGGCTCTTGTGGCACAGCGGGTAAGTGCGGTGGGGACCGCACCCCGCACCCCACAGCAATGCCGCAAACGATGGGACGACCTGCGGATACGCGTCCGCAGCATACTGTCTGCCAACCGCAACATTGCCACAGCCACCGGGGGAGGTCCTGAATCACCCATCAAGTTGACCCCCTGGGAAGAAATCTGTGCCTCCACCATCGGAATGGAGAGCATAGAGGGAGTCGGAGGGATGGAGAAAGGAGTGCAGACATCCGAAGATTCAGGTAGGTGGCCCAGATAAAACAATGCCAAATCCACACAGTCCATCCATGTGAAGTACCATGCGTCCACATAGTGCAACAGAAACACATGTCCAGGAGAACGTCCACACACATCGGCCTGATAGCGCACGTTAAAACCCACAATAAATACATAAATAATTAAAAACCCCTAATACACGCACTACACGTGCAGCAGGCACACCCAAACTGCAGGCTGCCAAACAACTGCACCCTCACTCCACACACAAATGAAAGCACCTCCAAGGCCCCGACCCAAATCACCCTCAGGTACCACCCCAAAGCATGTGATACAATGCCATTCCAATTCCCACAGACCCATCAATAACCCTCGCCCTCCTTTACTCCACCACAGGGTCCGATCCAAACGACGAGCTACAGGACACCCCTACCAGCACACCTGCAAAGAGGGCCAAGACCAACGGCCAGAGACCCTCCACCTCAGCTGCACGCATCAAGACACGGCAGCAGCACAAATCAGGTGGCAGCACAGAGGAGGGAACATCAACAGGCACCCCAGCAGCCAGCATGGCCACAACACCACCACCACAGGTCCCCCCAATGGATGCCACAGAAGGCACTGCCTCTGGTGGCAGCAGCACCATAGGTGACACCCCATTGATGGCAGCATGCTCGGACACAGAAAACGGGGATGTCGAAGTCAGATCCATCCATGACCTGTCCCAATCCCCCTGTCTGTCCCATCCCGTACAACATGAGGATACCACGCAGGTGCAGCCACAAGACGACGACTGGCCATCCCCCACAAGCCCTGTGGCAAGGCAACATGAGGACAACAGCCCCTCTGTGACACCCCCGCAAATGGCCATGGCCCAGCAGAGGCAACAGTCCCTCGACAAGTTAATCGTCCAACAGCAGCAAATGGCCACACTCCTCAAGGACCATGCCGAAGAATGTGGGGGCACTAAGGCAGACATAGAAACATCAACTGAGACACTTAGGGCAGAAATGGAGAGAGGTACAGAGACGCTAAGGGCACAAATGGAGAGTAGCACCGAGAGCCTGAGAGTCCAAATGGAGAGAAGCACCGAGAGCCTGAGGGGGGAACTGCATGCGACGTCCAAAGACGTATGTGCCGAACTTGCCGCAGTGCGCCGTGTGCTCACTGAGCTCTCGCAAACCCTTAGGGACATGCATGGACGTGAGCAGGCAGAGACATCATCCGTTGCAAGTTCCGTCCAGGGCAGCCCCCAACGTAGATCTGGAAGGAACCTGCGCTCCACAGGCAGGGGTGCCCCTGATACCCGCAGAGGGGGCTGGCAATAGCGACAGCCCACTGACAATGAGCATCTTTGGACACTGGTGTTCGGGGGGGAGGTAGGAGGGTGGAGGGGGTGTGTTGGGCTCACTTGGGTGGCGGGTCGATAGGGTGTTCAACATGATATCACATATGCCATAAAAAGTGCACGATCAACCAATGAGATGTGTGGACATTGATCTTTGTGTACTAGGCCATCATAGGCGTACAGTCCATATTGTGCATGTCCCAGACACACGCAGTGCCACGAGTCCCGTGTCCATGTATCAGCCACCAGGCGTGAGTGCTAGAAGCATACATCAATGAGATGCTGACGAATGTCACGGGCCTCCGGGGCCTCGCAGACTCCATGAGGTGCTGCCACATCCCCCCCTCATCATGACCATCATCAGGTGCTTGCAGTTCTGCGTCAGGGGGCATGGGCACATTTCTACGTACGCACATGTTGTGGAGCATGACACATGCCATCACCATCTTTGCAACCTTCTCATGGCGGTACAGGAGTGCCCCGCCAGACCTGCTGAGGCAGCGGAAACGGGTCTTCAGTAGGCCGAATGCCTGTTCTATGACTACACGGGTACGTGAGTGGGCATGGTTGTAGTCCTCCTCATGCTGGTCCCGTGGGTTCCGGACTGGTGTGAGGAGCCATCTCTTCAGTGGGTATCCAGCATCACCTGTATGTGGACGAGAAACGTATGATGTGGAATGCCATTGATACGTACGCACACCCCCCGCCCCTTCCTGCCAGGTCATTGCCAATTCACATACCCCACATCATCATGCATGTAATGAGACTCACCGAGTAGCCAGGATCTGTTCCCTGCGTGTCGCTCCATGTAGCGTGGTATTCTAGAGTTCCTCAAGACCATAGAATCATGGGTTGATCCAGGGAATCGGGCACAACAATGTGTAATGATCCTGTTGGAGTCACACACCATTTGTACATTCAGGGAATGAAATTGTTTCCGGTTGCGGTACTGGGCCTCCATGGTATGTGGGACGACCAATTCCACATGGGTGCAGTCGATGGCACCAATGCAACCCGGTATGCCGGATAGTGCATGGAATCCCACTTTTGTGTTGGTAATTTCCTGCTCCGAGCGTGGTAGAGAGATGTAGTCGTCTGCGTGCTGCAGGAGGGCATCGAGCACTTGCAATAGTGTCCGTGAGAACAGTGGCTGAGAAATGCCGTGCAACTGTCCGACTGTGTGCTGGTAGGTGCCTGTGGCCAGGAAGTGGAGTACAGACACCACCTTCAGTAGGGGTGGGATGGCGGTTGGGCTATCAATCATGCTGACAAGGTCAGCCTGTGTCATGTCCACAATGGCGGCTATGGTGTCCCGGTCCAAACGGTAGAGGGTGTGGATCTGCTCATCAGTGAGGTTGAATGGATGTGCTCGGAGGCGTGGGATTGCGGGCTGCCTGCGTGGTGGTAGTGGCTGTGCTGGCGGCCCTTGCTGGCCCTGCCTTGGCCTCCTCCTCCTCCTGCGTCTCCTCCATGCGGCTGGTTGTAAATGGTGTTCGTCTTCTTCTTGGAGTCGGAGCACTTGCAGTGCTATCAGGTCCCCCAGGGCCAACATCGCGAGTCCTGCCGGTAGCATTTCGGTGTGGTTGTGGGAGGAGGCTGGCTGTGCAATTTATGTGTTTTCAGGCTGTATGGCCTCCACCTGTGGTGATTAATTCCACCTGTGCAAACTGCTCTCCCCTTTGGCCGAGCACGTCCCGCGCACAACGCTGCAAATCGGGGAATGGTATCTTGCTATTGCAATCATGTATTTGTACCCGATGGCCGTGTAAGATTGGTTGATATGTTCATTCTGCTGTGGTCCCATTGTTTCCCATGCTATCTGTGCAGTCGCGAACAGACTTGTGAAGGGTCAGTGGAACGTAGTACTCGAGTAACGGTGGGCCCTCATGCATCACTGTACCGAGTTGCCACGACGGGCGGGGCGTCCCATTTGTGGGTGAAGGCAGTTGCCATTTTCACACACAGCCGCACTCGATTGAATAATTAGTGATTTCAAACGGCCACAGATGCCTTTTCGACGTGATGTTGCAAATGAGGAATTCGAAGGGCGGCGCTTTCGGTTTCCAGCTAGCGGCGAGGAGATGCCCACAGGTCTGACTGCAAATATAACATTCTATTGTTCAGTGTCCTTGAGACAGGGCCCATGGCGAGGGAGCAATGATTGATATGAATAGTTTGGGATGCGCAATAGCTACGTGGGAGATGAGGCCGGCCGTTCCCAGATACATGTTACTTCACAACACTGGAATTACGGCCTGGGGCACTGTGGATTTAGCAGGCTGCATAACGCACAGACTCAATGGATGTTTCTAATGTCATGTGAGTAAATAATCAGGCGTTTTGGTCCCGGGATGGGGGAATGATGAATGGATGCATGGGCAGGTGATTTGATACAGAGTTTGCCATGTACAGGGCTTCTCGGGATCTTTCCGCCTCACCTACGCTATGTGATGCAGGGCTGCCTTAGTGGGACCATCGTCTATCTGGCCTTGTTGAGCCCTCCCTGTCTCGAGGCGCACTCAGACACTTGTGTCCATGCACGTTGACATTCCCATCTGATGGAATCTGTTTTGACAGAAGCATGCACAGGTACACTCATCTGTGATGGTGTTTGCACCTCGATATAGATGGTTATGAGTCGCAAGTGGTTTTGGGGTGGTGATGATCCTTTTGAGTGGGCTAGCATGCATATGGCTGTGGATTTCGTGTGATCATTGAAGTGAGTTGTTTGAATGTAGTTCTGATGGCCATTCTGTTCTTTTTCTTTTCTTTTGGTTGACAGGTATCTCCTCCCCTTTTGCCACTGCCATCTGTATGCCACTCCTGCAGATGGGGTTTACTCCCGACACCTGCTGCTTCGTGTTAATCAGTGGAGCAGCATTACGATCTTATGGGACGATCGCCAATGGCCCACATGCCCTTACGCAGTACTGGTGGCTCGGAGCAACATTTCGGCCTTTCAGCTGGACTAGTGCCTCCCCATTGGGACGGCCCTGCGGTTCTGTGCGCTTCCATGTTGCCTTTTCGTACGTGATTGTGGCTCTGTGTACCATGGGGGAACAGGGCGACACACAGGTAGTGGCTGGTCATTTCTTGCGGATGCAGCCCACGATGGTGATTAGTGCTTTGGAGTTCATGGCCTGATGGCTGTATGGGCTTGGTGACTTTGATGTGCATTAAATTTCTATTCTGATTTGGCCCGTGTAGCGTTTTTCTTTGCAAGTGATGTGGCATATGCCGATTTGGGGGGCGATGTGTTGTGAGGAGATCTGCATTGTGTTCCAACTTCGGGGTTTAGTTGCGTGGTACTGTGCTGGGCGCGTTTGCCTACGAAGCCCAGTGAGGTCAGGGATGGGGGCTGCCAATATGACTGTTTGAATGTTGTCATGCTCAGGGGCGGGGGATTGGGTTTTGTGTAACAGATGCCGGTCAGCCAGGTGGACTGGTGGAATGATGTGATTCTCGGAATATTGCTGGTCTCAGGTGCCTGTGTTAGCATGCGTTTCTTGGTAGGGGACTGTGGTCATGTCCATTGGGATGGCTTCTGTATTCGTGCCATCTGTGCCCTGCAGCTCCCATTGGCACCTCTTGTGTTTCTTTTGTTCGTTGCCATGCATGGGTGACTTGTACATTTCAATGGTTGCATTGTGACTTCATTGCACCTACGGGGAGTTGTACTTTGTGGGCAGGGAGCGGTGTACAGGCACTCAGTGGGGCCGTTTACGGTTGATTCGCGATGCCGTGCTTCTCGCCATGGCGGAATGGTACATTACGCCATGCCTGATGGCGTTAGGTACATGTCCGCTAGGGTCGGAATTGGCGTACCCTTGCGCCATGGTGGTGTTTGCGGTTTGGCATGGCGCGCGCGCGCGTGCTTGGTGCAGTTAGCGTTGGCGTTCACTACGGTGTCGCTAATGGCTTCGTACTTTGCGGTGACGGGTCATAGTCGCACCGAGCGCTATTCGATGGCGGTATTGCATTTCCGCCATCGTTTTTCGATTTCCGCCAGGGTCGTAATGAGGGCCAATGAGTTACTGTCCAGAACAGATGCCACTCGATATTTGGGCGTCTACTTTAATATATCTATTAGAGAATGGAATTGGACCAACGAAATCATCTCGCGCATACGAATGTTTGCCTTGCAAGGATGAAAACTGCACACAAACTACGGGAAATTTTCACTTCAACCAGTGGTAACTTTTTACCTGCAAAAAGTGACACCAGCAGTATGTTTCAGCAGTGAAACAGAGTGGAACATCAGTGCAAGCCTCTGGACACAACTAGAGGGCTGGTTTTGGCGCAAAGTTCTCCACCTGCCACAATGCATCTCAATGGTGGCATTGAAGCACAAATTGGGTCTCGACTCCCTACATTCCATAGTACTGTGGAAATCCATTGCATTGTTAAGGAAAATTAGATTATCTCCAGCATCACAGGCATATTCAATCCTGGCAAACAAGAACTATGACACATCTGCCTCTTTAATAAACAGCTGGGAAGAGAAACTATTAGACATTTTGGAGGAAGCAAACATTAAAAATGTCTTTGGTCATAAAGATACCGCAATTGGCAAAAGTCAAATTCAAACAATGGAAGTGGATTAAAAATGCGGAAAAGCGAGTCGCATTAACCTCAGGAATAGATCTTGGCCTGAGTGCGCAACAAATGGGTGTACTGCCAAAGTATTTGGCTAAATTTCCATCTAACTATCACCGGAATCAATTCCTGCGGCTACGCCTCAACCTTTATAACACAAAGAGCGGCTGATGAGAATAAAAGACCCAATAACTATGAACGATAAGTGTCGCTTTTGCAAGAAGGAGCCTGAATCCGTAAAACATCTAATAATTGAATGTCCGCAGATCAACGGTCAACGTTCCCTGCATCTTGAACGTTATGCCCCTAAAAATGGCAACATGGCGGAATGGTGGCCCCACCTGATTATGGGAACAAATGTGCAGCTAACCTGTAACGTGATTAACTTCATGGACAAGATACTACCACGACAATTGTAAATACTCGAACTCTTGACTAACCCACGCCTGCAAAGTGGAGAAGTGCAATGCATAATGACGTGGGTTGTGGGAATGGGATTGGAAATGGGAATGACAAAAAGTTTGTTTTCTTTTACAAAACTAAAAGTCTATAAAAAAAAATAAAAAAAAGATGTCACATTTCCTTGTCCCGTACTCACCAGCTGGTCTTCTCACACTACTTGTATCACCTTAACGAGTGCACTATCAATGTGAAATAGGAAGTCCCCTGACTTCCACTCATCCTCTGCTATACACGCGGGGGTATTTGATGAGGACTCTGCTGCTCTGAGAGCGCTCTGCCAATGATACAGGAACATCACATTTTAACCACAATACACCTCATCCATGACGAATTCTATAAGTGTTACTTGGTGCCACTTCATTGGCTTATTTGGATGGTACAGTATGGAGTATGGTGTGACGATGCTGTTTGATTGGCTGGTGCTGAACTTGTTGCTTCTTGTGGCATGGGGGTCAGCTGGGATCATCTAGAAGGGGTGAAGGTCAGGTTGAGTCCACATAGTTGATTATTGACTAATCTAAACTTCACAGTGACTACTGACATGCAATAATTGATGTAAAACATAAAATGTATACCAGAGTGTAGGATCAACTATAAATTGTGCACATTCCTGACCTAGGCCTCAGCCTCAGTGGGGGCAGGGGCTTATCTGAAAGTGTCATTCTAAGGTTTATTCGCCTGGTGCCTCATGGTTCAAACGAGTCGATTGATAGGTGTTAGCCTATGGAGAATATATGATCATGCCGGAATAGTTATATGGTGCCAATCGAGGGTGGTCCATGGAGAAGGATCCCACCAACTGCTACATGAAAGGGATGCAATGGAGCGAAGGTTATACAGGCAATAATTCCTAAAGGTGGGGGCCGAAGGAACAGGGGCATGTTTTGTGGAGATAGATGAGATTTGCGTGCTAGGCCCCAGCCTGGTCACACACAGGACAGTGATCTCAGAGGAAGGAGAAGAATACAGTGTTAGTTTGCAACAATTTGTGCCCAAGCTTCCGTGAGAACTGGACAGCCGTGGTGCAGAAAGGAGAGGAGGAGGAGGGGGTGCTTGGGCTTAGCTGTGTGCGGCGCTGGGAGCGGGGAGAAAGAGCTTATTAGCAATCTTCGTGCAGCCTAGTAAAAAGATAGAGTTGGGAACAACACAAAGATGGAGTCCGGGGACGTACACAATGAGGTTGCTATGCGTCAGTAGCCCGTACATAGGGACGTCTCCAGCAATTTAATGAGCATAGAATTCATTTCATATGGAATATAGGGGGGATAAAAGGACCCTTCCTCCATTACAATTTTCCATTTTTAGAGAAAAGTGAACCTAGGTAGCAATATACCTCAACTACCTCAATCTGTTCTCTCTTAAGTGCCCAATAGTATCCAGTTCTACCTTTCCCAAAGACCAGTACCTTGGTCTTCATCCTGTTCATCTTTAGGAAATTAGCTGTTAAATATTCCTCAGAATAAGAGAGCATTGCATTGCAGCTTTCCTTTCCCAGTGCCAGATCAAGTAAAGCTGGCTCACTGGCAAACAATGGGCTCCAAAGTGGGTGCCCTGCAATGGAGGGGGCTGCGGGGGTTGACCTTAGATCCTACTACCACACAATCAAAGTCAGGAAGAAGCACCATAAATAGCAGTGGGGATAAAGCACACCCTTGCTTCACCCTCTGGTGTGCACCCTCCTGCCTGCAACATCCTACTGGAATACAAGGTACATACAGATACATACTTGTCCATCAGATGGGTTGAGCTACTTTATGCAGCACCGGTGGCCATGGTTAAAACGGGAAGGATAGTTTCGGGCCCCTGGGATATCCAAAGAGGGACCAGACAAGGATGTCCGCTATCACCCATGCTCTATATATTGGGCCTGGAGCCGATAGCTATGTACATTAGAAAACAGTTTTTTGATGCTGGAATCACAGTGGGAGGAGTACATCATGTGGTGTCACTGTACGCCGATGATGTGTTTTTATACTTACGGGACCCGCATCTGAATGTTCCGGTGGTGTTGGACATGCTGGAGAGGTTCAAAAGGTTTCTCAGGGATATCTTTCAGCAGGGATCCTGCATATTCCTGCTAGCGGGACTGGCGGGGAAGCCAGAAAATGAGCTCCCAGAGGTGGGGTTCAGGCGGCAGGATCATTTAGATACCTGAGAGTGAACATTTGGCACACCCCGGGTCTGATGCATGAGGATAACACTAAATTGGCATTAAAGGGGCTCAGAAAAGCTACAGGGTTTTGGTCCATACTCCCGCTATTGGTGATGGGCAGGGTAGCTATAACTAAAATGATAGTTTAACCGAGATTTTTGTATTTCTTTCACACTATTACATCCCAGACTGATTTAATCACATTGCACGCTAGAGAAGCTGTTGAGGGAGCTACTGTGGGGCACTGCGAGTCATAGACTGGCTTTATCCACTCTGTCGCTGCCATATAAGGAGGCAGGGGTCCTCAGGGCAACTCATTCATGTGGCCAAATGGCTGGCAGAGGAGGTCACTTCGGAAACAAGGCTAATAGAACGACTGGTGGCTCCTGCGCACCTGAAGGAAATACTCTGAATGTGACCCTGATGATTGTGACTCTGGGTAAGAAGGTTTGGAGCAGGGCTCTAAAACTATCAAAAGCTGACTGTCCATATTCCCCCGAGAGCCCATTGGCAGCAGAGGTCTGTGCAAACAGGGAGGACCTAGTAAACATGAGACTATGGGACGGGTTTGGTGTTTACACATGGGGCGATGTTTACGAAGAGGGGGCTTTCACAGAATTCGAGTCCTTGACTGAAAAGGATGGGCTGCCCGGAGGTCAATTTCTATTGTACTACAAGATCAGAAATACAGCGAAGGACACTTGGAAAGATTGTCCAGAAGAACCAGAAATAGATCCGGTGCTGACGGTATTACATTATCTCGGGGATGGGTGGAAACCAGTGTCTAGGATCCATAACCAACTAGTGAACAAACCCAACCCCAGAGGTAGAGCAGTGAAACATAAATGGGAAACCGATATAAGCATCGACATAACGGAAAACAAATGGGCCAGAGCCCTGGCATATCCCCGAGTGGTCTCTAGAAACACCAGATTTAGTTTGATTCAAGACAAAGTTCTATACAGGAGACATATGACCCCGGGCAGAATCTCTAAGTTTAATAGAAAGGCTACCTCACAGTGCCCTGCACATGTTTTGGGCTTGCACAAAGACACGCTGCTTCTGGAGCAAGATAGAAGAGGCTTGTAAGAAAGCTAGGGTGGTGAGATATGAATGGACACCGAAAGAATGTCTCCTGGGAACACTCCCGAGGGTCAGTAAATACAGACACGTAATTAAAATCATGGACATGGCAAGTATATTAGCAAAAACATCCATTGCAATGGCGTGGAAATCAGCGGTGGGCCTCAGTATGGAAGGTGATACAAGAGCATTAGACGAGTGCTGAGACTAGAGTGTGGGGCGAAGGGGTCTCCAAAGCTGTGGGTGAAGCAAGCCCAGCATACGAAGCATGGAAGGCACTAATTTGGGATATGTTCCACTCCCCGGACGATAAACCCCTGTGAAAACAAGAGAGTAGGACTCTAGCCTGCATCACTAATTCGGGATATGTTCCACTCCCCGGACGATAAACCCCTGTGAAAACAAGAGACTTGGACTCTAGCCTGCAGCAGAGACATCCCTGCTTAAGAGCTGGTCAAGTGACCCAGCCCACCCCCCCCAACACGAGAAGCGCTGTTACACTATTGATACCTTACTATCGCACTTGCTGAAGTACTGAATCATTGGATAACATGTGAAGACCAGTTGGTTAAATGTTGTTTGTGTATGTTCACAAGTTGCATCATATATGTCATACACTATTGGTGAATCATACCATTTGTTGTAATGCCTAATGAAAATGCCAATAAAAATATTTTAAAATAAAAAAATCAAAAAAATCACCAGCTGGTCCCACTGTGTCACTATATGCTCCAGTTCATTCCTCTTTAATAGTTTATTGTAATTCTTCTTCAATTTAAATAGCCACCCTGCATGAGTGCTCCTATCCTTGGCTGAATTGAAGATTAGACTATTCGCAGTCCTACACTCCCTGTCAAACCAAGCAGCATCCCTTCCTCGAGTGGGTTTGGGACAGTGTGTATTGCTATTTGCAGGGCCATGTTTTAAGTGGTGCTAGGGTGTTCAAGAAAGGTCCCCATGATCAAAAAAGAGAGGGGGGTGTAATAAAATATATGGGAGTGTTTTAACTGTTGCAAAAATGTATATAATGTGTCAATTTATAGGGTTCAATGAGACTTCAGTTCATATGGCTCAATAGAGTCATCTATCTGCTCCCCGGACGATTGCACAATAAACCTGCTTTACTTACAAAATGTGCACTCGCTTCTGAGGTGGTAGGCCCATATTGGGTTAAGGTGATTAGGGGCCTGGCCATACAAATTTGGCAACCATGAAGGGAGCATAGTCTTTCTGAGACTTTGGGGGGTCTCCTGTCCACACAACTCGGCTGCTGTACTTCTCTGCATGGACCAGTCTTCTGTGCACAGTGAAAAAGATAGGTATGCAGGCAGAATTTTGTTTACAGGTCCATCTGTTCCCTGTAGGTGTGGTGTTGTGGCCTAGCTGCGCAGGATGACTTGACAAAGCACCACATCAGAGCGATTCGGGGTCACGCGGGTGCACTTTTGGGGGGTAAAGTGTTAGGCAACGTTTGTATGCACACAATTAGGACTACAGGTGTAAGCAAAACCAACCTTTGGTATAAGTCTGTACCACACAGTTTTTTGTTAGTGAGCTGAGCAGCCAGGCTTATCTCAATAGGGTATGTGAGATTGTAAGGTTGTTAAACAAAGGTCTACAATAACAAGTATTCAGACAGACACTTATATTTCTTGGTAAAACACTTATTGATTTATTACACAATTATTCATAAAGCATTCACTGAGTGAGGCAATCAATATCACACAAAAATGATACTACAGTACTGATTACTAAGCAGTTGAGCTCCATTGAAGTTGGAGCAAAATAGTATTGAAGTAGGAGCAAAAAGGCATAAGTTGATGAAACGAATATTACACAGTTACTTTAAAACAGTGCAAATAGTTGAGTCCACCAGAGGAGTTGATTCAATGCAATAGGTAGGCCAAAGTCAATAGGCTAGTGTCTTGTATAAGTAAAAATGGTTCAGGTATGTAAAACGGAGAAGTCTTTGCCACGGTCTTAGAAGTAGTTCACGGAAGAAAGGTTTGTATGTCGGGTCACAAGCTGACTAGGCCTGCAGGTTGCCAAAGTTCAACAAACTTTCACGGTGAGAGGTAAGCTCTCTCGGTCGGGTTTTCACAATGCCTTATATTGAAGAAAAAGATGCAGCTGAAGACTCTGTTCATGGCAGTTCCTGTGGATCTCGCTGTTCCTGTGCCTTAGTCGTGGGGACAAGAGGAGGGACGTCGGGGGACTCCGGCACTGCATGGGATAGATCACAAAGCTGGCAAAATGGTAAATCTTTGATTCCTGTTGCTGTTCTTCAAGCACACAAGCTGGTGTCCTTCTCCCTGGTTAATCCTAACCAGCTCTGAGAATGGTATTCCGAGTTGATTGGTCCCACCAACACAAAGGAAGAAGTCATCCTTGAAGGGGCTTCTCTGTTGAGGTGAACTTGGCAATTTGGACCTGCAGCAGGACTCCACCGGGCAAACCATTGGTCCAGTAGTTGCAGCAGCTGTCCTCTTCCAGCTCGTCTTTGGTTAATTCGCTCCAGTGGTCGACTCTGCTTTTCAGTCCAAGAGACTTGCCTTTTAAACAGTTTTCTCCTATTCATTCCAGCCTAGCTGCTACTCACCCAGCAGGGTGGCTGTCCTTGCTGGACAATCAGCCAGCCATTCATGCCAGAGTACATTTGGATCTCCTAGGAGACTAAGCACAGGGAGTTTTGGGCACCTCTCTCACTTCCTGCCCACCCCAGACACTCAGGCGCCAGATTCGGTCTTCAGTCCTAAAGCCCGCAAAAGGCATAAGAACAAACGGACCAAACCTGGTTTGGCGCACAGAGACAAACTCTAGGAGGACCTTTCCAAAAGGAAATGTCAAAAAAAGAACACAGGACCTGTTTAAACAAAAGGGGCTCAGGCTCCATCTTGAAAAACATGGCTCCCATGATTTTTAGCTACCGGTATTCGCGGTTGGGAAAAATCATGGTAGTTTGTTGTAAAACCACTGCCACCTGCCATTTCTATATGAAAGGGTAGCATTTGACTGTTACATGAGTTTCTAGACATAGGGGATATTAGGTAACCCCTCCAGCACACTATTGTAAGATAGTTTGTGCTGGGTCTAGGAATTTAAAAAGACTAGTAAAGTCAATTTAACTTTACATTCTCTGGGAAACAGTAGTTTATCCCAGAGAAGGTATTTAAACCTTGGCACAACCTAAAAGGCTTCCCTGTGTCACTGCACTGAAGGAAACTGAGCTATAATGAAAATAGGAGTAAAAGATTAATGTTTCTTTGATTTAAGGGGTTTGGTAAGGGTACACTTGGAGTGCATGGGTGAAGTTAGTTAAGGTTACAGAGGTTGAAAGGGTGAATGTTTTGGAGGAGTGAGTGAACTGTTTTGCGTTGTAAGTCCTTTGCAAATATTTTTACCTGGTTTGTTATTTTAGAGGCGTGATGTGGTATTCCACCCAGCACTGCCATTGTGAGGTTTGTCCTGATACCCTTCAGTTTGCTTGTCTGGTTGGCTGGAGCCCTCACCTAGTGGTGGGGAGGTATGTTATGAAAAGATCAACTGTTTACACTTTCCTCAAGTATACCCTTGACATCTTCATACTGGATTGACTATGCAGGTGCAGCTGTTGCCTCCCTTTTCTTGGTTAGTCGAAGTAGTCAAGGGGAAACTTCCTGTAATCATGGAAAAAGAGAGTGTTGTTGAGAAGACTGTACTAGTGATGATGAGAGCATTGCGCCCCTCCTGTGCTGGGTCTGTGGCTCAGTGGACTAATGCGTCCACTACAAGGACATGTGTTTGACTTCATGGTTGCTGGTTCGAATTCTGACAGTTTCACTCACCCTGTCACCCTTCCGATGTTGATAAAATGAGCAATATTATGTTGGGTAACAATAAACATCTGTTATTAGCGCTAAGTTGATACTTCGTGGGTGAATGTGTGCTTTACAAATGTGCCTGTTATGTTTTGTTCAAGTGAAGGAGATATCTTGGATAAATTGGCCGTTGTGTGTTTTTTGATAAGGTGATCTCTTTGGATATGAATAAGAAGTAGAATTAAAACAAGAAGCTGAGCGAGGTGATTGTGGTAAAAGTGAGTACAGTGAGTGTAACGCTCACCTGATTCCCACGGAGGCGCTGGTCCCGGCTGAACTGTTATAGTCTCTTCAATTGAGAAGCGTAGAGCTCGGATGACTCTCTGGAATGGGCTTCCTCTTATTGACCATCTGGCTTGCAGGGTAAGGTTTCTGCAGGCGGAATAAAAAAGGGTTAATGACCGTTTGGCTGGACTTCCTCCTCACTAATCGCCAACTCTCCGAAAGTCCAGTGTCATGGTGAGCTCTCACCTTAGGCGTATAAATGCTGGGCTCTCCATCCTGCGACTCATGCAAGGGTGCGTGGGTTCCAGTTACGTCACTGGAGGTCCTCAAAGTCTTTTGTGGCCTTAGAAGTGGCACAGGTGCTGAGATGCCAAAAGGTGATGCCGCCGTTACTGCACGAGCGGATGCCAGTAGGTATAACGAGTTTATAGTCTTGAAGAGATGGACACCTTTAATGAAGTCTTTTCATTGTCTTTTTCAGGTGCCTGGATGCTGAGGGCGTGGTCACTGAGAGGGCGACACATGCGGTTGTACGTAGGTATGGGAATTTCAATGACACCTCAATAACGTCCCTTGTTTTCTGTTTTCAGGTCTTGAGATGTTGCGGGCGTTGTTCGTCCGTTGCCGTTGCACGTGCGAAGTACGTGAGTATAATGATCTGTGACCTTATTATAGCACCTCTAACAATGTTCTTTTCTTATTTGCAGGTGTCGGGACCTTGCAGGCTTTTTCCCAGTCGCGGATGCACGTGGGCAAACACGTAAGTGTTAGGCTTTCTTGCAGTCTTTAATGGCACCTAAATAATGTCTTTTCTTGTTTTCAGGTGCCGGGCTGCTGCGGTTGAAGAGATCGTAATACGCGCACAAAAGCAGGTAAGAAAAGTAAATGCGGCCGCCTTCACCCGATTCCTACTTAACAATGTTCTTTGTCTTGACAGGTGCCGTAAGGTTGCTGAACAGAAGGCCGCGAAGAATCCGTGAAAGCACAGATGGATCAGGTAAGCGAGCGCGGCTGCGAACGTGTTGCAACTTGCTAACCTAATGTTTCTTTTGCTTGCAGGTTCTGCCGGTGTCTGGATTCCTGGATGGTAAGTATAGTTCTCGTGTCTTTCTTCCACAGATTGCTGAGCTGAAGCTGGAGATGTCACTGGAATGCTGGAGCTGACTCGGTGAGCGTCCTGCTGCAGATGCAGAATAACGCGAAGCACGTTTTCCCAATCGGGTGTGGTTTAAATAGTGTTGGAGTGATTGGGTGTCTTCTTCCTCAGCCTTGCCTAGGTAAAATAGTTCCTGTGTTCCAGAGCTAAGGAGTGGCACCAGCCCCACCCAGGTAAGAAAGTAGTCCCAGTTCAGGGAATAGTTCCTCCCAGCAGAAGGCTGGGGACTTCATCCTGCCAGCATTTGCAAAGGTGAGTATGCAGCATGGTCTGCTACAGGTAGGTCCACCCAAGCACCTTTGCAAGAATTATG
This sequence comes from Ambystoma mexicanum, assembly GCF_040938575.1. Lineage (NCBI taxonomy): Eukaryota > Metazoa > Chordata > Amphibia > Caudata > Ambystomatidae > Ambystoma > Ambystoma mexicanum. The sequence goes on along the minus strand of NC_090935.1, from coordinate 76,165,565 downwards.
AGCCCGGCGCCCCTGTCGCCGGGACTGAGGTTCCTTATGAGCCTGGCACCAGAGGCGCCAGGACATGGTCCAAAGGGCCCCAATAGGGGTTTGCTGGAGCTGGGGACGAGGGTCGTGAGCCTGCTTCCGGGGATGCTGGGCTTGACTTGGCTTCTCGGGAGCAGTGCTCATGACAGTGAGTGATTGTTGGTATCGACTAAGCTACTGGGAAGGGTAAAGAAGGGGGTTCTTTGGGGGAAAGGTGCAGCTTTGGTGTTATTTTTTGTGAAATTAGAATGGAGTATGGAGACTCAGCTGAATCATTTGTGTCAGGTGCTGCCTGGTTATAAGGCCACAATACTAAAAGACCATTGAGAATGGCTGCGGAAAACTAAGGACAAAATACTCAATTCTTGGCCTATGGAGAGGGGATATTCGATAACCAGCATACTTTTTCACATAGGAGGCATAAGGTTTCAAAATTAGAGAAGCAGTTGAACATCTTAGAGATCTGGAGGATGTATGAAAAGGGCAGGAAGGCCCACAGTGTTAAAGTCTCAGAGGAGGGGATGGAAAAGAAAGGTGCAGGGAATCATTCCATACTCCCCCCCCCATTTGGGTGCTATCCTTTATCGCCTGCAGAAAGGTACATAGACCCCGGGTTTGAACCTCCATTTTCCCCAGCGGCCACTCCATTAGTTGCGAGACGGACACAGGTAACGGCTCCATCGGAAATGATTCCTAGAAAATAGGACAGCAAGGAAAAGGGTTACAGAAATGCTGAGAACGGGGAGTGGAAAGGGAATAACTCCACTGACTGCTAGATTAGCACAGAGATTAAGGGTGGAAGAACAAGCAAGAGTGAGGCTGGCAGCTAGAAGAGTGAATGAAGGATTGAAAATGAGGGAGAAGAAGAAGTTTAGGACTTTTCCTTCTAGGATAGAGGATAGGATAGTCTGGGAAGGGTGGTAGAGACACAGGAGTGAAACAAATAAAAGAAGCGCCAAGGTCAGCAGAGGAAGAGTAAATGCTGCTATGGCAGCAAAGAAATGAAGAGCGGGAAGTGAAGAAGCAGGCAAAGGATTTAGCGGAAGGAAGGTGGAGGTATGGGCAAGTTCTTGTTAGGTTGGAAAACGTGTTATCAAGGAGGTCAATGTGGACATGAAGAACAGAAATATTGCCATGAGTACAGGATTTGAGCAGGGAGGATGAGAGCCAGTGCCCTAGGGTAGTGCTGAATATGCATCCATGTATGTAGAGGTGTCAGGGGTAGGCATAATAGGAGTAGGAGACAAAGTGAAATGAGAGATTTGGGTGATGCACCAGTAAAAGTGGGTGTAGCTCAGTTTCCATTATTCCAGACGGGTGTGGGAAAGGTGTATTATGTCCTGTGGTCACACATGGACCGGAATAACTTGATGAAGACACTCCCTTGCCTCACTGCCGGGGCGGGGAAATGGATTTATGCATTTGAGAAACAAACTGCCGGCCTCATGTTGGCCATAGGTGTAAACTGAAAGGTGCAGGAACACCCCATGCTCTGGACCAGGGTATTATTGTACCAAAGTATACTGAACAATTGTCCAGAGGATGGTTTTATTTTACAAAAGTATCAACATTTATTTACTAAGATACAATTATTTTTCACAAAGAATTAACCATAAATAATTCCACACATTAAATTGCATGAATGTTGCAGGAGAGCATAATATACCAAGACTTGTGGGGCAAAGAATACCATCATTCACAAAAAATCATTCACACATGTTATGACTCACATCAATGACACTCATTCATCCACAAATTATTAAAAATTGAAACATACAATTGGTTCAATATTTATGTAGTCAAATTAACTAGTTATCCCTACATAATCTTGCTATTGGTGACATAAAGAGCTTATTAATGGCCCTAATGGGGGAGCGGTCAGATCAGCTTTGGAGAAGATTGGGGGATCCAGGAGTTCAATTGGAAACAAATGCCCTCGATGGAGCAGCTTTTAATAATTACAGGGAGCAGGTATGGGGTGACTTGCGGATTATGTATCCCGATAGCCCTACTCTCCTCATTTCCAGTGCTATGCTGATAACACACAGCTTTCTTTCAAACTACCCTCTACTACCTTTGCTATTTCCGCTCTCATCCCTGATTGTATGTCCACCAATCAGGCATGGTGTGCAGCCACAGCTCTCCAATAAGATGGAGATCCTCCTCATTGGACACCTGTGCCCTCCTTTCCTCCTACTCTCTGGCCACCCTCTCTGGGGCCTCTACATCTGCCATCCTGTGAAGCCAAAAAGCTTGGGGTCATCTTTGACACACTCATTCCTTCACCCCTCAAATCACTTCCAGCTCCAGCTCCTCAGAGGCATTCTCCCTTTCCTCATCTTCCCCCAGAAGCTCAATGTCTCCAGAGCTCTAGTCCTCTAGGCTGGACTACAACAGCCTCTTTCGCAATCTCCCTCTTTCCTCCCTACACCCCTCCAACTAATCCAGACTAGGGTGTCAAGGCTTATACTTGCCCTTAAGCCCAAGAACTGTATCTCTCCAGCCCTAAAAGCTATTCACTGGCTCCTGGTGGCTGTAAGTATCACATTTAAAACTCTGCATCATCCACAAGGTTCTCTGAGACTTGGCACCACACTATCTCCAACTCCCCCTCCCTAAATACTCCCCTACTAGAGCCCTCTGCCCCTCTAACTCCAACTCTTTGTCAAACGCTTCTGCAAGCAGAGAATGGGGGCAGGTCTCTCTCCTCAGCTGGCACCTCCTTTTGGAACAGCCTCCCTGCTCCTCTCAGACTTGACTCAGACCTCCAAATGTTCTGGAAACTGCTCAACACTCTGCTCGTCTCTACCTCTTTCTCTCTTCCCCTTCCCTGCTAATCCCCCCACTGCTTCTGAGACCGGTGGTCTGGTCCTCATGAATCTCACAGAATACCAGGCCCTCTTACCCAGTCAACAGCAGCACCTCCCCCCATTGCACTGCCCCAGTGGGCCCCTGCCTGACAGCTCTATATCCCACCCTTGAGAGTCACCCATACTAGCACTTAGTCTGAAGACTCATCCTGGCTCCCCTTAGCACTTCCCTCTCTGACCCCCACCAGCACTTGTCCATGTCTTGCCCCCTCAGCCATCCCTATCTCCTCCCCTTCTTCACTGCACTTGCTTGTCCGAATACCACAAGACCTAGTAGGACCACAACTGTGCATATACTATTTATGCCAATGTTGTTTCTCTCTCTTGTTCTATTTTCATTTAGCCTTGTGGTGCTTTGAAACACAATTCTGATGTATAGTGCCTAACAAATCCTCAATAAAATAAATGTAAAAAAATATAAATTCAATTTTAGCCAAAACAATGAAATTGGATGATGATCCTGCTGCAGGAGGACAGAGACTGGAGAAGAGTGGGATAACAATGGGATGCTTTCTTACCACATGCTAAAGAAGGGACTTCAGAAGGAAGTCCAGCACAATTTAGATAAACTGGTAAGGATCGAGGCCTAGAGTTGGCCGGAAATTCAAGCACACATTGTGCATTTTTGTATAGAACTTTCACAAAAGACAGAAGCCAAGCTTGTTACGAAAAGGGTCAGTAATAACCAACTCCATGGAGGGACAGCATGGACAATTGGGACAACAGGGACAGGGTGAATCGGGTATGACTCAGGGTTGGATGGATCTGTAAGCCCCCGGTCCAAGGCAAATGAGAGTTTTTCCGAGGAGCAGGTGAGGAACTCCGTGAGGAAGTGGGTCATTTGGAGGTTTGGAGGAATAGGGCCCAGTTTAATGGGCCAATGGGAAATCATTATGGAGGTTTTCATGGAATTCAGTTTTGGTTGTGCAGAAGGTTGGGACACATGTCAAGATATTGTCGAAACAGGTCAAAGTATTTTATTTTAACATGGGTTGAACAGAACCCAGCAAGTGTTGATGCACAGACCTATGGGGTCCCACCAACCATGCCAGCACATGCACTGGTACAGGCATGGGAGAGAAATGCATTACCCCAAGGTACGGTTGCTCCTTACACAGGAGCAAGTGCTTTTTCACTAATATGTACCAGAGATAGGACAGACCACAGGGGTCTCTGATGTGTCCAGTGCTGTCCGTTATCATTGATCCAGAAGAGGAACCCTGGATAGGTGTGCAGGTAGGTGACCTAATGTTTTCATTCATGGTCCACACATGGGCTACAAAATCTTGTATTAAGGAATATGAGTTCCCCTTGGTAGGCAAAATGATGGACACACAGGGATTCTCTGGGGCTACCCTGTCAGTTCCTTACACTGAAGATCAACTTTTCAAGATAGGTACACAAAATCTATCTGCTCCTTTGTTGTACAGATATCCCGGCAACATTCTGGGTAGAGATCTCTTGAGCAAGTTGTGGATGTTGATTGCATTCATGTAGCAAGGTATAGTATGCCGGTTCCATGTAATAATGCCCCATGCAAAATATTGCCATGCAAAAAAATGGCCGAAAAATTGCTGTTTTTTGTGGGGACAGTATTACATGGAACATGCGGGGGACACCCCTGCAACCACCAAACCCTTTTTTATTTTTCATAGGGAGTGGGGGCCACTCTTGCATACCCCGTGCCCCTGTCCCTTTATATATGGTCACCTATAAAATGTTGCCATGACCTTTTCCCGGTGACATTATATACAGTGACCATATATATAGGGGTATTATTACCTGATACCAGTATGTCCAACTCCAGATTTGTATCTGGTGAGAGAAGCAGCGTGTTTGCATGCATATTGTGGTGATAGCCCGATCAGGGGGGTGCCTGTACATTCAACTTTTTATGGCCTGTTGTGTCACAGGAAGTTACTCCAGGCACCATTGTTACAATTCTTTTAGAGGCAGTAGTGATCAAGATGAACAGGATGGTTCTCTAAGGCACAGATGAGGAATGCAGAGAGTGCCGCATAGGGCTGTGCATCAATCCGCCACCAATCAAAATCCCAGCCCACGCCACTGAAATTCATGATCTTATATTAGACTCTCACCTAGACATTCTAGTCATCACCGAATCCTGGTTGCACCAAGCTTCAGGCCCTCTGCTCTCAATTGCAATCCCTCCTGACTATACTATAACCAGAGCAGATAGGACACACTCCCAGGGAGGCGCGGTTGCTATCATTGCTAAAACCAACCTCCATTTAAGAGCATGCACTATCGACAGTCCTGATGGCTACGAACTACTGCACACTAAATTGCCCATTAATGATAAAACTACCATTAACTTCATAGTCATATACAGAGCACCAAATACAAATAGCCAGCCTGAACTGGACATCCCCCTCGTACTCACCCCACTCATCAAACCAAACACTAAATGTATCCTCCTTGGAGATATTAACCTGGGCTTCAATGACAGCAATGATACCAAAGCAGAAGCCCTCTATGTTGATCTTAAGGACATGAGTTTCAAACAAATAGTCAATGGCCCTACCCATATTAAGGGTAGAACCCTAGATTGGATCCTCACGCATAACTCCACCAACAACATTGATTCCATCTCCCAATCAGTTGGACGGACCACTCCATCATCCAGTTTACCCTTATCATTGACAAACCCCCCTCGCTGTACAAAAAACTACACACACCCACGAAGTTAGAAACCTCCGTAAACTCACACCTGACAACATCAATCCTCTGCTCACCCCTGTCACCTAGCAGTCATCTACAAAAACTGTCTCACCTCCACAATCAATGAAATAGCACCACTAACCACTAAAACAAAACGCACAGACAAAAGGTCATGCTTCTGGTTTAACGAGGCCTTGGTTGCCCTCAGAAGAAGGAAACGTGCACTAGAACATACCTATAGGAAAAACCCTACACTTGAATCAAAAAATGCCTTTCTCCTATCAAATAATAATTACAAATCAGCCATAATCGCAACCAAAGTGAATGCCTACAACACAAGGATCAGCAACACTGCATCCGACTCAAAAGAACTATTCTCCATATTAAGAGAATTGGTAAATCATATCCCAGTCACAAACCCCACCAAACCAAGTAAAGATTGGTGTACCACCATACAAAATGCTTTAGCCTCCAAAATCAAACTGCTACAATCCAAAATCGCCACCAAAAAAGATGTACTAGTTAGTAAACGCCCTAATGACAAACATACTCTCAACACTGATGGTACCACCAGCCCCCCTTTTCCTTCACACCAGTCTCCCAAGAGTCAGTCTACAACACAATCTCCAAACTCAAAGCTTCTAACTACAAAGGAGATTCAGTCGCAGCACAAATAGTCAAATCTTGCGCCCACACCCTCACTCCCATCATCACCAACTTCGTGAACTTCTCCTTCAAAGCCAATCTGGTCCCAGCCAGCATCAAAGAAGCATGGGTTACGCCATTACTAAAAAATAACCTCTAGACCCGACTGTTCCCACTAATTACCGCCCAATAATGATAGTTCCATTGTTACCTAAAATCATTGACAAAATAGCGTATAACCAAGTCCAATCTCATTTAGAAAACCACCATCTCCTCGGAGCACGACAGTCTGGATTCAGGCCTAACCATAGTACAGAAATAGCCCTATTGGATCTTAAAATCCAGATGGACACCATTAGAGACTCAGGCAAACTAGGTATCTTTCTCTTATTAGACCTCTCTGCAGTATTCGATCTCGTGGACCATGATAAACTCTGCAACACCCTAGCCAAGGATTTCAACTTCTCCATGGATGCCACCCTGTGGATTAAATCCTTTTTAGCTGACCGTACATCCAGAGTCGCTATAGGCAAGGAAGCTGCTGACCCCATCCCCATCCCTATAGGAGTACCCGAAGGTTCTTGCCTCTCTCCTACACTATATAATGCTTATACGAAACTTCTCTTCCCAGCATTAGACAATATGGGTGTCATCTACACCAACTTCGCGGATGATACCCAGATCCTCATCCCGCTGTCAGGAAACTACACCCAAAACACACTACTTATCAATAACATCTATGCAATCATCCAAAATTGGATGGCTCTAAATAGCCTCTGTCTAAACGATGAGAAGAACGAGATCCTTATAGTGGGATCACAGTCTAAAATCAGTGCCCCCCACGCTGATTAAACCTCTGTTAACATCGATGGTACCATGATACCTGTCTTGAAACAAGTAAAAATCTTAGGTGTTTACTTGGATGCTAATCTAACAATGAATGAACACATTAGCAGCCTCTCATCAACCACCTCCTACACAGCAAAACTAATTGCCTTAAGTAGACAATTTCTCACCTCCGCCAACTGCATCACCCTGGCTGGAGCTCTTATAGTGTCCCGACTTGACTACTGTAATGTATTACTACTAGGCACTTCCAAAACTAATATAAAAAAAACTACAACTCATACAAAATAAAGCCCTAAGAGCAGCTGTCGGCATAAGGAAATCCGACCACATTTCTAAGATTAGAAGAGAGCATCACTGGGTACCAATTGCTGAGAGAATTATCTTCAAAACCATGTGCATTTCCTACAAATGCCAAAAGGGCTCAGGTCCCATATACCTTAACAATGTTCTGCACAAAAAATCTGTTTTAAGAACACTCAGATCTCACAACCAGCAACTACTGGAAATCCCTTGCTTCAAGAACACCAAAGCGGGTGGCAGTAGCTTCAAACACTTAGCCCCTAAAACCCTGGAACTCCCTTCCCAATAGCATTAAAGAAGTGAGTTCCCTTGCTGTCTTCAAAAAATCTCTCAAAACATGGCTTTTTCAAATAACATGAGGTCCAACTACCGCTGATTTTAGGCATCTGTAAATATAACTGTAACCTTCTCTCTTGCATAATCTTGCAAACTATGCATATTGTGTTCCCCATTGTATAAGAAAGAATGTCTAGAATGTTTTCAGTTTTAACTCAATGTTTAACCATGCACCTATTATGTATGCAAAATGTAAATAAGTATCTATGTAATCTCGCCGTGATACCCGTGGGTCTGGGTGTGTAACAAATGTAATAAAATAAAAATAAAATTAATAATCCAACCTTATCGCACACTTAAGATACAGGAGATATGGTCTTTGGTATTGGGGTGCCTTTCCAGACAGCAATAGAGCAAAGGGAAGTACCACACACCATGATCATCGTTAGAAATACATCGCCACATTGGAAGGACAATTTGGGAAAGGTCCCGGACCATTTCTGGACCAGCAATCCTCATGATGTGTGGCTGCTAAAGAGTGTTGGCGTGGTGCATATAAAATTGAAACCTGCAATATTCCCATAGGTTAACCAGTACCCCATGTCTAGAGAGGCAGACAAAGGGATGTAGTAGTCCATTAAGGCATAATACAACCTTATGTGTCCCCGTGTAACACAGCCATTTATCCTGTGAAGAAAGCAAAGGGCTCCAGTTGGAGGATAACATTGTTGATGCAGAATTTACGGTCGTACTGAATCCTGCCACCATTCTCTGTAACAACCCTAATCGGCTACCCACTTCACAGTGAGTGATTTAAAAAATGCATTTTTCTCAGTCCCGTTACACCCTGATTCTCAGTACCCCACAGTGTTTACATATCCTGGTTAGAGATTTGAACACACAAGGTTGCCCCAGGGGCACTGTGAATCTCTGAGTGTCTGCGTCAAATGGATTTGGGGAATTTACATGTGTCCAGTACCGTAATTCAGTACATGGATGATTTTTTCATCTATTAGCAATTCAGAGGAGCAGTGTCAAGGAGATTCAATAACGTTGCTCACCCTGCTTGTGGAGAAGCAGTACAAAGTGGACAAAGAACAATTTCAGTACTGCCAGACAGAGGTAGTTTATTTGGAGCAAGTGATATCGCCATCACAGTTCAGAATACACCTCAGCCAGTCACAGTGAAACAAATGCAGCAGTTATTGGGTCTCTGTCATTTAGAACACGGATCTTTGATTCTAGTTACATGAGACCCTTACTGCAGGGGCTTAAGGAAGTGCAGCAGGTGAAGGGTCCGATAGAGGGGACTGAAGAAATGGCAACTTTCTTTAGAGAACTCAAGGTGGCGATTAGCAATCCTCCAGCCTTGGTAACCCCGAATTACAAGAAACCATTTTATTTGTTTTCACATTCGAATGGGCAGTTGATGACCGCAGTCCTGACCCAGCAAATATTCAGGTCCCCTTCTATAGCATCTCCAAATTGGTTAAAATTTAGGGCCAAATCCTGCTCTGCATCTCTGCACTTGGGGTTGCTGGGTCTTCACCCTCCACTGGATCTAATCTTCTGAGTCTACACTGGTGTCACCTGAAGTGGATTGAAATCTTCTGTATACGTGTGGATAGACACAAATATACATGACCTTCCCTATTCTTTCCTATGGAGCACTTCTCTCAACTCTGGAACTTCTACAAGTGACACTGAAAGGTACTTGCCTGGTCTGTGCCAAGACTTCTGATATATTAGGGATTTTTAAATTTGTATATTACACTCCTGTCCAGGATATACTTATTTATTTATTGCATTTGTTAAACACCCAAGCCCAGCGGAATAACAACATTAGTTACATACGAATACTTGTGACAAACAGTTTGGTTACGAGACAGAAAAAATAAATAAAAACAGTATATAAGATACAAGGTGAAATTTGGACATTAGTCAAATTTGTCAAAGAGCCACGTTTTGATCATTTTCTTGAAACATTGGTGAGATTGCTTGCTTCTAATCTGTGCCGGCAGAGTGATCCAAAGAGATAGTGCGGCTATGGGGAAGCTGGAACTACCCGTCCTTTTACTCTTATAGCGAGGAAAATTCAAACGTGTGCTAGTTCAAAATCTTAAAATTTGAGGTAGGACCTTTTGGGTCACACTGTAATTCAAGTAGTCGGGGCATCCTTCTGTATGCACTTGTGGGTCGTGGTAAGGGTTTACTTCTTTTCTGATGTGGGAGATGTGATCCTTGTGTTTTAGACCAAGTGCTGCACGTAACGCTTTGTACTGGAGCAACTGCAATCTGGAAAGGCTTGTTGTCGTGGTGCCCAATAAGAGAATGTTGCAGTAGTTTAGTTTTGAAAGGATCAAGGCACATGCTAATGTTAAACAGTTCTGGGGTGAGAGTAATTGTCGAATGAGTGATATGAGTTTTGTGCTGTAGGCTGTGGAAGATGAAAGGGCGTTTATATGCCTAGTCATGGATACATTGGAATCGAGGTAGACGTCTAGCATTTATACCTGTTTCAGGACTGGGTTGGTGGTGCCATCGATGTTTATGGTGGAATAGCTGATATCTAATGATTTAAGGCGAACAGGGGAGCCCACAATGAGAATTTTGGTTTTCTCATTGTGACGACATAGGCTATGGGTGGCCATCCAGTTTTGGATGATCGCGTAGATCTTATTGATGGTGGCAGTGTATTGTTTGTAGTCCTCCGTAATGGATATCAATATCTGTGTGTCATCTGCAAAATTTGTGTCGATAATGCCCATGGCGTCTAATGCTGTGAATAGTAGTTTTGTGAATATATATTAGAGACGGTGGGTGAGAGGCAGAGCCTTTAGAGACACCCAACGGTACTGCAATAGGGTCTGCTTCCTCATCACCAATGAACACTCTAATGGTACATTCAGATAGGAACAATTTGATCCAGAAAGTGGCTTCTGGGGAGAAGTGGAAATATTGGGTGAGAGCAAGACACATCTTGTCATGGTCTACCAAATCAAATGCAGCGGACAGGTCAAGTAAAAGTAAGATGCTTATGTTACCAGAGTCTCGAATATTATCCATCTGGATTTTTAGATCCAGTAGTGCTGTTCCTGTGCTGGGTTTGGGATGAAAGCCTGATTGTCTGGCATTGTATCATCCTTGCCTGATTCTCCTTGACCTCTCAGTAGCATTTGACACAGTAGACCACCAGACACTCACCAACAATCTACATCGCTGCATGACGATCAGCAAGATTGTCCTCAGCTGGTTCAACTTGTACCTTGCTAATCACCACCAGTTTATACAAATGTATTCCTCCAGATCACCAACTCAACAAATCTCCTATGGAGTCCTGCAAGAATCCATCCTCTCCCCTGTGATTTTCAATCTTTAGATGGAACCGAGTTGGAACCTCCACACAACATCCACATCCACCAATACAAAGATGATATGCAGCTCTACCTAAAGATATCCTCTATCAAAGACATCCACAGGCTCAAGTCCTGCCTCTTAGTGATCCAGTCATGGATGTCAAGTTCTTACCTGAAGCTCATCCCCTCCGAAACTGACTTCCTACTGTTGACCAACAACACCGAAAACCTGGACATACAGACATGGCTCCCTGCTATTCACGTTGAGGTTTTCACACCCCAGCTGACAATCTGTACCAAGCCCCTTGGGTTCGACATCGAAGGACACCTCTCCTTCAAACAACACATAGCAAGGAAGATACAAACACATTGGTACCAACTTTCTCTCCTGTGTAACACCAAGTCCTTCATCCCAGACAACTGCTTTATATCTGCTGTCCAAGTCTTGGTCCTCTCCTACCTGGATGGTGGCAATGCCCATATGGAAGACCTTCCAGCGACTACTCTGACACCACTGAGATGTGTGCTGCAGCATGACTCATCACAGGACTCCACACGTTCGACCACACCACCCCGACCCTTATCAAACTGCACTGGATCCCACTGCTCTCATCGTCAAATCTAATTGCACAGAAACAGAGTTTCCCTTTCACTTTTAAGAGCACTCCCTCAGCTGAAAAAAAAACTGCGGAGGGAGTGCTCGTAGTCTACTGGGCTGGCTCCTCCATAATGGATGAGAGGGGGTAAATACCTGGTGGGTCAACTCCCCTCACCCATTATGGATGAGCCGCCCTTGAATGTCAAAGGATGCAGTTACTTTCAAGGAAGTTAGCATGCTTGCAGTATAATAGCCCATGTTGACTAAGAGGTCTGATGGGCTTTTTTCCTTTTATTGGACAATAGTATTATGACTTCCAAAGTCACTTTCCTTGTCTTGAAAAGAATCTGAGTCCATTGGAGTCATGTCTATCTTTGTCATAGGCATAGTTCTTGGAACTCATTTTTTAACTCCTGAAATTAAAGGGCGGGGGGGTGGAGTGCAGATACCAATAGAGCTGCAAAAGGAGCCAGCTGGCTAATACGCCTCCTCCCAATGAAGGCTGCAACATGTAGGAAACAGTAATCCAGTATTCCAGAGGGCATCAAAGATCAGCACAATTGGGTTCTAATACTAATGTTCATATGTTAGAAAGGTGCAGTTGGATGTTAAAGAAAAAATAATTATCCTGCATTTAAATATGGCCGGACCCTGATTAAGTAGTCCAATGAATATATTGTTAGCGATAGTATTTATAGTCTTCTGTCAATTGTAATGATATGTGGCACCTAGCTAAGAATTGCAAGAGCAGTTCGTAAATGTCCCACAAAGCATCTTCAAGCACAGCCAAATGAGCCCCTCCCCCACATTTGCTTTGATCATCCCCCTGTGTGGCCCAAAACACTTCAGTGTCTGCCACAGGCCACCAAAAGAACAGGACTTCCCATCGGTATACTCCACTGCATACCAGATAAGAGGACATATGTACAGTAGTTGTTGTGTGTGCCGTATAAGTCGCTGTGGCGGCAAGAGGTTTAACTCAAATATTAATTCCTGATGCATCAGCAAAGGTTCGGACTGTAGGGCAGATCAGTGAGGCCTCCTCCAAAGCCCAAAATCAACACAGATGCGGCCATGACTGCTATGTTATTTGATTACTTTGCTCCTGCACTATTAACATTATGAGTGATATATCAGTATTCCCATAATTTGGTGGAGGATTTCAACCAAGATACACACTACAATAAAATGTCCCACATGCAGATTTTATATGTGAAATCTAACAATTGCATAGTAAGAATATGACTGAAGAGGGCAGACAAATAACAACAAATAACTCTTTTATTATGCCCACATTGGGCTGAAGACTATAAGGCGGAAAACCACTGAATTTACATAATTACAAAACCAACATTTCATACAATTCTAACATAGACCTTGGCCAGAAATGAGCGACACAATTATGCGGGATGGTGTATGTCTCTCGGTTACTTGAAAAGATGGCTTTTCAATTTTTTACAGAAACTGATGAGGTTGGCGTCTAATCTCAGATTTAGAGGTAGGCTATGCCACTTGCCAGCAGCCACTGTTGGAAAAGTGCTACCTAATCTGTTCATTCTCTTAAATGTGGGTCCTGCAATATGGCCAGTTATTTTCGATCTAAGTGTGCGGCCTGGCACGTAACGTGAGATTTTGGATTTGAGGTAAGCCGCAGCTTGCCCATAGAGACACTTATGCACCAGGGTCATTGTTTCCACTTTAAGTCAATGCAATTGTTTCCTTGAATTGCTAATATGGTCAGATTTCGTTTTCTGCTTGATAATTTGGACTGCATCGTTCTGAATGTATTGGAGTTTGGTGATACATGTTTGCTTGCACCAAGCATTAAAACGTTCCCATAATCAAGTCATGAGAGGATGATTGCTCTAGCCAAAGTGGCACAATTCTCCTCACTTAAAAGTGGTTTGATTGCTCTTAAGAGTCTTAAATAGTATGAGCAGGTCTTGCTCACATATGAGGCCTAGGCATCCATACTCATGGAGGACTCAAGATACACCCCCAAGATCTTGACCTTGCTCTTAACTGGTATGGGAGATCATTAATGAGGAAGGACTCATATTGGGCTATTAGTTTGGATCGAGCTTGGGTGGACCCAAAAACCATTAGCTCGGTTTTATTGCCATATAGGCAAAGCCAATTATGGTCTATCCAAGATTCAATGTTTTTATAGATAGTCTTGATGGCATCACTGTCTTTCTCATAATCTCCACTCAGCTCTAATACCAGCTGAGTGACGTCAGCGTTATTAGTGAAATAAACATCAATGTTATCTAAAATTTCACAAAGAAGACGTAAGTATAGATTAAAGAGAAGAGGGGATATGGTTGCTCTTCGAGGCACTACACAAAGTATGTCCATTATGTGGGAGAAATGATCTCCACCGTGAACCTTGGATTTACATTTGGTTGGGAATGATATCAGCCAAGTGGTTGCTTCCTCTGACAGTTAGCCACTCTCTCCAAGGCATGTTGGATCGGGTCGTGGTCAATAAAATCAAAGTCTGTGTTTGAGTCAAGGAGGACGAGAATGCCAGTCTTCCCTTTGTCCACTATGTTCATCATATGCGCCTGGAGATCTAACAGAGCAGTTTCCGTACTATGAGATACTCGAAAGCCAGATTGTTTATAGTGCAGAATCTCATTTTCTTCTACATAGGCCTGTAGTTGACGAGTGGCCACCTTATCCATAAATTTGAGGACAAAATTGCAGTTAGTTATTGGTCTTAAGTTGTTTGGATCTCTATGATCCAGATTCAATTTCTTCAACAGAGGGGTAACAGTGACAGTCTTAATGCTAGCAGGGACTTTGTTTACCCGAAGTGAGGTATTTATTATTTGTGTTAGCACTGGTGCATAAATATCTGCATTGTGCAAAATCATTGTTGGAGGTAGGATATTCTCAGCACAGGCTGATGGTTTCATAGTGGCAAGGGTTTTCACAGTATCTTCTACGGTAATCTCTTGGAAATTAAAAGTTTTGCTGAGGTGTGGTACTAATAGGTGGCTGGACGAAAGTTGGCTCAGTTCTTTGAGCACCAGTGATTAGTTTGTGAGCTTTATTGATCTTGCTGATCTTATTGAAAAACACTGACTGGGCTTTATTGCAGTCTTCCTGAGATTGGGTGAAAGTAGTTTTTATGGCTGTGGGCTTTTCGATAGATTTTAATATGTCGAAAAGTGTACCAGTAGCATTGGAAGCTGAATTTATTTGGTAATTGAAAAAGTATTTCTTTGCCAAGATAATGCCTTTCTTATAGGCTTTTTCAGATTCCATCCAACTATCTTTCTTAGTTGCTGATGGTTCTTTTAGCCAGCTCCTTTCCCTTTTTTTTCCTTTTTTGTATCTCTAGAACCGAGTTAAACCATGTTTTGTGTGTATTATTAGTTCTAATCAGTTTATATGTAAGTGGTGCTTTAGTGTCCACTAATAAGATGAAAAAAACGGACAATATGTTTTCACACATGTACTCTTCCTTGTGTGCGTCCATGATATCCTTAATACACAATTCCAGATCGCCCCTTGCAATTTTCTTGTAATTGCGGCTTAGGATCTTCTTTGTGTCATTGGGGCTGTTCTGTTTAGGGACAGAGGAGTCAGATTAAACTTTACTCTAAAATGGTCTGTCCACATACAAGGTGTTGTGCAGTAGTTTCTTGTTTCCAAATTTTGGGCGACAACCCAGACTAGCTGGTGCCCATTGGTCATGGTTCATGACCTGAAAATGTATGTTGTTGAGTGCTTTTTCCAGCTTTATAGCTTCTTTGTCGTTATTGTTTCCTCTCCATCGGTTAATATCGCCCATTACCAGGGTGGCAGTATTAGGGCTTTGGAGCACATTAAGTTGTTGGACTAATTCCATATTGAAATCTGTTTTGAGAGATGGCGGTCTATAAACTGGAATTATGTTTATAGTGCTGTTATTAGTTGGTGAAAGTTTCAAGTGTAAGACTTCACATCCAGAACCATCCGTGGTGGATGGATAAGTGTGGCCAGAGTCCTTAATAATAATAGCTACACCACCTCCCAACCCAATCTCTCCATTTATATAATGTATGTGAGAGCCTTCGGGAACTGCCTTGGAACAAGTAGATCCAATTGGGTCCAGTAACCATGTTTCTGTGATGCACAATATATCCAGGTCTTCTTCAATAATGAGGTTGTGGATGCATTCAGCATGTTTGTTCAGCGATCTCGTGTTTAATAAACTCCATTTAAGTTTGTTAATCCTATTTACTGGTTTATTAATTTCTTGGCATTCATGGTTAACTATTCTCTTCTTTCTCTTGACTCCTTTTATTTATGTATGGTGAGTTGTATATTTTATATTGTCTCCTATAGAGGATGGAAACCCCTGTGTCAAGTTAAAACTATTGTCATCTGAACATGTTTTAATTTGTTCAGATCTCTGCTTTTTGGTCTGCTGGACTGTTTCTGCAGCTTGTAGAACTCTAAGATCTGAGAGAAGTTGTCCCATTTTAATGGTGACCATACATTTATCTACCTCTAATAAGGTTTTATGAGAATGTGGCATTCTATCATTAGATGGCGTGCAGTTAGACTGGGAGAGTATCCCTAAGGGATTCAACCGTATTCGCTACCTGTGTTTTATAAAGGGCGATAGAATAGCTCCATGATCCACATTGGGAGGGCCAACAGATAGCACATTTGTCAAAGGCAGGGATACATTAGATAGAGGGCAACATTCCATAACTTCTTCCCTCAGGCTCTGTAATCAACTATTAGAGCAGTTCCTTGTGGTGGTGATTGCTGCAAGGACTTCCATAATTCCCATAGCGGTAATGACACTACTGTAGCACCTCAGTTCGACATGTCCCAGACACTGACCGGCACAGACTGGCTAAACTCATCCGCGCCGGCGCCTTCGTGCCCGGTTTGAATTAAAGAGCGCAAAGGAAAACTACCAGGCCAGTGGGAACAGTAGTTCTTTTGTAAAAAGACTACGTGAGTGAACACAGGAACTGCTTTAAATCACACGAAGAGGCACTAGGAAGGGATGAGGTAAAGAATACTAAAGTGCAATCAGCACTGCAATAAAATGTATTTAAAATTCAATAAGCACAATAAAAGAATGCTAAAATACAAAAATGTGTTCAGACACAGGAAATATCAGAATAGTTTAACAGTGATAGCAGCACAGATTATGACCACAATAAATCAATCAATGTTGGGGCACTCTGTATTCAGCTTAGCTTTGCATCATTAGAATTTTTACTACGTGGGTAGATGAAAGCTCTGTGTATTCATCTAGTTATCGTCTGGGACAAAAATAATTGTTCAGTTTTTAGTTTCGAGTCCTCAGAACAGCCGGTTCTTACAGTTTCTGCTACCACCATCCTATGCTCCCTTCTTTCCTGGCCTTGGCTGCCTGGTGTTCTTCAACCAGAAGTGAAAAGAACAGCTTTTAATAAACAAATAGGTCTCCAGCAATAGTTTACATATTGTGCAGCTTCAAATGGGGGCTTGTCTTAAAATTGTGATACCCTAGCTCAAAGTTACAGACACAACTCAACAAAGGAATGTTCTTATATATTCCTTATTCAGCTATAAATGCCATAATTAATTGCCTTTCTGTGTCGGCTGTGTAATCAGCAACTCAAGGCTCACTTTGGGGTAGCAGAACTAGTTCCCTGAAGTGTGGCAAAACTAACTCTACACTACTTGTGTCCACAATCTTCAAAGCAACATGGAAGCTATATAACCACTGAGGCATAAGAACCTTTACTGAAAGTGTTTTCTTATTCTATATTTTTCGGTTCTTGCTTGGGAGGTCTCTGAGATATTTGTGATGTAGCACCTGCCCTACCTGCACAATCACATTCCCTCCTCTGGTTTAGTTACTAACCAATAAATGTTTGGTCATCATTCTGTCATAGGCATCTTTTGGAATCCATACTCTACACACTCCCTTCAGGCTAAATCCATGTGCTATGCACTCCTCCTATGTTCATGTCATAAAACAATACTTCCCATGTCCATCAAAATCTACCTAATTCTGCACAAAATTTCCAGGGCCTGCGGGAGGGCTGAAACGTGTGCTGTGGGGCCAATCAGGTATTCAATTCTGACCATGCAGTGTTCCTTTTCACCATTCCATGTATCTGTTTGCATATGGACATGCATCGAGAGGGGAGTGGCACCAGAAGAACTAAGTGTAAGTGATAACATTTGTGATTGTGCGTTTTTCTTCCCCACCTCTTTAAAATACCCGAAAACAATCTGTAGGATGCAAAGGCATCTGATTAACACAATGAGGAGAGGAACAAGCACCTTAAAGATCTTGCCCATCCAGGCTGACACCCAGAAGCACATCAGGTAATACTAATCTTCATCTTTCACTGACCTATTCTCCTCCATAGTAGTGCGTAACGCATGTAAGGCACTTACAGCATGAGTCAGGGTGCCATTTGCTAATCATTTGCTGGTGGGAGCGTGCAGCAACTTGTGCTTCTTTTCACACATACACCCCCCCTTCCATAGAAGTGATGAGGTCAAGCATGCATTTATTTTGGAGAGTGGTCAATATAACAGCCCTAAGCACCTCCTTGATGGCATTGAAACCTTTCTCATTTGCCACATCTTGTATGCCAGGTGCGAGAAGGGAAGTGAAAAAGACAGCAGCTTTGCTGAACAGGTGCTACTTGGTGGGAATTTATACCAATCTATTAAAAGATGATTGCTAGAAATAATTCTCACGCTCGTACCTTTGTAATGTCAAAGATCGACAGGTTTGCATCTTAAAATTCATGTAATTAATGACAGGATGGTCAGTGATTTCCAAAATGTGACTTTGTGGCACCACAAGCGATGGTGAGTGTAACATGGTTGGTGAACATGAACCACTCCAGTTCAGCAGGAGCTGTGTATAGCGTGGGTACCATGGGGCCAACAAGGTTCCATCAGGCCTGCAGTTTCCAGTCATATTCCTTCTATGTCCATTGTACGCTTACACCCTATATTCCTGCCCATGTTCACTGTTCCATTGTATCGAAAACATAGTGAGGGGTGGCTAAGCCTCTGTTTGTAAAATCTTTCTTTCTTCACATCGATCCAGGTAAGTAATTTGTGGTATTCTCTCCACACAGCAATACATATATCATTAAGGTGTGTAACTGTTTATTTTTCCAGTCCTAGCATTGCCTCTGCTCTGCATTCCATTAACCCATCTTCCCATTTCCCTCAGTGAAAATACTCCCCTATGATATTTAGCTGTGGTCTCATCCAACAAGAAGGCATCATCTTTCCTTCCAAATCTGTACATTTTTTGACGGTCTGTGTCCAGAAATTCACTTCTCCCCTATGTGTGCCCTGTAGTTTGTTGTGTATTGAAATATTTGTGGATATTAATCTATCTGCAATTTTCTTAAATTTGATAAAATCATTGATAAAAATGTAATCTTCCTTTTCTACCCATTGTGTGTGCCCCCGATGTCCCCAAATTAATCCTTTTGTCTTACATAATGTTACTTGTTCCATACAGTATGCCACAGAGACTGGCACCTCTTGCTGAATGAACAGCCTTTTTTATTGTCCGAGAGTCATGGACCCAGGCAGAGATAATCCTAGTACACAAAAAGGGTTGCATAGATTTGCTAGTAATTATAGACCTGTATCTCTACTACATGATGTGGGAAAATAAATGCCAAAGTACCCTTGGGTTATCTTACTAGTTGGATTGCAGACAATGCAGCGATCCATTGCTTGCAAGCAGGTGTCCAAGATAGGACTATGAAGCAAATATGACTCCAAAATGCAGCAACTTTCCACAGGTTACATCTGGTAAGATGTGGTTCACTATATTAACTATAGCCTAAAAAAAGCCAGGAAGGCTCATTTAATAAGGCAACATATGGTTGTGATGTCATCTTTGATGTCCTGGGTGTTAGTCTTAGCAATGCACGGTTGTGGCGCGAGTTATGGTTGCTTAGCTTACCATAATTGGTGAATTTCAGGGTTTTTTCGGTATTACTTGGAACCATAACGTCCCTTTAACAACGTTTTTTTAATGAATTTCATAGGTTTTTAGTAGCGCAACTTAACCATAATGTCCCTTTAACAAAGTTTTTTTACTGAATTTCATAGGTACTTAGTAGCGCAACTTAACCATAACATCCCTTTATCAAAGTTATTTTACTGAATATACGTTTTCATAGTGTCAATTTGATAGATGTTTACTACGATTCCCTTACTTTATATGCATGTAACATAGAACATACCGAACACCCCGCTAATGATTTTGATGTCTGTGAACGGTCACGGACGACATCAACACTACCCAAACACTCAGGGGGTATCTGAAATTGTTATATCATACCAAATAAACATTGCACAAGTTCAAAAAGCAGCACATAAACACATTACATATAATAATAAATAAGCAGTGGAACCTACACATCAACCATCCATTTAAATACCATATGTAATAAAATGAATTATACCATAACAAAAAAGATATGCCTCCAACATAATTACCTCACAGAAACTGCAGAGCTAGAAGCAACAGTAGACCTACACAACACTACGAATGCAATTTACCAGAAACTAGCAAGTAAACTTCATTTTTCTTATATATTTGTAAATTTTTTGTATAAGGTACAGTACAATTAATATATTTCTGTTTTTCACACAGAAATGTGCAGTAATTTGGAGTGGCTTGAGGCCAATTTTACACATGAGGAAATGTCTGAAGACAGGGATAATAATGGTAGACACTGCTCTATATAAGCAAATTAATAATATTAATAATCATGACTTTATGTGCACTTAACATATATATATATATATTTATTTTCGACAGACCATACAAACATTGAAAATATTACACCAAAAGACACATTGGAAAAGACTCTGGAATGCATGGAACAGAAAATAGACATGCTCAAGGAACATTTCAATGGTTGGAAAGAGTTAGTGGAGGACCACATAAAAGAAAAAATTAAGTCCCATTGTCCCACCTATACCTGTGCTCCCTCTCCATTTCCCAGTGAACTATCCCCAAATTCTCAACACCAAGATAAAGGTTTTGATGAGACTTCCATCCCTTTATCCTCTCCCATCCATCCTCACCAAACCCCTAATTCTCCTGTATTTGTATGAGTTTCTGCTTCCCCCTCTCTTTCATAAATTGTGTATATGTATATAATAAAAAAATGTTATGTTTCTTTTAATGAAATTCCCTGTGTCTTATATTTTTTTTTTAAAGCAGTTAAAATGTTTGCGGTCAGCGCGCCTGTCCGGCCTGTCCGTAATTAACAAAATGTGGATGTCCTAAGGACACAACACATGTCCGTCCCATTTGCAATCAAGATGGAACTGTTCTTAGAACACACCAGCTGTCCGGGATGTCCGTAAATTAACAAAATGGGGGTGTCCTAAGGACACTATACCTCTCCGTACCATTCGCAACCAAGATGGAACTGTTATTAGAACACACCAGGTGTCCAGGATGTCCGTAAATGAACAAAATGGTGGTGTCCTAAGGACACTGTACCTGTCCGTACTGTTCGCAACCAAGATAGAACTGTTCGTAGAACACACGCGGTGTCCGGGATGTCCGTAGTCAAACAAAATGGAGGTGTCCTAAGGACACTATACCTGGCCGTACAGTCTGCAGAACATCTACGCACATGCGCACCACACCTGTAAGTCCTGCGAACAACGTGCTTGTCCGTAACTGTCCGTCTCACTTGTGTCACACTTTTAATTAGTTTCAGGACCCGAACACTGTCCGTAGAACACCCGCGCGCATTCGCACAACTGTTTCTGTGCATTTGGTGTCCTGTGGACACCCGTTCCCTTCGCGGACGTGTTCCCGACGTCAACATGTGACCGCACCCACGCTGAGCGTGTGTCCTAATTTGTGGACTCTGTCCGGTTCCCCAACATTTTAAAAGAACTTATTCAGACAATCCATTTACAGTAAAAATTCACCATTTCACATGTCCCAGACAATGGCCCTGGCTTTCCACATACTTTTTGTAACATTTTGAAAGCTTTTGAGTGTTCGATATGGTCGCGAGATGCACCCCCTCACCCCTATAAAAGGCCACACACCAGAGCTGATCTTCGTTTTACTTATGGCTATTGCAGATTGACTTTTGCTGCCTTTGCTGCTCTTGCTGAGATTATCTCATCAACCCTAATGGCATCCATGGCTGCTGTTGCTACATCTGCCTCAGCACCACCCCCAAACCCGCCACCACCACCACCTCCCCAAGGGCCTGCAGAAGGGAACACGCGTGAGGATGTAGAGAACGAGGGTGAAGAGGATGAAGAGAATGAGGTCGAGCAACTCCCTACTACCAGCACTCGCCGGGAGTCTTGGGTGTGGTGCTTGGTTACCGTTTATGGTAATGTACCAAAAGCATGTGCGAACAAGGTCACCTGTAACCAGTGCAAATTGGTGCTGAGTCGTGGAAGACATGGTTCATACAGCTTTGGTACAACATCCATGAAGCGGCACCTAACTTCGTTCCACACTGCGGACATTCGCAAGGTTGTACCTTGTGATAAACGTAGAAGGCTGAGTTCCTCTACAGCATCCTCCCTTTCTGCTCCTCTCACCACAAGATACACACCTGTGGGAGAGCGCACACCTCCAGCTGCTTCACAGGCCATTCGCGATGCTGTTGACCCTTACCTCTTGAGGGTTCCAATATTGTGTGTGTACTGTGACGCAGTACTCTGCAAGGGGGAGAGTCTTCGAAGTGCTTTTCGAGACTACGGTCACGGACCACCAGAAGACCTGCTACTTACCTAAATAAGGCCCACCCTACATCTTCCTCTCTCCACCTGCCCTTTCTTATCCCTGTGGTTGGTGTCCCTTCCTTAACCTCCTTTCCCCTCCTCTCTTAGCGTGTTGTGTGTAAAAAAGCAAAAAATATATAAAACAACAAAAATCCAAAAAAGGCTCTTTTCAGAGCCACCTTTCACAATAAAAGTGTCAAATAAACAGTGCAGGGCCCTGCACATTTTTTGAAGTCCACGGACAGTCCTAGGAAAGAGAACATTTTGGGGTGCCGCCCTAGCAAAACCAATCCACTTTTCTCTGGCAGGAAGTGGTGGCTCTGAAAAGAGCCTTTTGGTGGTGTTTTTGTGTGTTTGAAAAACTTGGAATCGTCAACATCTACTGCAAAATAGATGACTATAATTCCAAAAAAGGTTGCAATGCATTTTGTACATTTCTCAGAAAAATCTGATTGCCAACGTATGTAACATGGACTCCATCTCTGCGAAAAATGTATGTGCTACGAAACATTATATTTTCATTGTGAAAAGAAGACATGCCAACATCTCTTAGAAAGGCACACATAGCCTCATTGACATTGCGCCTCGGTTTCTCCATTTGTGGACCAAATGAAGAGGAACGCAGCCACATTTGTCTTTGCGCAATACGAGAAAAAATTACTTGGGAATTTGGAAACATGTCCATGACCTTCTCAAGTCCTTCTTTAATTGCAAATTGCAAAGAAATTCCAGACACATGTCATAAACTGTTCCCTCCACAATGAATTATAATTATGTCTGGATGATGCTCTGTCACTAAAGTAGTACAGAGAGGTACCAAGTCCAGCCACTTCATTCCACTCACTCCATGTCAGTGCACTTCCACATGAGGGAATCCAAGATCTGCAGCTACTCCACAACGTTCTGCATGCACCTCGAACCAATGTATGCATGAGTCTCCCAAAATCCAGATAATCTTTTTTTCGAAAACACACAGCCATAGCTATCTGTTCTTCTCTCAGGAAAAAGAAGTTCTCACAAAATCACTCCTTACACAACATACCCACTAAACTTTACTGACCAATCCCTAGCTCCGCTCATTCTCATTTGTATGCCTCTCCACCCCATTATCCCTGTATGTAATACGCGCTGTCTGCAGACCACCGCCATGTCCGCAGACATATCGAAGATCTGAGTGTGGTGAATGTACATTTAAATAGTGTGCCCCATTTCCCTGTTTTTTTGGGGGGGGGGTTTGCAGATGCCTGACAGACACCTGTTATTTTGTATTTTTTGGGAGTTTTTTTCTTCTTACTTTACAACTAAAATCTTCACATAACCTTCACCAAAGCAATCCATACATTCCAAAACAGCATGGCATTTCCCAAAAAAGATAAAGAAATACCATCTTCTTCAAAATAAACAGCATTATTTGAATCAATATTCTCATTGTTACAGAAAACATACCAGCTCTAAGCATGAAAGCATGCATGAGTCGATTGATTACACACCTAGCAATGTTTTGCAGAGGACAAAAAACAGAATATTGTCCCATATTGCCCAGGGTAGTAATCCAGAAAAAATGACTTTCGCATTTGGAAGGATGTTCATTAATGCTTGAACCAACTGTTCCAAATCTGCCAACAAAGTAGGGGCACTCATGTAGCCCAAATGGAAAGCACCATAGTGCAAAACTACCCGATGAGGACTGTTCATCCTACGCATATCTTCACAAACTTGGAGAATTGCCTCTACATTGCAATCAGGCACAGCGCTCCACACCACGTGCACCCCTTTAACATCGGAATTGTTTGCCACATGCCTGCATTGAGAATACTGCTGTAAACCATGGACAAACACATCTCCGAGCATCAACACCCTGACTTTCTCCACCTCTGCCATCTTCACTACACACACTCTCTTTCAACACAAATCCACAACGTCAACATCTTTTTGGCTGATTCCTACAGTCCCCGTTCCATACTGGATTTGCTGGAAAACCCTGGATGTGGCACGCCCTACCCGCACACAGCCGTGGTGTCTACGTGGCGTGTAACTCTTAGCCAGCCCTTCTACCCTTTCCACATCACTCTCGGTGCCATTCCCTCATTGGATACAGCTAAGCAGTCACACAACCATCCACCAATCACATCCAAGACCTCTACATATAACTCCATCATCACAGTTCTGCACTTCAAAGGTACTGTTGATCACTCTGAGTACAAGTCTCATATCATTGGAAAGCACCTACTACAAAAACTACTGTACAAGTCTCGAAGATTTCTATTTACAGCTCCATGCATATCCACATGCATGATTACAAACTACAGGTGTGCATATTTTATTCCGAGTACATGTACAACTCTTATGAATCCATATAAACAGAGTAATGCCACTAAACCTGCATAGCCTATACATACATGCCAACTCTCCTGATTTAAGCGCGAGACTCCCGATTGTTCATAGAAAAATCACACTATTTTTTACTGTCTTCCGCATAACCTATACATACATGCCAACCCTCCCAATTTAGGCGCGAGACTCCCGATTTTTCATTAAAAAATTGCACAATTTTTTACCGTCTACCAAATAAATTAATGTTAATCCCAATGCAATCCTATGAGAAAAATAAATGTTCCCGATTGCTGTGCTGAAATCTCACTCTATGGGGCTCCCAATTGTTGGCATGTCTATCTATAAAATTAACTTATTGAAATGTTTCCCATCTACTATAATCAACTATCACTTCCAAATCTGTCTGCTATCTACAACACAGCTTTAAAAAACCAAGTGAATTTCATGCACTTAAAATTCTACTAATTTGCAAAGCATGTTGAACTAACATATTGTAAATAAAATATAAATGCTGCACATAGTCAAATGAAATACATGCATACACTATGTTCAGATATCAAACAATAATACTACCACAAAAACATGAAAATGAACGTCTACATTAACATCAGTGCTATAAACACACAGCATTACTAACTTCTTTCTTGTACAATTGTAGTGAAGACCACCCTCCTGAAAATCAGCAGCATCTAAACTACAAACAACATATCCGAAGAAACCTGCTCTTTCCACAAAAAACACGTAAGTACAATACTACCTTAACATTCTTACTCTTCCTCAAAGACACTGTGTGGTTCATTCATGTAATATGCGCACAAAAAAACAGCGGCAAATCCCCATTTATTAAACAGAGATTAGCAGGCAGAATGGCACACAAATCCTGTTTTTTTGGAACACAAATAACATACTCAACCCTTCGAATGTTAGTACTACAAAACAAATAACTGTTTTATTTTTATACCATTACGTTTACTATTAATGCTTCTCCTCACCACTAGCTCACTTTCTACTCTCATCTGAACCGCAGTTTAGTAACACACAAATAGAAGAATAGCCTTCCCAACTCATTGTAACTGCCCAATTCACAATCACACACCACCACATACATCTTTCACACAGCACACATACATTGCTGAACGGCCCAACCCGTACCTTCTTTTTTTTTTCACCTGACCCCAAAGAATGCCTACCAAAAAGCGACTCCGTAGAAAGCAACACAGAAATAGAGCAAATGAAATAAAAAAGTGTCCAAAATAAGCTCTCTACTAGAGTTTGTACAAAATATTCAAACAAAACAGCTAATACAGTCATTTAGCGAAACAAAACAAGCTTCTAGTACAGAAATGTTGCCTCCTCTATCAAAATGTAATACAAAACAAAAAATGCTTAACAAGAATTCAGCTACCGCTACTGCTAAAACTGCTCCTATGAATCTTGATATACCAGCAATTAACCATACCAAAAAAAGTATTTTAGGAAAAATGTTCCGCCACAGAGTCCTTCAGAATCTTATAAAAACAGGAGAGAAATCATGCCCAACCCTTAAAACCTACTGTAGAAAATGAATCCTAGAAGCTCCGGAAGACAGTGCAATCCTTCGCAAAAGAAAGTTATTTATTTTAGTTTTAAACAGGATGAAACCATTAACAAAACTAACTACTAAACTACAAAAAAAACTTCTCAATAAATGGAATGTCAACAAAAATAACTTCTTAAATATCTGAGGAGGTGAATGGAGTCACACCACAACCACAGAACCATATTTTAATGAAGAAGCATACAAACAAAACCAAACAAACACAATTGCCATCCATAGCAGTGGTAGAGGTTATGAAAAAATTAATAATACCATAATGGAACAAGAAATACTGCTTACAAAAATACCCCCAGAAAACTCAGAATTACCTCTCCATTCATAGGCGCGTTACAAATGCCATATCATATCATATCATTTCCAATACACAGAATTAACAGAAAACATGCGCCAATCTGCAGACCTCACTTACGCCAGCATTTTAAAAAGTATTAGAGTTGGTGTACCATCTCAAGAAGCACAAGCAATATTAAAAACCCGGCAGATCCATGCACTTATTGGTGATAACTCATGTGCTACTGAGTGGAACTATTACCGCAATTGTATGCCGACTCTTGCAAGCTGTTCCCAATTCAATGAAGCAATATAGAAAAATGAAATGCAACCAATAATTGAAATTTGCTCCACAAACTAGACATACATGGTATTACACTACCCATGTGTCAACAAGCCACCACACGACTAAATAGATTAGAAAATTCTATCTCCAACACAGCTGGTTTGGAGAAAATATTAAAATTATCCTTAAACTATAGAGTAATGCTTAAACGTAACCTTGACGTGGAGCAAGGTCTAGTTAATGGAGCACTGGGTACAGTTGTTGGCTTTCAAACATACCCACGTGACAACAAAATTCAGTTTGTCAATATTCTCTTTGACAAACTTTCAGAAGTCAAAAGGATAGGGTGCTCAAGATCTTGTTTCCTTCTCTTCAAAGACATGTATGTACACAGAGAACAATTTTCTCTAACTCTAGCATATGCAGTCACCAGTCATAAATCACACGGTTTTACCCTAGACAAAGCATTGATAGATATTGGTAACACAGTCTTTAAAGAAGGTATGAGCTATGTAGTACTATCACACTTACGTACATTTGACGGTCTATTTCTAATCAACTTTGATGCAAGTAAAATAAACGCTGATATTCCTTGCATTTTAGAATACAATAGACTTTGTTCACTATACACTCCCCATCTAAAACATATCCTGTTCCACAAAAAGGAAAACGTAAAAGAAAACTAATTAAAACAGAAATGCAACAGGATCTGACTGCAAATCCTCCAAAGAGAGTAAAAGAAGCTAATACATCATCACTTGCCACAACCAAAGAAGAATGTATTACTCAAAGTAACTCAGGTACTTCTTCAAAAAAGCAACACACACTCAAAAAAATGACTTGGACACATAACTATCTGGTCCATTCAAAGTTTCAAATATAACTGGTGTAAATTGCTACACAAATGTAGAAATGAATATTCTATTTCAATTGCCACCAATTGTTGACAACATTTACTTACACAGTACAGACCAATTGTGTTTGCAAATGTTAGAAACGCAACAAACAATCCTGACAACACGTATAGTGTTCATGGAATAAGACAAGAATTGGACTACTGTGCTGGAATGTTGACATTCACTATAAACCTACAAGTAGATCCACAATAATTTCTAATGTACTTACTACAAGTACTGGAAAACAAAAACATCCCTATAAATGAAATTTTCCAGATTTCATATATGTGGAAACATACATGCACTCTCTGCAACAATGTGACACAGGAACAAGCGCTTCATGTATGTATCCATACCTAATTGTGAATCTGTTCCATTTCATAAACTTGTACTAAATGCAAACCATGGTAGATTATGTACTACCTGCAATTCAGATAATCGCTCCACCTTACTAATTCAAACACATAGTTACTACGTAATACTTATGCTTCTACGTTACAATGCAGATGGTACCAAAAACAACTGCAAGCTGACTGGATTCACACATGGTCAAGTATTACTTGGTAAGAAAACCTTCACAACAATAGGTATAATCTACCACGCAGGAGCCACAACCAATGCAGGTCACTACACTGCATATATAAAAAAGAATTGTGGATGGTTCAAATGTAATGATAGTACCATTACTCTAAAGCAGAGATTACCAGCACATTTTACAAACACGTATTTAATCTTCTGAAAACCAAAATTTTATAACTAATCTGTACTTAAACATTAACAAATGTTCAATTAAAAAACTATAAACTGTTTGAATACGCCAACAGGTATCTAACTGCCCCAAGATTCCATAACAACCAAACAGATAAATGAATACCACTAAATTATATCAAAAAATAGTTAGAATACGCCAACAGGTATCTAACTGCTCCAGAAATCTGCAACAAGCCAACCGATAGGACATTAGCCAGAAACAACAAGTGAACACTGAAAACAATCAAAGAAATAGACTGTAGCATAATAAAAACAGTTTTTTTTTTAATCCAACATGGATTTTTTTTCCCACAGACCTAATGATTTGAAAAACAAACACAGAAACCGAGCAAATTGCACAGTATACTGGTTTGTAAACTACATATGAGGGTAAAAAAAAGCTGAAATATCTATTATGCAATGTAATAAATCTTTATAATATACATACACTAACATGCTCGTTTCTTTTATCACAGAAATTGAAAAAGAATATGTACTCCAGTTACCAAACTCATGAAAAAAAATATATCCATTCTCAACAAATCAAACAGTAAGTACATTCTAATAGAACACATAAATACTGCTGCATAACAGAACCATTGAAGCAAACATCTAACCATACACCACAATACAAAATGTTCACTTCCATGGATATGTTATAATACAGTGCTTGTTACCAAACTCTACAATCTTAATAACATGATGTAGCCAAAACTTCACATACAAACTGTACACATCAAACAGTACAGAAACTGTATATTTCAAATATGTGATAGATATTCGATTCTATGGGTGTGATCTATGGGTGTGATATGCTGCGGTGGTTGTGATCAGGGCCTAGAGTCTTGGGTGTGTGGACTACGGCCTACGGCCTGCGGCCATAAACCCAAGACTCTAGGCTCTGATCACAACCACCGCAGCATATCACACCCACAACCACTGCAGCATATCACACCCATGCTGACTTATAACTTCAGTGCTTATAACTTCAGTCTTGGGTGCGTGGCCTTCGGCCTTCGGCCATGCACCCAAGACTCTACACCCTGCCCACAACCACCACAGCATATCACACCCATGGTGCCTTACAACTTCAGTACTTATAACTTAGGTCTTGGGGGCATGGCCTCATGCACCCAATACTCTAAGCTCGGGCCACAACCACTTCAGCATATCACACCCACAACCACCACAGCATATCACACCCATGGCCCTGGCCACAAGCACCGCAGCATATCACACCCATGGTGGCTTATAACTCAGTATCACACCCATAGAATCAAACATTTTAACTGCGGCATATAGACAATTTTAATGTCCGCTGACACCACACATGTCCTTAGTACAGTTTAAACTTGCCTGCACAGAGCATGGACAGGGATACTATCCTTAGGACACCCCTCATTTTCACTAATTACGAACATCCCGGACAGTGCGGGCATGGCGAATACATCAGTAGCACCTGCCATCTAAACAAATACAGTATTTCACCCATCACTTACTCCCCAAACCTCCCCAACCAATCTTGCACACCAAAACACTCCCCAAAACTGCATTTTTCCTCTGTTTGCCGCCATGCTGTTGGCGGATCCAAGATGGCGGGAGCATCAGAACAATCTTACGCACATCACGCCTCACTCCAGCCAATCGGCGGACACGTTGCGTGTCCGCGGACATGATGTGAGCAAATGAGCCAATCAGTGTCCTGCCCGTGGAGCGAACAGGGAAGTGTCTCAGCGGAGCGGACATAGATATCACTAATTTTTTTAGACCTACTTTTTGATTGTTTTAAAGAAAACTACTACTTTCGGGTCCAAGCCTCTGCTCCTGCTGCAAATTTGGTGAAATTCCATCCAGCGGTTTGGGCTGTAGGCGTGCGCAAAGTTTTTCCCCCATTCAGTCTATGGGAAAAATATAAATTTTGGGACCACCTCACCAAACTTTACAAAAAAATACAAAATTGCAAAGTTTGGTGTGGATTCGTCCAGGGAGAGCGAAGTTATAAGCCACCCAAAAAGTGCTCTTCACATTGGATTAGCAATTTAACCATAACTATTTAACCATAACTACACAGCCACTAGCGTGGCTGTGTAATATCTTGGTATATATCTATATATCGTGGTATAATAAGTTCTGTAAACACCACATTTTGATTAGACCAAACTGCAATATGCCAATAACTGAAAGATCACTCTTGTATTAGTTATCTTTTCTATAGTAGAAGATTGACACCTTCTTGGTCCTGTAGCTTAAGACCTGCCGATCAATTAATAACGGAGAAGATTGTCAATAATATGCTGGCTTTCAAGGAAATCTTGTTGCCAGAGTTAACAGAAAATCAAAGACCTAATGAAATATTTTTCTAGATAAACCTAAACGCTAACTTAAGTTAGTATTAATCACACCCTTCACCCAAATGTTCTAGTGGATGATGGATCATTAGTTTGAATTCACTTTTCCATTTTATCAGCTGAACAGGTACCTCCGGGATCTACACTCCAAGACACCTGCTGGAGATGAGTTATCGTTTGATGAGAAAGGGGATGTGCCGGCTGAGTATGATATTATGAACTCGGTTTACTTTCCTAATGGATCCATAAAAAACATTAAAGTTGGACGTTATGACTCTGGGGCTCCATCAGGCCATCAACTCTACATCAAAGACAGCTCCATCCTATGGCACTCTAAGGGGGGCATCATGAACAAGGTGAGCATGAACTGTTGCTTCTCATACACCAGCATGTTATCACCTATATACTTTTGTACGTATTGTATATGATTCGTGCCCTTACCTTATGTATAATAATAATTTGGCATTTTATATAGCTACAAACCCTCAGGTATCTGAGCACTGCTTATTATTACCCATGGTGTGTGGTGCGCATTTATCGACCTCGGAAGGATGAAAGGCTGGGTTTGGCCCTGGCCAGGATTCGAACCTGCGTTAGCAAGCTCTGCACCAATGTCAAAGCGAGTAGAGAAAGGCTGGGTTTGGCCCTGGCCAGGATTCGAACCTGCGTTAGCAAGCTCTGCACCAATGTCAAAGCGAGCACTCTACTCGCTGTGCCACTTGACCAGCTATCTTTGATTAGCACAACATAGAGGACAATACAGGGTTTTTCAGCCTATCAGTTCATGGCATGGCAGTCCATAACTAAATGGTATTTCACTGCAGTTCACTGAATTGTGGCACTTGTTTACATTTACATCTTTTTTAATTCCATATGGTGCACACCTTTCTATACAGCTGGATGCAGATTGTGTCATGTCAAATACATATGTAAAACATGTCAACACAGATCCACTGCAGAGGAAAATGTAAATATTGCATATGAGTGCCTTTTCTGTTGCTGTGATAGTATGCAGAAGATGATAAAGAAACTTCTTGGACTTATGTTGTTTCCACATTGACAACACTCATTTGGATGTATTGCTGACTTTTATATTAGAACGAAAAATGTTTTTAACCAATAGGAATGCAGTATGTGGTAAAAGCATGATTGATTGTGATTGTTGTCTTAAATCCCTTTGTTCTATACATAAATAATACATTCACAAGGAAATACATTTTTCTCCAATAGTTTACAAACCTAAAAAGCCACTGCAGCCTTCTGGTAACTCCACCATAGTAGAAATCCTGCAGAGGTTGTAGATTAGTATCAATACAGTATTTCGTGGAGTGAATGTCTTGGGGCAGTATTTGCCTAGTGGATTTAGTTTTATTTTGCATTTTTGCTGGTAGGGGTGCCACAGTTTGATCTGGATAGCTAATCATTTAGCGGATAAAATCTTATACTCAATTTCTAATAACTCCTCTACTAAGGAGAAATGTGCACAGATTGAAATGAGGCTTATAGGATGATTGTAACCAAATTGCAGACAATCCCAAAGTGTAACAGGCACACTACTTTTCCTACTTCACAATCTTATTACTGCTCTTGCCAAAAGCAGTTTCCTCCCCTGCATTTGTGTTCCCCTTAGGCAGTAGGATGGGCTGCCTAATTCCAGGAGAAGCAGTTTGTAGAGATGTGTGGGGCAGGAACCTGTGGTATATCCCAACTTTTGTCAAGTGTTTACTAGAAGGGAGCCATAAATAACAACATGGTTAGCCTACTCCTTGTGCAATGGGTGCGACCCCTCTGCCACCTCCTATCCCTCTTCCTCACATGTATGTTCCTATACTCCTCCTCCTGCCCCGCATCTGTCTCCTTCTGTACCAACTGCTGCTGCACCTCTGCCTCTTCCACTAATCCACCTTCCTGCTTCCCTACATCCACCACCTCTTGTTGCACCTCTTGCTGCTCTTTATACCCAACCATCTCCTCCTTCTGCCCTGTTTCTACCTCCTGAGGTTCCAGCTCCTGCTGTCCTTCATCCTCCAGCCAACCATCTGCATCTCCATGGGCTATCTCGCGCTTATTCAACACATCCACATCCTCACACACGTCTTCCTGTTTCCCTAAATCCACCACCTTGAGTTGCACCTCTTGCTGCTCTTTATACCCATCCATCTCCTCCTTCTGCCCTGTTTCTACCTCCTGAGGTTCCAGCTCCTGCTGTCCTTCGTCCTCCTGCCAACCATCTGCATCTCCATGGGCTATCTCGCGCTTATTCAACACATCCACATCCTCACACACGTCTTCCTCTTTCCCTACATCCACCACCTCTTGTTGCACCTCTTGCTGCTCTTTATACCCAACCATCTCCTCCTTCTGCCCTGTTTCTACCTCCTGAGGTTCCAGCTCCTGCTGTCCTTGATCCTCCTGCCAGCCATCTGCATCTCCATGGGCTATCTCGCGCTTATTCAACACATCCACATCCTCACACACGTCTTCCTCTTTCCCTACATCCACCACCTTGAGTTGCACCTCTTGCTGCTCTTTATACGCATCCATCTTCTCCTGTCCTGTTTCTATCTCTTCATGTTTCACCTCCTGCTGTCCTTCGTCCTCCTGCCTCCCATCTCCATGGTCTATCTCACACTTTCTCAACACATCAACATCCTCCTTCTCTCAGATGATATCCTTTCTTGAGCGCCAGTCACTTCTGTTTTTGAATAAATCACAATGTCCAGTTTTTCTCATCATTTCCTATTTATTTCTTGTATTTTGCTTTCCAGTTTTCCAACTTAATGAGTATGTTACTGACAACAGTATGGCTTGCCTGGGGAAAGAAGGAATGATGTGATGTCATGTGGAGTGTTGATGCTTGAGTGTTGTAATGTATGGGTGAAGGCTCTAGCCTGGTCAGTTGGTTAGCCCTCGGCCTGTGTGATGGGACGCCAGTGTTATTGTCCTACATCTAACTTGAATGTAACTTATGAAAGTACTTGTGAAGATACCTGTGTAGACGGTAATAAAGCTAACCAGACATCTTAAGAAGGCTGCTTCATTTCAGTTACTTAATCTTGTGCTTTCACAGATTTCACAGTATTATTTTACTATTTCACTTTTCTTTCTCTCTACACTTATGAAGACTTACTACTTGTGAAGATACCTGTGTAGGCGGTAATAAAGCTAACAAGACATCTTAAGAAGGCTGCTTCATTTCAGTTACTTAATCTTGTGCTTTCACAGATTTCACAGTATTATTTTACTATTTCACTTTTCTTTCTCTCTACACTTGTTTCATCATTGTTTTAACATGGACCTTCAGAAAAGAATCTTTCTTGGTTATTCACCCATAATTATGGTTCCTTTTTACTACAGTTCTTATTTGTAGATTAGTTATGATTACTCACCCTATTCTTAATTCTTAATTCTGTATGGTCTTTTTTAAGTGGAGTAGATAGGTATATGTTGTCACATCCTCAAGCACCTCACACTCCTCTTCCTTTTTCCCTACATCGCCACCTCTTGTGGGACCTCTTACTGCTCTGTATACACATCCATCTCCTCCTGCCCTGTTTCTACCTCTTCATGTTCCACCTCTGGCCCTCCTGCTTCTGCCCCATCATCTCCATCTTCCCTTGTTCCACATCCAGCTCTTTATTGTGCTTCAGCAGCTGCCCCCCAATCTTTGCTGCAACCGGTCCTCACTTGTTGCAGCCACTATCTCCTTCTGCAAAGTCATCATCCCCCTCCTTCAGTGACCTACCTATGCCTAGTCCTACCACATCAGTTGAGTGACTGGCCCGAATGACCACATAATACTGTGTGGCTCCTTCCTTTCTACCTCCTCTTCACATCTGTTACGTTTCAGTTCTCTACCATATGACAAACCAAGGCCACCACTGGCCACAGAACTGTCCAGAGCACCTTTACAATCTCTCAAATGTTGTCACATATTCATTAAATACTCAGACAAGGATCCAGCCTCAATTTCAATGGCCTTTGCATACTCTGCAACCATATATTTGCCAACCTGCACTGACCTTTCAAGAAATCCCCTCTTTGTCTATCCTCTCCTAAGATGCTCTCAAAATAAACACAGCTGGAAAGAAGTGCAGATAAGTAAAGAAAGTATATCCTGTAAGTGTATAGGGGAACGAGTGTCACTGAGGAGTTCACAGGTGGTTTGTTTAATTTCTGGGATGTTGAAGCCAGGAAAGGAACGGGAAAGTACTTTCTTTTTTGTGTTTTGGATGAAGTGGGGAGGGTAAAAGAAAGGGTTAAAACATGATAAGAAATACTTTCTCACCAAATGAGACACAAATAGCTCAACATTGTTTAAATGGCTAAACCATAAGCTCTCCTGCTCTCTTCTAGTGAGGGTCTACCCTGTTTCTCACTCGAATAGCCAAACAGCACCCACAAGAAACAGCAAATGAGCTGCATCTTATAATCGACAATCGAATTATCCTATGGATGCAAGACTTTAATAGGTCTACCAAACCCTAAACAGAGGTTTGGTGAATCAGTTTGGGAGTTTGGTGAGGTAGATGTTCATCGAGGGTTAGCGATGGTAGTAGCTGGAAACAGAAAATGTGGACAGCACTAAACATATCTTAAATACATCTTCAATTATTACAATATGTACATATCTATGCAGACATGCAACCCTGGAGTCCAGCGGTGATGGTGGCTGTGAATAATTGTGGGGGGTAGTAACAGTCTAAGGCAATTCACTGAGGGGACAGAAGGTCGTTTTTTAAGACATTGGGCCTCATTACGAGGAATGTGGTAGGGTATTAACGGCACCCGAAGAGCTGCTGGCTCCATTAACCCCCTACCGCCCCATTACAAGGTCTGCTCAGGGGTCCCACTAAGGACGCCTGGTAAAACCAGGCGTCCTTAGCAGGTCCCGCGAGCAGACCAGGATGCTAACAATGGGCCAGTCATGAACGGGCCCGTTGTTATCATCCTCCCCATTCCCATTGAGCCCTATGGGGGGTCAAATGGGAATGGGGATGTACCGGGTCTGGCTTCCTTGAATGGGAAAATACTGGGCCCTCCAAGGTTGGAATGGCTCGGTATTTCCCCATTCAGCAAACCCGGACCCAGTACCCGGTATGAGGGTAGCCATGCCTGACAAATGCTGCTGTATCTTCCTAAATCCATAGAGGTCCACAGCTCTCTGCATCACAGTTGATCCACATATATTTGAGTCTTTTACAGTGGCATGTCAGAAAACACAGTGGCAGATAGTGCAAGGAATGTTATCCCACATGAGTGGACATTGAAGAAGCTGGTATGGCCTGAAGAAACATGCACCAACGAGACCATCCCCCATGCATGGAATGGCCTTTGGCATGTGGAAAAACCTCTGGTCTCTGATCCTCAACGCTCTTCAACCTTCATTTATTTTAGGACTTTACTGCAAAAAAATGGTTCTTCTACTTCCCATGGCACGCCAGTTACTGAACAGAGGACCTTCAGTAAGGATTCTACATGACTATGATACTCAAATCATTTAAGACACCAATGCCTGTTGCATGCCAGGCCTATGCGTGCTTGATATGTTTCCACGCATATACTCTTGCTCATCTGCTAGCTTGCCACATTGTGAACTTGTGACACGTATTGCTGTTCAGCTGCTGTTCTCTAACCCAACAAGATTCTATAACCTGACATGTGCTTATCTGCTGCTTTAACTTCAAAGCACACAGTCTAGTTGGCATTGCTTGCTATGCAAGACATCTAAGCATGCATTCAAACAGCATGTGCAATTGCTATGTTACGCTATCTTCCTGGCAGGTAGCCCGACACATTGGCAAACTAAAGACTGGTCTGCATTGGCTTGGTGCTTGTAGTGGGTTAATAATACTTCTATTAATAACCTCCCGTACGAACCACCCTTTGTGCCTGGGTACTTGCAGAGTGTTTCAAATTGCCCACAGGGCAACATGGAGGGAACATGGGATGAAACACATTAAAATACAAAAATGTATTAAATACAGTGGAGGGAAAAAAAGGACGAACCTCCTGTGCCTTGTGAGAATTCAGAACATGCAAGTGCAGCAAGGAAGCAATATAAGGGCTGTACTCTATAACATGGCCTCGAGCTGGAGCTTTAGTAGCCTTCAATGGATACATGTTGCCACTTTCATGCAAACCTTGATTGTCATTGGCTCATACATAAGTCGGTGGGTGGGGCTGTCTTGAAGCCTTCACAAGTGCTGAACTTTCTTTCAAGTAAATCAGAAAGGCTGGGTGTTCCCATGCCAAGTACAAGAGAATGTTCACACATTTCCAAGTGTTTATTCATTTGCTAGTGCCAATCTTTTCCTGAAATGGCTTGTGCTGTTCTCCTATAAAGGTGTCCACCTTTTCTCCAGTGTTTCAATGTTCCTTTTTCAACACAGGCTCCTCGCTCTGTCTGCAGTGAGAGCTGCCGTCCAGGGTACAGAAAAGCTCCTATAAAGCAGATGCCCACCTGCTGCTTTGACTGTGTGCCGTGTGCCGAAGGAGAGTTTTCAAACAGCACCGGTGAGTGATGTCTTTGCAGCTGTTACTGTTCTGTTCACAGGGGTGAAATACTATGAGCACACTGTGAGTCAATGACACATACGTTATACTATGTGCACACTTTTACCAAAGGTTTCTATGATTGTGAAGACCCTTTTGAAGGGGAACCCACTCTCTGAATAAGATGGAATCACTGTTGAATCTTCTCACCCTTAAATTCCACTTTTTGTGATTACAGAAACTGGGATCTTCCTTCATGTTTCTGCTACACTAGAAGCCCTCCACACTGACTCTGCTGCCATCTCCCACTCTCTCTAACCTGTTGGGAAGGACTGTGGTGTGGGGTTCCTCATCAATATGTCCCTCAATACTATCCCTTTACCCCTATTACAGCAACTGTTCCTCATTTGAATATGCCACAATTCAACTCCTCCATCCTCCTCCTTCTTTCCTGGTCTGAACCCCTCTCCTTGAGTAAACTTCCTACTGACATCCCCATTGTCGTGCTGCGGGACTTTAACCTTCCATACGCCACAGCAGACACCTGCCTCTTTTGTCTCGTTCCCCTAGTCATGCCTCTTCCATTCACTATGGTTTTCTCACTTTCGTTATGCACTCATGACTCCATTTGACCGACACTATCCTGCACACACATTCACACCTTCCCATCCCCTTCCCATGGATCACATCTGAAATTCAGACTCTCAGAACAAAAAGGCAATGCGACCTAAAAAGCTGGTACAGATTATGAACACTTCCCTACTCCTAGCCTACATACAATTACTTGCTGCCCCTACCTCTGCACTGGACTGAAATGCTCCTCCTTCACACACCTAATGACCTACATTTACAGTTATCCCACAAAACGTTCGTCCGCCCTCTGATCTTTGCCCACACCTACATTTCTTCTAATGGCTGTAATATTAATGCGTCTCTCACAGCCCTCCTCTTTCTCTCCCCAACCTTTCTTCTGTTCACTACCTCTCTCCCTCTACCGCATCTGCTTCCAAATACTTCTCCCCTACCTCCACTATTGAATTAGCAGACATTCTATGCTGTAACAACCATGTTACACTCCTATCAATCCTTTTACTGCCCAAATGTTCATAATCTCAGTCTCATATCTCTGTGAGCTCTTTAACCTCTCTCTCTGCTGGACTCCTGCCTTCTTCAAATCTGCAACTGTCTTACTCCTATTGAAGAAACCCTCTGCTGACCCAAACATCCCGGCCAACTGTCGCCCAGTTTCTATCCTTCCCCATTTTTCCTTGTTCTTTTGTCTTTGAGCAGGTGGTCTTCAACCGGATCACTGAGTAGCTTGAGGAAAATGACCTGACAATCTAGTTCAATATGGCTTCTGTAGTAAACACTCAGATGAGGCTGCACTCATGCATGTCTCCAACATTCTCTCTAATGTTCACCACTCCAAACTCTCTTCTATACTCATCATTTGGAATTTTCTGCCGTTTTTGACATTGCTGATCATTCCTCTCTCATCCTCACCCTCCAGGACCTTGGGTTTCAGAAGGCTGCTCTTGTTTGGGACCGGTTTATAGTCATAAAGTCAAATGAAATAATATCGAAAGTCATAATGTCTAAAACAAAAAATTGAAAAAAAAATCTCGAATTTTATTTTTGGTTGTTTTTTGTTCGAAATGGGGGGTTCCCCTCAACCCACCTTTTTTTTTTTTTTGTTTTACCCCTTTTTTTTACCCCCGGAACCCCAAAAAAAAATGTAAATTAAAAAATTAAAAAATTGATATTTGTTTTCAACATTATTGTTTAGACATTTTTGCAATTCGATATTATTTTTTTGACATTATGACGGCATACCGTTGGACCCCTCCTTCTTGGAAGGTCAATCCTTTAAAATCTGTTGGGACTCACAAACCTCTGACCCCAACCCTCTCCCTGTTGGCATCTCCCAAGGATCAATCATTGGACCACTGTGCTTCACTGTCCCTGCCCCTCTCTCTGCTCTTGTTTCTTCTTTTAATCGTTCTTTTCACTTTTAAGCCGATGATAGTCACATCTTCTTTTCCTCCTTCAGTGACACCTTACATTCTGCTGTCTCTAACTTCCTCTCTGCAGCACAAGATTAAATGTCCACATATTTTCTTCACCTCAGTTCTTTCAAAACAGAGTTTCTATTATTTCCGTCCACTACAATGCCTTCCACAGTTTTTCCCCATCCCTTTCTTCCCCCTTCCCTTCTCTCCCTTTGCTTGAAATCTGGGTGTAATGTTTAATCCCTCTTTTTACTTTTCCCAACACATTACGTCTACTGCTCAATCCTGTCACCATGCTCTTTTTCACCTCTACCATGCTGACACGTTCTCTCTTTTCAGGCGACCAAGCTTCTTCTTTTCTATCTGGTCTTCTCTTGTATTGATTACTGCTCTGCTCTTCTCCATGGTCTTCCTGCTTCTTATACCCTTCCTCTTCCCTCTGTCTGTAACGCCTCTGTTTGTCTCCTCTTCTCTTTCTTCTCGATCTTCTATTGCACCCTTTCTACTCTCTATATCTCTTCTCCCTTTTTGAATCTTGTCTTCTTTATCATTTTCTCTCATTGTCTTCAATTGCATCCATGGTCTCGCTCCTCTTTACCTCACTTTGCATATCTCATTTTATTCTCCTCCCCGGGCCCTCTGTCCCCAGTTAGAGTTTCCTCTCTCTGTCCCTGAAACCCCTCTGCACAGCCTCTCATTTCCATTCATTTGACCTCATTGCTCCCAAACATTCGAACATTCTCCCTCTCTCATTCCTTCTACTCTCTCTGTATCTCCCAGAACAATCTTAAAACCCATCTTCTATTTGCGTGTTCCAACAATTAAACTCTATCCCCTCCATGCTCTTATGTTCGGATTTACCTGGAATGTATTTTCTCTATGATTGTTCTGTTTTTAATCTTGCGTTTTTGGGGAAAAGCGCCATACAAATTAAATAAAAATACAAATACAAACACAAATACTATGATCTAATGTTGGCACACTGGCATATTGCTCTGTAAAGGCGTGTGTGAGGTAGACTCTATCCATCTGGGAAACCTAGCATGGGAAAGTCAATGTCTTGGGCCAAAATAGTGAATTTTCAGAAATCGCAAGCTTGTTTTGGGGCAAAATATGAGTTTGTTTATAAACAATGAAATGCTGGTATTTGGAGGTCAAAGATAGAGGGGGTATTAGTAAATGAAAATCCTGTGCCATACGATAGAAACTTTGGGCTGGTGAAAGAGTGATTAGTACTAGCAATAGGGCAGAAAAATGGCATTGTTTCCTAGTCCCAAACCTTAATCTTTGAGCAAAAATGATTTGAAAGAATGTGTTTTGCACTAACAGAACAGTCGCCCTATTGCAATTGCACTGGTGCAAAGATTCTCATGGTATGCTTTCCTGAAAACCTCAAACCTGTAGCAATGACCTCACACCTGAGCTCTGTGCTGAAGGAGACTATAGACATGAAAGTGCTTATAAAAGTGTTACGATTGCCTTAAAGTGTTTCTCTTCTGGTGGACATATTTCAGAGCAAGGAAATGGTACCTTAGGCTTACAGCACAAAATAGGTAATCTCACATGACATGAGCCTAAGTGTAAGTGTAATAATCTGCATGCAGCCGCTCTGAGAGTCTACTTCCCACCTATAGAATGATTACTGGCAGGAGCTGGCACACTATCTATCCACTGCATATGCCTCAGGGTAAGTGTGATAATCTGCAGGCAGCCCACTCTGAGAGTCTATACAATGATTACTGACAGGAGCTGGCACACTATCTAACCACTGCATATGCCTCAGGGTAAGTGTGATAATCTGCAGGCAGCCCACTCTGAGAGTTTATGCAATGATTACTGACAGGAGCTGGCACACTATCTAACCACTGCATATGCCTCAGGGTAAGTGTGATAATCTGCAGGCAGCCCACTCTGAGAGTCTACTTCCCACCTATACAATGATTACTGGCAGGATCTGGAACACTATCTATCCACTGGATATGCCTAAGGGTAAGTGTGATAATCTGCAGGCAGCCCACTCTGAGAGTCTATGCAATGATTACGGACAGGATCTGGCACACTATCTATCCACTGCATATGCCTAAGGGTAAGTGTGATAATCTGCAGGCAGCCCACTCTGAGAGTCTATCCAATGATTACGAACAGGATCTGGCACACTATCTATCCACTGCATATGCCTAAAGGTAAGTGTGATAATCTGCAGGCAGCCCACTCTGAGAGTCTATGCAATGATTATGGAAAGGAGCTGGCACACTATCTAACCACTGCATATGCCTAAAGGTAAGTGTGATAATCTGCAGGCAGCCCACTCTGAGAGTCTATGCAATGATTACTGACAGGAGCTGGCACACTATCTAACCACTGCATATGCCTCAGGGTAAGTGTGATAATCTGCAGGCAGCCCACTCTGAGAGTCTATGCAATGATTACGGACAGGATCTGGCACACTATCTATCCACTGCATTTGCCTAAGGGCAAGTGTGATAATCTGCAGGCAGCCCACTCTGAGAGTCTATCCAATGATTACGAACAGGATCTGGCACACTATCCATCCACTGCATATGCCTAAGGGTAAGTGTGATAATCTGCAGGCAGCCCACTCTGAGAGTCTATGCAATGATTACTGACAGGAGCTGGCACATTATCTAACCACTGCATATGCCTCAGGGTAAGTGTGATAATCTGCAGGCATCCCACATCCCACCTATACAATGATTACTGGCAAGATCTGGCACACTATCCATCCACTGCATATGCCTAAGGGTAAGTGTGATAATCTGCAGGCAGCCCACTCTGAGAGTCTATGCAATGATTACAGACAGGATCTGGCACACTATCTATCCACTGCATATGCCGGTAATCTGCAGGCAGCCCACTCTGAGAGTCTATCCAATGATTACAGACAGGATCTGACACACTATCTATCCACTGCATATGCCTCAGGGTAAGTGTGATAATCTGCAGGCAGCCCACTCTGAGAGTCTATGCAATGATTACTGACAGGAGCTGGCACATTATCTAACCACTGCATATGCCTCAGGGTAAGTGTGATAATCTGCAGGCATCCCACATCCCACCTATACAAAGATTACTGGCAAGATCTGGCACACTATCCATCCACTGCATATGCCTAAGGGTAAGTGTGATAATCTGCAGGCAGCCCACTCTGAGAGTCTATGCAATGATTACGGACAGGATCTGGCACACTATCTATCCACTGCATATGCCGGTAATCTGCAGGCAGCCCACTCTGAGAGTCTATCCAATGATTACAGACAGGATCTGACACACTATCTATCCACTGCATATGCCTCAGGGTAAGTGTGATAATCTGCAGGCAGCCCACTCTGAGAGTCTATGCAATGATTACGGACAGGATCTGGCACACTATCTATCCACTGCATATGCCTAAGGGTAAGTGTGATAATCTGCAGGCAGCCCACTCTGAGAGTCTATCCAATGATTACGAACAGGATCTGGCGCACTATCTATCCACTGCATATGCCTAAGGGTAAGTGTGATAATCTGCAGGCAGCCCACTCTGAGAGTCTATGCAATGATTACTGACAGGAGCTGGCACACTATCTAACCACTGCATATGCCTAAGGGTAAGTGTGATAATCTGCAGGCAGCCCACTCTGAAGGCTATCCAAAGATTACGAACAGGATCTGGCGCACTATCTATCCACTGCATATGCCTAAGGGTAAGTGTGATAATCTGCAGGCAGCCCACTCTGAGAGTCTATGCAATGATTACTGACAGGAGCTGGCACACTATCTAACCACTGCATATGCCTAAGTGTAAGTGTGATAATCTGCAGGCATCCCACTCTGAGACTCTATATAATGATTACTGGCAGGAGCTGGTACACTATCTATCCACTGCATGTGCCTAAATGTAATAATCTGCAGGCATCCCACTCTGAGAGTCTACTTCCCACCTACACAATGATCACTGGTAGGAGCTGGCACACTGTCTATCCACTGCATATGCCTAAGGGTAAGTGTGATAATCTGCAGGTAGCCCACCCTGAGACTCTATACAATGATCACTGGCAGGAGCTGGTGCACAATCTATCCACTGCATTTGCCTAAGTGTAAGTGTAATAATCTGCAGGCACCACACTGTGAAAGTCTATACAATGATCAGTGGCATGTACCTGTTTGGCCTCTGGAAATGCTTTTTGCTGATCCGCGCATTTCACTGGGTAACACGCGCAGCTGCTCAGCTGATCAGGACTGGTTGCTTCTCTTCTGACTCTACCAGTACCTGCTCCGGCTCAGACAAATGTTTCTCTCGACAAAAGTCTGATTCTGAATCAACTGGAGAAAGTAGTACTCAGCTAGTAGCTCTATTCATTTAAGTAGGAAAAATAAAAGCGGTAGCATTTACATTTGTATTTGATGTATTTGTGCAGTTTTGTAACACGCCACACCGTAGACAATTTGTCTCAGAGAGCCTGTAAAGTGTAGGGCATGGAAAAGTGGGGGTAATAGATGTAGGTCAGTGGGAGAAGGAGGAAGCTAAGGTAACCGTTCACAGCAAGATAGACATTGCATTCTAGAACCCCAGTTACAATATGTGTGTCATTATTCACTATCTGATCATTATATGGTATCATATTGTATTTATTGAAGGTTGGGGGGCCATTTTGACAGTTCAACAAAAATGTACAAAGAAATAAAATAGAAAACAAAATAGGACGCAGAGGCAGACTCAGAATAGGGTGCCTTTATGATAGCATCAGAGTAGCTGGGAATGAATAGGTAGCTATTGAGGAGGGAAAGTGATGGAACATTAACATGGGCCATGGATGAGGACACCCACACTGCAAATGCACTTAGTATAGGTCTAGAGCAACAGACACTGAGCATAAGAATGGGGCAGCCGTGTTTGGGTGGTCTACAGTTAGATGCGGATGCTGGGGGAGCTCTGATGAGGACACACACACTTCAAATGCACTTAGAATAGGTCGAGAACCTCTGTCAGTCAGCATAAGAATGGGGCAGTGTGGTCTGGGTGGACTATACTGAGAAGAGGAGGGAGGGAGAACTCTGTTGCAAGACAGATGATGTTGCTTGCTTCTAGTCTTGACATATTCAACACATAAAATAGGTTTGATATTTGGGTGAGGGTGTTCTAGAGGAGCGTGGCAAGTAAGACGTAGTGGAAGTGGGAGGAGGCATGGAAGGGTCAGGAGAAAGCGTTAAGGATGGAGGAGGACTGTAGCTTGTATGTCTAATGCTTGACAAGTGCTCGACCGCACAAGTGGTCAAATATATTGGCTCCCCCCTCAACTACTCACCCCGAATGGCTGCCTATGAGTAAGAGTATATGCAACCGCTCGACCGACCTAATCTAAAATAATCCTAACGGCTCCCATTGTGCCTTTTCCCTCTCCCCAATCACTCGCCCTGTTTTCTCTCTCTCATGG
This sequence comes from Ambystoma mexicanum, assembly GCF_040938575.1. NCBI lineage: Eukaryota > Metazoa > Chordata > Amphibia > Caudata > Ambystomatidae > Ambystoma > Ambystoma mexicanum. The sequence continues at coordinate 76,120,778 of NC_090935.1, read as the reverse complement.
GTGTTTTCCCTTGTACCCCTTTTCCTGCCTCCCGTCTCGCTCCACACACACTCCCTCATCCACTACCCCTGTGCTGCACCACTCTACCTTTGCCCCAGATCACCTGTGTGCATACCCCACAATCATTCCCCTATTCCTAGCAGATCAGTACCCACACACCTAACACACATACACCCACAATGCTTTCCCCATTCCAATCCCTCTCCACCTTCCAATCATACCCACACCACATAACTCCCATCCCAACCACCGCCTTACATTCTAGGTTTTAGTCTCTGCTTGTCTGCAAGTGGTCGATCAGTTGGACATGTCGACCTGTTTGATAAGTCTTCAATTTCAAACAGGCGACCACTAGCTGACAAAATGGTTTTAGCATCAAGCATATGGGGGGGGGGAGTCAACCAATGGAGCTAATACCAGGATTGTAGAGTGTGGGTTGTAAGGGTGAATGTAGAGAAATGCAGTCAGAGTCATCTTGACTCTGGGCATCACAGAAGACCGTGCATGTATTTGGAGCCACATTAAGTTTGTTAAAGAGCAAGCAATTTTGTATTAAGACCCAGCTGACTTGGTCATGGTATTGTGAAGAATCAGACATGATTCCCCCCCGGAAACCTGTTTTGGGGCCCTTTTCATGCAGCCAGTATGTCATGACCCTCGCCCAAAACCCCCTCTGGCAAACCCATTGGCCAGGTGGAGTCAGGACTCGGGCCTCTAGAGCCTGGCATCCTCTTCAAAAGCCCTCATGGGGCCAGGCTATTACACCATGAACAACAATGTGCTTGGGAACTACTTTATTGTATTGTCAGCCAACATGGAGGCATCCACATGGCTTGGTTCCTAAGAACCAAGCTATGCGGTTTAGTGTTTTGGGTGTGGCAGGCCTGGAACTACTTTCCCTGGTACTACTTTACCTGGGCTATCTAAACCACACCCTGACAGCAGAACATGCTTCGTGTTACTTTGCAGCTTCCAACGTGATGCTCACCGTGTCCAGCTATTCCCTCGAACCTCAGAGAAGCAGAACCTGCAAGGAGACAAAAGGAACATCATTAGCAGCAGCATCTTACCTGCAGTCTTCATCTTTAAACACTTGCAGCTATTGAAAACAGATTCCTCGTATCTGCACGCCTCCCGGACAGAATGACCTGAAAGAGGAAGATAGAGACATTTACAAATTACGAACTGCTAAAAAGGCTTACCTGGCTGGTCGCCTCTCGGCTGGCACCACTCCAGACATTCCACTCACGCTGAAGAATACGGCGACCTACAAGGAAGGAAAACATAGGTTAGCAAAGGCAAAACATCACAGCGCTGCACATAGCGCTTACTTACCGCATCATAGCGCTCTTAATGCACCATCAATTACCAGCGGGCTCCGCATACCTAAGGGAAAAAAATGAGCCATTTTAAACAAAGAAAGGCATGCAGAATAGCAACAAAACTAAAGAACAGCAATAAGACCTACCTAAACAATATCAAACGGGACGGCGTCAGTGAAGTAAATGGACCACACTCCCCCATGAAAGACAACGCGCCCCTGCAAAGAAGGCAGGACGGAGAGATAATTCTACCACAAGGTGAGGAGAGGGCGCCAGAGGGACTGAAAGCATACGGGGGTGGAGGGACGATACTTACCCCAGTTGGTCAGTCTTGAACACAGTCCTCCTATATTTTCAGGCAGAACCTTCCCCGCAGTCCACATCAGGGCAAAGCTGAGAAGCATACCAGCGAGTAACTCAGCTGGGTGGTGTCCCTGTGGATACCAGATGAGTGTAACAAAACACAAAGCCTACCATAACAAATCCACCTGGGCGCCATGGAGACATCAGAAATGGACCAATTGGCCCAATTACTATGAGAGCTTCGTGCTGAGGTTCATTCTGCCCGACAAGAGACTAATGCCCTCCAGAGAGACCTAATAGTGACCAAAGAACGCACTGAAGAGATTAGCAGGCAATACTTGCAATCACAGGCAGGACAGACGCCTCTACCTGGAAGCAATCCAACAATGCAAAACCCCACCATACCACCCACTCCGGTACAGATCACGTTACCTGGAACAGTGCCCCTGGCACCACCAGAAAGGTTCTCAGGCGACCCACGGAAGTATGCAGCATTCATCAATCAGTACCGCCTTCATTTTCTTTGTAGACCTGGAGCATTTCCAAATGACCAAGCTCGGGTAGCTTTTGTCTTATCATACCTGAGTGGTAGTGCAGCAGATTGGTTGGTGCCGTTCCCCACGACAATCCTCTATTACATGACTTTGGGGGGTTCCAGAGAGAAATGGAAAAACTTTTTGCTCGCCATACCCAGGAACAAGCAGTAGACAATGAACTCTTGTCCCTCCGACAGGGAAATCAGGACTTGTTACCGTACATTGCTACCTTCAACAGACTGGTTGCCGAAGCTAGGTGGCCAGAAAACAAAAGAACCACGTTATTCCATCGAGGCTTATGAGGTGAATTAAAGGACGTCTTAGCCCAGGTGGTTGATCCACCCAGAGACTGTGCAGAATTCATAAATCTGGTCATGCAGCTAGACCACCGGTTGCAGGACCGAAAGGAAGACTGGTCTAAGACGGACCCTCGGACCGTGTATGTTCGACCAAGGGAAAACACACCCCGTGTACCTAAAAAATGCTGTAGAACCCATGCAGATTGGAGGGATATGGCCTCCTCTAACAAAACAAGAGTGGGACAAAAGAAGACAACAACAGCTTTGTTTGTATCGTGGGAAACCAGGACATTTCCTGAAGGACTGTCCAGTAAAACCCCCAAGAAGAACAGTCGGGGCCACAGAGAAGGATGGAGCTAAGGAATCAGGAAACTACCAAGCTCGACAAATGTAGAGGTCAGTTTGTTGAGTGAGAGGAAAGAGTTGCTGACCTCGCACTTTGCAAAACCATTGATCTTAATTAACCACCAACATTCATCAAGAATGCATGCCGTTGAAGCATACATCGATAGCGGAGCAGCTGGAAATTATATTGATCAAGAACAGGCAACAGAGATGGGGCTTCCTTTGTGTTCTAAGCCAACTATGGACAAGGTAACCACCATGGATGGGACAGAAGTCGCTTCCGGACCAGTAACCTAGTGCACAGCCAGGGTAACCTTGCTGTGTCAGGACGGACATCGGGAGTCTATTTCATTCGATCTCATCAAGGCACCTCAGTTCAGACTAATACTAGGGATGCCATGGTTGGTTTCTCACAACCCTTTGATAGACTGGCAGGCACGAAAATTAACCTACCCGGTGACTGCTCCCCTGCCTGCTATTACCAAGAGGAGAAACCCGACATCTGTATCCCCATGACTCCCGGAGCGACAGTATCAACTCTGGAAGCAACTAATACCTTGCCAAGTGAATACCATGATTTCCAGGATGTTTTCTGAAAGGACCAAGCCAATACATTGCTGCCGCACAGGCCCTATGACTATCAGAGCGACCTTGTTCCTGGTGCACACATCCCTTGCGGCAGGATCTAAGCTCTCACAGAAACAGAAAACCTTCATTTGAAATCCTATTTAGACCAGTACCTTGCAAACGGATTTATCCATCCTTCGAAGTTCCCCGCAGCCAGTCCTTTGTTCTTCGTACCGAAAAAGGAAGGAGACTTGAAAACCTGTATTGACTACCGCGCATTGAACCAGATCACTGTGAAGAAACGCTACCCCTTGCTACTTATCCCTGAGATGCTAGACCAAGTTAAAGATTCCCAGATTTATACCAAATTGGAACTTCGAGGAGCGTACCACCTGGTCCGAGTCATAAAAGGAGATGAATGGAAAACCACCTCCGTACTAAGTACGGCTTGTTTGAATATCAAGTCATGCCCTTCGGGTTATGCAACGCTCCTGCGGCATTTCAATATTTCATGAATGACGTCTTAAGGTAGTTAATTGATGTGTGCGCCTTAGTGTACATAGAGGACATCTTAGTATACTCAGCCTCGGAACAAGATCATGTCGGGCACGTTCGGTCAGTCCTCACCAAGCTCCGTCAACATCGCTTGTTTGCAAAGCTTGAAAAATGTTTTTTTCACGTCACCGAAGTAGAATTTCTTGGTTTTAGCCTTACTCCAGGAGGCATCAGAATGGACGTGCACAAGGTAGATGCCATTTTGAAATGGCCTTCTCCGACGTCTCTGAAAGGGGCACAAATCATGCTCGGCTTTGCAAACTTCTACCGCCGGTTCATCCCAGACTTCTCTCGGGTTGTGCACCCAATCACAATACTATTACGAAAAAATAATAAAAAGTTAGCTTGGACCGAAGAAGCAGAAGAAGCCTTTCAGGAACTTAAACAAAGGTTTACCTCTGCTCCAATCCTGTGACATCCTCGTCCAGACCTCCCTTATGTCGTTGAAACTGATGCATCCAGTCTCGCAATGGGGGATGTCCTTTCACAGCGAGATTCGGATACCGGCCAGCTACATCCTGTGGCCCTCTGGTTGAAAAAGTTCTCACCTCCAGAGATTAATTATGCCATCACGGACAAGGAACTCCTGGCTATCAAATCTGCCTTTAAAGCCTGGAGGCACTACCTTCTGGGGGCCAGACACACCATTACAGTCATCACAGACCACTGAAACCTGCAATAGCTCAAATCAGCCAAGGCCCAGTCCTCGTACCAATTACGGTGGGCCCTTTTCTTTGCCGAATATAATTATGTAATCACATTTCGACTAGGGGTCAGAAACAGAAAGGCTGATGCCTTATCCCGCATGGGCATAGATGAAATAGTATATACAACTCCGGACCCAGTACCTATTATACCTGAAGACAAACTCTTGGGTAACATGACAGCCTTAACACAAGCAGAACTACCAAAAGAAATACAACGGGCAATGAATCCTGATGCCTACCTCGCATGGCAAACTCAAGGAGAACAATATACCATCAAGGACCACCTAACCTTTTTTAGGGATCGCTTATATGTACCAAAGAAGGAATTACAACAGCATATTATTTAAAACTATCATGATTCACTGATCGAAGGGCATCCTGGGATCGCCAAAACCCTAGCTAAGGTGAAAGAGAACTTTTGGTGGCCTACCTGGCGTAAGGACATCATTCATTATATTCAGTCCTGCGGTGTCTGCGCACAAAATAAAATACAGAAACAAAAAACATCTGGTCTCCTACAACCATTGGACATTCTTCCAGCTCCATGGCACACTCTTTCCCTTGACTTCATCACTGATCTACCTCCAAGCCAAGGGTTCAACACCATCCTTGTAGTTGTGGACTTATTCTCGAAGATGGCCAATTTTATTCCTCTCAAATTTCTCCCAGACGCAGCCACATTAGCAAAAGTGTTCCTGGAGGGCATGGTTAAGCTACATGGCTTCCCTTCAGTTCTGGTCTCTGATCGAGGCAGCCAGTTTGTTTCAAACTTCTGGAAAAAATGCTGTGCAATGGCGCAGATCGACGTTCGGCTTTCCACCAGTCACCTTCCCCAAACGGGCGGCCAAACCGAGAGAACCAATCAGACACTCGAGCAATATATACGGTGCATGCTGCACTACGAACAAAGGAATTGGAAAGACCTACTATGGATAGCTAAATATGCATATAACAATTCCTTGCATTCAAGCACGGGACAAACGCCCTTCTATACCCTTCATGGCAGACCTCCACGTACCTCTGAACTAGACCTTCCAGCCAGCTTGGAAATGCCAGCGGTAAAGACTCTACACACAACCATTACTCAGGCTTCCAAAAGGGCAAAGGAACACCTTATTCATGCCAAAGAAAAACAAAAGAGATTCGCCGACCAACACCGGAAAAAGGCCCCTGATTATCAAGTAGGAGACAAAATTTGGTTAGCCGCTAAATTCGTACCCATCAAGGAAACCCGGACCTTTCATCCCAGATTCTTAGAACCCTATACCATTAAGGCAATTATCAACCCAGCAGCCGTGAAACTGGGTTTACCACCTAATCTACACATCCACCCGGTATTCCATGTGTCCCTCCTGAAACCAATGCAACCCGGCACACAGATTGGGACACTACCTAAGCCCATACTTGTTGACGGAGAACCAGAATTTGTAGTCAAAGATATCTCTAAATACTCTAGGACCAAGCTATATTATCTCGTCAATTGGAAAGGATTTGGACTACAATCCATCCACAGATCCTGGGAGCCCAGTGAGAATATCCACGCACCACGTCTAATCAGGAAATTCCATCGGAACTTCCCAACAAAACCTGGGTAGACAGAAGGAACACAATGGGAGGGGCCTTAGGGGGGAGTGCTGTCACAACCCTCACCCAAAACCCCCTCTGGCAAACCCATTGGCCAGGTGGAATCAGGACTCGGGCCTCTAGAGCTTGGCATCCTCTTCAAAAGCCCTCGTGGGGCCAGTCCTGGCCCTATGGCGCCAGGCTCATATACCATGAACAACAATGTGCTTTGGAACTACTTTATTGTATTGTCAGCCAACATGGAGGCCTCCACATAGCTTGGTTGCTAAGAACCACTAAGAACCAAGCTGTGTGGTCTAGTGTTTTGGGTGTGGCAAGCGTGGAACTCTGGAACTACTTTCCCTGGTACTACTTTACCAAGGCTATATAAACCACACCCTGACAGCAGAACATGCTTTGTGTTACTTTGCAGCTTGCAGCGTGATGCTCACCATTTCTAGCTATTCCCTCGAACCTCAGAGAAGCAGAACCTGCAAGGGGACAAAAGGAACATCATTAGCAGCAGCATCATACCTGCAGTCTTCACCTTTAAACACTCGCAGCTACTGAAAACAGCTTCCTCTAATCTGCACTCCTCCCGAACAGAACGACCTAAAAGAGGAAGATAGAGACATTTACAAATTACGAACTGCTCAAAAGGCTTACCTGGCTGGTCGCCTCTTGGCTGGCACCACTCCGGACATTCCACTCGCGCTGAAGAACACTGCGACCTACAAGGAAGGAAAACACAGGTTAGCAAAGGCAAGACTTTGCAGCGCTGTGCATACTTACTGCATCATAGCGCTCTTAATGCACCTTCATTTACCAGCGGGGCTCAACCAAGCCAGTTCGCCGTGCTGAAGCTCTGCATACCTAAGCAAGAAAAAAGAGACATTTTAAACAAAGAAAGGCATGCAGAATAGCAATAAAACGAAATAACAGCAATAAGACCTACCAGAACAATATGAAACGGGCCGGCGTCAGTGAAGTAACTGGACCGCACTCGCCCATGAAAGACAATGCGCCCTGCAAAGAAGGCAGGATGGAGAGCATGCCTAATTCTACCGCAAGGTGAGGAGAGGGCGCCAGAGGGACTGAAAGCATACAGGGGTGGAGGGAGGATACTTACCCCAGTCGGTCAGTCTTGAACACAGTCCTTTATTTTCAGGCAGAACCTTCCCCGCAGACCATATCAGGGCAAAGCTGAGAAGCATACCAGCGAGTAACCCAGCTGGGTGGCGTCCCTGTGGATACCAGGTGAGCGTAACACAGAGAAAGGCAGACGCTTCCTGATCCTGACCCAGGGGTGGGGGGGCTAGGTGAACTGTGGGTGGATCACACATGGGGGGAAACAGACCAGGAAGACTGGGACAACCCCCTCTTTAACTTTCCCCATAATCTCACACTTTTGATGGCTTTTTGCCAAGTAGCAGAAGTTGAAAGAACTAACTTTGTTAAAGGGAACAGGTCTCGGAATTCCAAAAGGACTGAGATGAGGAAGCAGGCTGAAGAGGCTTAGTAGGGAACGGGGCTCAACAGCTAACAACTGAATGAACCTGGGAGGCATACAAGGCCCCCTCAGGTGCAATCAGAAGGAAGGAGTGTAAGGAGCTGGAACATTGGCTGGAGTGCAGGCTGCAGGAATGGAAGCAGAAGGAAAGCACAAGGATGGCAAATCAAGCAGAAGTGGGGGAAAACAAGGGACACCGGAACGTGGAGACAGCAGATTTCACCTGCATGTTCTGAGAGAGTGCTGTCATCACAAACTCTGAAGTGCAGTGGCTGTACAGCAGACAACATGCTGAACAAACGTTTTTGAGGGGACGGCTCATTGGATGGAGGCGGTGTCGCCCAGAGGAGAGTGATTGGTTATAGAGTGATTTCCGGGCTGAGGATTCTCAGCCTGATGATGGGAAATATTCAGGAGAAACTCTCACTACAACAAGAGGTGACCCCATATAAGGACAGAATCCAGCGTCCCTAGCGAACAACCATCACCCACTCGATAAATGTTACTATAGATAATACCTGTATAAAGTTGGGTGAACATTAGCACTTGCTACACTAATTAAGCCGTGGACACTGGCAGGGGTATGGACAAGAGAGTTGTGAATGAAGGCAGACGCCGCTCCTGGACATAAGTGCAAGCGTTAGCATTGCAACATTGTTAGGCAGAATCATATGCAGTACCCTTTGGAAACACCACACAAAATTAAGACTACAAGTGCAAGTACAAATTCACCTTTAGTACAAGCCTGTACTACACAGTAAAGTGGTAGCGATGGCTGAGCAGCTAGACTTATCTCAAGAGTAAGTGAGCAGAATCAGAAGTTCGACAAAGGACAGCAATAACTACAGTTCAAACAAACACAGATTCAAGGTTTCTAAGTAAAGGAATATACATTTATTCACACCATCAGTTATGAAACAGTTCACTAATATAAAGCAGCAGAAAATCACAATCTTAATACACTACACAACACCCAATCAATTCTGGACAAGTTAAGCTAAAAAATGAATTGAGATCAAAATGGCACTCCAGCAATTTAAAAAGGGAGGGAAAGAACAAGGTTATCAAAAATCAACAACACCAACAAGTGATAGGCAGGGCAATCTAGAAAAGGCTTACTACAACTAGGATTCAAGTCAATAGACCTGGGCCAATGTTAATTGTTCAGAGTCTTTGCAGAGGATCACACAGATCAGAGTAGTTCGCAGTTAAGTCTTTGCCAAGAGTTCAAAACGAAGTTGGTTGGAGGAAAAGTTATTCGAAAGAGTAGAGAAGGAGAAGACTTTGGAGAGGCGAAAGATTTAAAACACTTTCACCGCGGTCGGACGGAATGAATACCCGATTTGAACAGTACCTTAGATGAAGAAGAATGCTGTAGCCGAGGCAGTATTCCTGGCAGATCCTGCAGGCCCACAGTTCCTGAAGCGACTGTCAGACTGACAAGTAGCAGGAAGACTGGAGGGTCCTGCGCTGCCCAGTGAAGAAACCAGCAGCAGAGCAAAGCATCAAATAAAAGGTGCGCTCCTTAAAAGCACAAAGGGACTCTCTCTCACTGGCTATCCAGTTTCCTCTAGCAGAGCAAATTTGGCCAGGCTAAAGAGTATGTCCAAGGTCTTTGTGAGCTGGTTGGTCCCACCAAACTCAGGGGGAGAAGACTTCTTGTGGATCTCCTCTGTCGTTGAAGTTTCAGACGATTCGGACCCTTAGTAGGGCTTCACCGGGATGTCCAGTAGTTGCAGCAGTCGTCTTCCTTCAGCTTCTTTTGGCTCTCTCGATCCAGTGGCAACTTTGCCTTCCAAGTCCCAGAGACCTGCTTTTAAGCAGTTTTCCCTATTCACACAGCCTGGCTGTCAATCAAACATCAGAGTGGCTGTCCTGGCAGGACAGCCCCCTGTTCAATCAAACTAGAGTGTGACTTGGGTCTCCGAGGAGACCCTGTGCAGGGAGCCTCAAACCCCTCCCTCACATCCTGTCCACCCAGACACTCAGGCCCATAAGGAGGGCTTCTGTGCAGAAGGCCATCAAAGGACGGTGAACAAAGGAACCAAATCTGGTTTGGCGCGCAGAGTACAACACGAGAAAGACCTTTGCAAAAAAAATAGCGAATAAATCACACCAGGACCAAATAAAATTAAAAGGGGTCGAGTGGATTAAAGTTCGAGGCTACCACCATAGCCTCTAACAGTACCGCGGCTATTTTCACAGCTCGCGGTAACATAAAAATGGTAGAAGCCACTGCCACCAGCCAAATCTTATTGAAAGGAGAACAAAATAATATTCCTTGAGAAACAGACAAAAAGGGATAACCATTAACCCTTCCAATACTCTATGGAAGATAGTTTGTACTGGGCCTGTAAATTTAAAAAGACTAGTAAAGTACATGGCTTCTATGGTTCTGGAAGACAGTAGTCAGTGCCAGAAAATGGAGTATAATAGTGGGAAGTCTAAAAAGACAACCCTTTGTCACTGCACTAAAGGTGCTGTGTGGCACAAAGTTAAACAATGATGCCTATGGAGCAGGTGAGACTCCATAGTTAATGAGCACAAAATGTATAACAAACTGCAAAAACACATGTAAGAGTGGGAGAAAAGGCTCACACTCTTACCAGGTGAAAAACAGAAATCCTAGACACCTAGCAAAGCTTCTGAAGGACTCAGTAGGTAAGGGACATTAGCCATTCTGGATAATTCTTCCTAACAGACATACCAAAGGGGGTAGGAGCGGTAACATGAATGAGCAACCGAATAAGATGATAAATGCCGAGCAGGCCTCAACACATGGAGGGAGTAAACCCAGGCTTACCAATGCTGCCATACTACTAGATTAGGAAAGCTTTCTGGGCTAGACTGCAAGGGACGCACATACGCATGCACGCCCCGCATACAAACAGGGTCCACGTAGGCAACTGGTTGCCCAACTTGGGCAAGGTTATGCATATGAAAGGATCCCATATTGGAAAGGGACCGTGAGTGTCGTACAGCCCCTGAGCTGGTCATAGACATGGAGACGCCCCCACCCTCCACATGATCAGAAATACAGAAATTCAGCGCCTCACTTCCAGACAGGAAAGCTAACTAACCAACCCACTAACAACTTCACCCTCTCCATACACCTCTCAAATTCTAACCAAACACAACCACATTCTCACAACACAACAATATGCACAAACTCCACTACACTGCAACAACAAAACAAAGCACACACAGACCCACATAACAGCACACAACGTCTTTCGACAGAATAACACGCCAAGCCCAGCCAACGGAATTCCAGGTTGAGGCGCCAACAGAACATCACTGCTCTCTTGCACTTTTCCAGCTCATCCCCACTAACTCCCCTCCTACCCTCCTCTCCTTCAGAACCACAAGGGGACCACTCCGGTGGTGATGCTGTGCAGTACAAATATACTTTAAAATTAACATTAACATTAACATGAGGGCCTGATTTCCGTGTTTGCCGAGCTGTTGGCATGTCGGCGACTGAGACAAGAAGCAATTGTCAAGCCGAGGTTCTCGGGAGTAAAGGAGACTCCCAAAACAAGTGGGCGTACCAGACACACCTGTTTAGGAGAATGGTGTGGGTCCTCAGTGACCCAGAAGTTGTAGAAGTTGTACTAGAAGTCGGGAAAGCGGTGCGACCCGAAGAGCAAGTGTTTCAGAAACCGGTGAGTGAGGCATGGTATTCTAAAACATTGTGCAAGCCTTGCCAATAACAGTAACCAGCTCCTTAGCCACTCGTGTAAGACTTAAAGCGAGTAGAAGTTGGAAGTTGGTGGTTATGCTAAAAAGCTTTTTAACAATGGAATTGTAACACACATACATTAGGCCAAGTGCTTCTTACTTGCATAGGAAGTAAAATGCTTCTAATACCCATTGTTCCACTATTAGAAGGCTGTTCCTATTCAAAGAGGGTTCGCGTGTTGCCAATTATGGAGAGTGAATGCTGTACGACCATTTCTGAACAATCTTGACTATACTAAATTTATAATCTTTACAGTTGGAAAACTAAATTGAAGAGTGGTTGAGTGTTCCTTATTGTAATTCCCAAGGAGGCATGAACTCTATTCTTTGCTTCTATGAGAATACAATGACAAACCCACATTCAAAGCTTGAAAACAACATCAAAGAGTGATGGTGTGTGTCTAATTGTTGTTTCTACCGAAAGACTGAACCTTATACCTTATAAAGTGAAATACCTTACATTGGATGATTGAAGAAGACACCAATCATTGCCTGAAGCCAAGAGGTACCCCATACTAATTGTGAAGCTGACCATTCCTCAAAGCTTGAAGATATCCAGCAAGACTGTGATGTTTTTAGCAGCTAAGTGGCCTCCACCCACAAGTGTACAACTATTACCATAGGCTAAGAGAATGGCACCAATGTTTCTGGATATCTTTTGGACTGAAAGCTGACAGAAAGGGTGCAGGTAAAGTTAAGGAGGGGGAATTCGCTGTTTGTGAGAATATTTTGAAGCAGACTCCACCTGGAATTCCCAAGACTGTGGAGACCAGAGAGAGGTGAGTCTTGAAGGCAAGCACATGTTATCAATTTTGACAGTTAGACAAGAGAGGCTAAAAGGCTGCCTCTTTGAAGAACGCAGTTTGGAGGAACAGTGCCTTGCCTACCTGAAGAGGTTGAAGTATTTCCAAAGTCTGTCTAAAAGTCATCGAAGTTGCGGCAGTAGTCCAAAGTATTGCAACTCAAGAGGTATATTTGGTTGTAAGTAGATGCTACATTGCAGTTGTCGAAAGCAAGGTGATGTACTGTGGGACAAAGGTGACTTATAAGGTAGAACATGAAGAAATATAGTTGTTGAAGTAGAAGCGGTAGTATTAAGATGTAATCCTGACAAATATATAATTTAGAGTGTTGAAACCATAATTCAAAGGATCCTAACTGTTAACCAAGAACAATGTACCATTAATAGTGTGGATATTGCATTTTCTTCTGCACTGTGGCAAATCTTCCTGTGGGATTGACAACACTGTGTTGCCAGGATTGCCATTGGGGCTATTTTGCTTGGAGTAAAAAGTGGAAAACTGCATCCAAAAGAGGAGATTTGATGCTAGTGGAACTTCTGTTATAAGGAGACAGGACAGGGTGAAGACATTTCCTTTCCAAGGTTGAACATATTGGTGAAGTGACTTTAAATCCTGGGGAAGGGAAATCACCTGGGACCTTAGAAGGTAATTTAGGAAATGTACATATTATACATGTTATGTTGAATTGCCATAACTTTTCTTTATGTGTTTGTTGTTTATTGTGAGGGCAGCCATTCTGTGTTACTGACCAGTCACAGTGTGCAGTGTTGGGAAGGATCAGGGAAGGTTTTGGAGGGCGTAATTTGCTGGACTCAAGATTCTTTTAAGGGGAGAGAAGCAGAGATAAAGAAGTAAGCTTGAGCAGTAAACACGTGAGGACAAGAGTAGAGAACAATATTTCTATTGACTTGTAGATAAGATGGAGTGATTTTCCAAATGTTGATGCAGTTGACTCTCACAGTCTTGGACAAGGCCACAATGAACTGCTGAAGTCCAAGGGCACACATTTCAACCCTTGATGAATAAAGGATGATTCTCAGAGGTAAAGAGATGAGAGATTGAGATTCGCATTGGAGGCGGCAGAAATATTATTTCTATTTTATAGAAGTTTGTCAACAAGTGCAGCACCATTCAGAACAAGATGGATATTTAGCTCTTAGGAATGTTTTCAGAGGATGCTTTGGTGAAGAATGGAAAATAGTAGAAGATCTGAGAATCATGAGCAAAGGGGCAGGAGTAAAAGCCGACAACAGAGTTCTATTGACTCAGCAGGCTGGTGTAGAGCATGAACAGACTCCTGTGTGACGTCCGCAGGAAGAGGTGTGGACCAGATGTGCTAAAGTTAGCTCCAGGAGATGGAGAATGAGGTGCTCTGAGAGGTAAGGTGCAATCAATCTATGTGCAGTGCCCTTGTAGTCAAGGTAATATAGGTTTTGGAAGAGGGGGTTGGTCTACAGTATCAAAGGCTGCAGGGAAATTAGTATTAGAATTGAATAGAGGTAGGAGCTTTGAAACAAGACTAGCATTAGGAGGCTTTTCTTCCCACTTCTGATGGCAACGTTACCCATTAGATTAGTTAATTGCCATTGTGTGCAAATCTCCCGATTATCGACAGTAGCTTGGTGGAACCAGGCGGCCTATGTGCATTGAATGGAAATGTATATATCTGTAAAGGCAGTTGGTCTGGAGTAAAGGTCTAAAACCTGGAGCCTGTTCGAGGAGGTAGGTGTGTGCTCTTAATGTTTGAGGTGCGCATAACTATATGGATTTGCAGAATGAAGGATTGGTAGGAGTTCAGCAGAGATTGTAGGGGTGATGTTTGAGAGGGAATGGTTAATAAGAGCTAGAGATAACGCGATAGTTAGTGGGAGAGATAGAAGAGTTTGAGAATTTTTTCACATATTTGTGTGATAATGGTGGAGAATTCCAAGGCAAACCCACATGCTAAGAGTAAAGAGGATAGGGAATGGTTATTAGTAAGCGAGAACATACCTGGAGGGGCATGGAGAGCTTGTGGCGATGGGGGGTGGGATAGATGATATGATGTTAGTGATGTAGGATGATTTGACAGAGTTAGGAATAGTGGTATGGTCAAGTAGACAGAATTTGTGAGGAGCATGGAAAGTGAGGGAGTAATTGCTGCGCCACTGGAATAGGAGGAGCGTCATGATGTCCTCAGTTGAGAGTGAGGGTGAGAGAGAGAAAGGATCAAGCAGGATAGTTATGGTCAAAGAAGGTGTCAAGTGTGTAAATGAACTCAGTGAACACCAGATGAAAGGAGTGCGCAAGCGGAAGCGAGAGGGCTTGGAGGGAGGACTTGCCTTGGGATCAGGTCTGTACTTCCTCTTGGTGATAGTTGAAAAGAGAGTGGGTATGAGTGTGGAGGGTACTAAGATTGTGAAATGTATGAGTAAATAATCAAATGGAGGTGGGTCACTTTTCGACTTACACTACAGGAAAGAAATCCACTGAAAATAGTCATGATTAGAATACGAAATAAAATCCTGCCAGTGGATCTGGGAAACTGCATGTTTATGGATGCCACTACAGATACTGATACTTCCCATGTATTAGCTGCTTGTTATGGAAAATATTTTATCAATGCAACTTTTAGTCACAACGTTGTCCTAGATATTGTTAAGAATGTCATTGTTACTTCCTTTCTAAAAAAGCCTGGTAAAAGATCCAAAGGTATTTAGCAATCTGAGTCCCATAACAAATGCTCCTTTCTTATTGCAAATTCTAGACAAGATTGCAACAATGCACTTTCAGAGACACTGGATCAATCAAATATCTTTCATCCAAAGCAATCAGGCTTTCAATCCAATTATGGAACTGAGAGTGCATTACTTGTTTTGCAGACCCAAATTTTAGCCATTGTTGACAGAAGACAGGTCTGCTGAAGTGCCTTGACTCATCAGTAGCCTCTGATGCTCTTGAACAAACTAGCCCTGATGGCAATCCTGGCAACAAGGCACTCTCACCGAGAATGGATGGGCTTCTACAGAAGCGATTGATTGGATTAGTTCCTTCTTAGCTCATAGAAAGTCATAGAGTTTGCTGGGGCAATGCAGTGTCAGACCCGGCATTAATCACATGTGGAGTGCCTCAATGTGCTTTTCACCTGCACTTTTTAATGTTTACAGTCGATCTTTGTATGATCTGTTGGAGAATATGGGTACCCAGTTCTCAAATTATGCTGATGATACTCAGCTTCTGATTCAACTGAGTAGAAACTATATCAGCGATGTGAAAAAGATCTCCAACATTTACAGCTGCATACAGGCCTGGATGCCAACACATTGGTTAGGCCTCAACCGTTCAAAAACAGAGCTTCTTATATTTAGTTCTCTTCATACAAGGGCTAAATTAGATCCTCAGTATTCAAGTCTTCTATCAAGGTATTGGATAAAGTGAAAACCCCTGGGGTTATTTTTGAGTCCCTGCTTGGTGAAGATGCACATGTAGATAGTCCCGTCAAGAAAGCACAATATCATTTGAGGTTCCTCCGGCTAGTCAAAACCTATGTATCGCCTAAAAATTGTTAATCATGTCAATCATGTCAAGATTAGATTATTGTAATGCGTTCTGAATGGTGCAAGAAAAAACTGTATTAGTAAACTTGCATCGTTAGGAGTGTGACTAAGAGAGAATAGATCTATGTATATAGAAGAGAACGTCATTGGCCACCAGTAGCACCTCAAATTATTTTAAAATGAACACCTTGACCCCCTCGTATCTTAGAGAGGGATTGGTCCAACATACCACAGTAAAATCTTCACAGCTATGTAACTCTATGTATTTAACCTGTCCTAGAGCCAAGAGTGCAAAAGGGGGCAGTTATTTGTTCGTGCTTCAGGCGACAAATTGACAGCAGAACTACGTAAGAGAATTTGCTCATCTTTCGTAAACGTCTCAAAACCATGTTATTTAACAAAATAATGTTTTGTCCTGGTCTTCTTATGATTGTACATGTGTTTTCGGGAGCCATGATGCCCGTGGGCTGCATCACATAATAAATAAATAAATAAATAAAAAGGACAGAGTGGAGTGTGAAGGAAATGAAGATGAGATCAAGCATGCTTACACCACTGTAACCTATGGAGGTTATGAAGGCTTGCAAAGGGTGATTAGAGAGAGAGTACAGCCAGATTGTAATTGACACACCTTCAGATCTGATGGGATGGCCGAAGCCACTCATCATGACCACAGGAGTATTGGCTTGGAAGGAATCAAGTAGAAGCTATAGGTTATATTGCAGGTGCTGTTTGGATTCTAGATATGCAGGATGTTGAGAGGGGTGTGAAAGCTGTCTTAAAAGGAGTGCCTAAAGGCAGGAGACGTGAAGCAGGTATTGTGATCTTGCTCATCATGAGACCAATGGTGACTTCTTTTTTGGAGGGTTGATGAGATCAGGAAAGGTAGGTAAAATTGCAGTGTAGTACAGCTAGGATTGCATTGTCGTGAGGGAAGGTCTATCATTCAGTGGTGGCCATTTCAGAGAGTTTAGGATTGTGATAGTGAGGTGGTCAGCGATAAAGACGTTTTATTGCAGATGGAATGGCCTTTCCAAAGCCCCAGGGTTTGGTCAGTTGGGGCAAATCCGGTTACTGCGAGGGTGAGGGTGTGGGTGTGGATGATGGATGGCAGACACAACAGATCAGGTTGACATAAGGAAAGTGTGGGTGAGAGGAGGAGACAGGTGAAATTTAGGAGTGTTCATGATAGGAATGTGGAGAGCCGGTGAGAGCGGAGTAGTGTGACAAAGCAGGGGGTTACGCCCTGATTGAGAAGTAAAAAGAGGACAATGAGAAGCCGAAGGTTAGATATGCACATGAAGATATGTGTCAAGTGGCTGGGTAACTTCAATGCAAACACAATTCATAGCTCGTTCAGGATGCATTAGGCCATAGGAGACCAACATGCAACTATGCTATCATATCAATCAAAACGTGAAGGGTCATAATGCAAGTGAAATTCACAAAGCAATCAGTGTGAGTAGGGACATAATTGAACAAAATGCAAGCACATGTAACAGACTGCTCATTGGGGCAGAAAGAGGTCACCCATGGCAGGGGAACTTGCATTGTCAAAGGCAGAGCGACAGGACCCTAAGCCTCAACAGCCCACAAATTGGCAAAACAATCAAGCCTATTTCAGAGCAACCATTTTCAGGGACATCAGGCTGTGGGAACACCAAGGAGAAGGAAAGCTAATAGTAAACTATGGTGTTCCAGCAATGAGGCCTCTGGCTGCTCCAGATATGGTAGTTTACAGGTTTGGGTTAGCTTGAACAAAAGGAGGCCTGTCCAGCTTTGTAGGTCCTGCTGTATAGTAGCAATAAAATAAGGATGGAGCCCCAGAGGCGAGCATTGGCAATGCACGAAGGTGCGTATTGAGCCAAGTCTTTTCCCTTCCATGCGGTTCCAAGATCATTCAACTGAGAAGACTAAGCAAAACTGGCCTATGCTTTGTGGCCTTCTCAATTTCAGGTGCTCACTATCCAATGTATTCAACATACAAGCATATCTGAGCTACATACAATGAAAGTAAAGAGAAAACAAGGCGTGCAGTAAAACATGAAGGTTGGAAATTGAGGATGAAATTAATGGGTTCAATGTTGTCAATACAGCTATGGATGTATGGAGGGATCTGGAAGCAGAAACACACGAACACGGGGGCATTAATAAAAACAAAATGGTAGTAAAAGAAACATAAATGTGAAATATATATTAAGTGAACATACAAAGTGCTGTGACCAAGCGAGAGATGTGTAAAAAGCTTTGATGCTACATGGTGTGCTCATGCTCAAGTTAATGTGATCTAGGCGATGTGCTCCCACGTACTGAGAATGAATGGGGGAGGGGCTCAGTTCTACATTCACATCACTACAAACAGGCCCATTTGTGACTATTTTGTTGAATGATGGTGGCTGTGGATTACTTATCCACAATGCACTATTATACAATCTTGTGTTTGCCACTTTCTTTTCTGGCCAATGTTACAAACCAGGACTTGTTCCACCTTCTCTCCTAGCCATGCTAAGATATTACTCCAGAAAGATTCAAAGTTTGCATTTTGTCATTTTGGGAAATTTGGGATAATTATGTTTTATTGGTCTTTCAATGTTTTTGACTTCTCTTATGCTGGTATCATTCTTTTCTCAAATACTCTATGTTCCCAGTGGAAGTTATTGTTATTTAATAAAGAGTCAGTATGTCATTTCAACTAGAAATGCCATAGAAAGTGAAACATAACATATGGTTTAGGCAATTCCAGGGAAGGTTCTCTTTGCAATAAGTACAGGATGACGTAGACTGGGTGTTAATGGGTAATATGTGGACAAGGACCTAGAACCTGGATGTGAGGACAACACATACATGTTGTGATATTAGAACCAAGTGCCAAAATTTATATAATGGCAATACATATTGCCAGTAAAGTGTGATCAATTACCTGTAAATAAACAATAGTTTGTTTAATACAATTGCATCTATTTTTAGACATTAAGCTCCCTGCAAATTACTTAACAAACCCCCTGATAGCTTTTGATTTCAGCTGAAGTCACATAGGAGTTCTGCAGTTGGCAGCTGTAACAATGGATTTATCTTATTGGCAGAAACTTAGGAAAATGCACACCACAGCTGTCCTTGACGAAGTATGACGTGGCTCACTATCTGAATCTGTTCATTACATATTAAGGTACTGCTTTTATCACACAATGTGCAATACTTTTGTCATGATGCCCCAGGACTTTTTTTGGAAAATGAATGGGCTCAGTCTGGAACCAGCTTTCATTCATCAACAAATACCCTTTGAACTGTTTGATGAACTGTACAAAATGTTGTTATTGGGGGGGCTGAGAAAAATGTATTTTGTAAAATGTCTGTTGTCTTACTCTTCCCGTCCCTAGGACTCCATAAGGTCCCCCCCCTTACTCTTAGATAGATAAATAGATAGATAGATAGATAGATAGATAGATAGATAGATAGATAGATAGATAGATAGATAGATAGATAGATCGATAGATATAGATTAATCTTCCTAGTCCCACAACCCCATTATCCCCACCTAATCCATTGTTCTCCTAGTGTCCCATTATCCTGACTAACTCTTCCTCATTCCAGTATCCTCTTCACATTGATTCATTCTTGTTTTCCCAAGTACACCCTTAGCACCACATCACTCTTTGTCATCCCTGTACCTTGCCTTCCCTGTTCTGGCAATTCATCACATGCCCCCGGAGCCAAAAAGGCAAAGGTTCGCCCTTATAAGGGTCAGACTCACCCTCAAGGTGGGTAAAAAACTGTTACAACACACGTCTTTGATTTGATGTGGCATTTATAACCCACATGTATACAAGTGTTTCTAGGCACGTCAAGACAAGGAGGGGAAACACAGGGAAGACAAAATAACAATTGTGCTAGGCCTTGTGTCATGCAGATCATGCAAGTGCGGGGAAGATGGAAGGGGGGAAGTGACAGAGGGAGGGGAAGGGGGAAGTGCAGTTAACTCACAAGTGCACCCATTGGGTGGCTCATAAGTGCAGAGAGAAGGGACTGTAGGGTTGCAGATACAGACCCATAATTTCTGAGGAGTGCAGAAGTGAAAAGGAAAGTCTCGAGTTGCTTTCAGAACCATAGGTGGTTCTGCTCAAGTTTGAGAGAGGCAGGAAGGCTGTTCCAGAGAGAGGCCCCAGCCGAAGGGATTGATCTGCCCCCAACTCTCTGCTTGGAGGAGTGTCTGACCCTCAGAGAGTTGGAGGTGAATGAGCAGAGAACTCGAGAGGGAAGATGTTTTGGAAGAGAAAGTTGGAGGTAAAGCAGTCCCAGTCCACGGAAAGCCTTGTGGATGATGCAGAAGGTCTTGAGCTTCATCCTTGCAGGCACAGGGAGCCAGTGAAGAGATTTCAGAGCTGGAGAGATACAACCTCTGAGTTTGAAGCCAAGGACAAGTCTTGCAGTCCTGTTCTGGATAAGTTGTAAAGGTCGAAGAGTAGAGGAAGGAAGATTTAGAAAGAGGCTGTTGCAATAGTCCATCCTAAAGAGGATCAGAGCTCTGGAGACAGTGAGCTGATGGGTGAAAGGGAGAGAAGGAAGAATACGTCTGAGGAGGTGAAGCTGATAGTTTCACTTCTTAGAGATGTCAGAGATGTGAGGAGAAAAGGAGAGGGGAAAGACGAAGATGTCACCAGGGTTTTTAGCATCACAGGAAGGAGCAGGAAGAGGGCCCAGAGTGGGCGGCGAGAGTGAGAGAGGAAAGGAGGGAGCGGGTGTCCCAAGGAGGAGGATCTCGGTTTTACTGCCATTAAGGCAGAGATCAATAGCGGTACACCATTCCTGAATTGCATCCAGACAGTCTGGTATGAGAGAAGAAGCAGAGAAGGCTGAGCGGAGCCTGAAAGAGAGCTGAGTGCCATCAGCATAACATTGAAAATTGGAGCAGAAAGTAGTGATGTAGTGGGCAAGAGGTGCCAGCTAGTGGTTGAAGAGCAAGGGAGAGAGGTTAGACCCCTGAAAAACACCACAAGTAGACAGAGAGAGAAATATATAATAGAGGAAAGACCCCAGTTGGACCAGCGAGGGTCGGTCGGTGAGAATAGAGGTCAACCATGCAGTAATACTAAGGTTGTTGCGGAGGCGATTGCACAGGATGGCATGGTTGACATTGTCAAAAGCAGAGAATAGATCAAGGAGAATGAGGACATAAGGGAGGTTAGGTCAAGATTGGAGAGCAAGTCTTCATGGGTGTTCAGGAGAACAGTTTCCGTGTGAAGACCAACATTAGAATGGGACTATTTACTTGGGACTATTTAACTTGGGGGGTTCAGCCAACATGGAGGCACACACATAGCTCAGTTACAAGGAACTCAGCTATGCGGTCTAGTCTTTTGGGTGTGACAGGCATGGGACTACTTTACCTGGACTACTTTGGGTGTGGCACGCCTGAGACTGTTTTACCTTGACTACTTTACCTGTCTTCAATCCATCGCTGACTTCAGTGCCACTCACCTGAAGGTATGAACTCCATCATCCGGCACCGCATGCATCCTGGAATACCATAATCTGTAAAGAAGAGAAAGAAAGACAAGATTAGTAAGCGTTTACTCATGTTTCCTCCTGAATGAAGAAAGCCACACAATTCTTACCTGCGTAGGCATCTCCTGGTCAGTATCATTGCTGGAACATTAAGGCACTCGGCGAAGAGCATCGCAACCTGCAAGGAGAGACAAGACACAGGTTAGCAATATACAAGGCAAAACTGCACCGCGCATCGCATATTACTCACCGGACAGCATTGCACACTCCGTGCTTTGACCTACCAGCCCATGCTCATCTTCAAACTGCATGACAACACCAAAATACCTTTCCATACCTAAAAGCAAAGAAGCAAGACTTTATTATTCAAACTAAGAGGAACATAAGAACTACATATAAAGACTGTAAATCAGCAAATCTACGGAGTCACAGCAGGCCTGGATTCCCACAGGGGGGCTTGCACCAGTGAAGTAACTTGGTCGCTGCTCGCCCCCACATCTACGCGCCCCTGCCACGAGGAGCAGGACGGTGAATCCACCTTTCACAATATTAAGGTGTGGGGAAGGCCCAGGCGGGAGGAAGGAGTTGAGGCCAAGGGAGGTGGGAAAACATAAAGACAATCTGGTAGTGATTCCAGCTCTCCTATATTGCAAGCCCATCTTTAACCAGAGGCCTTACCAAGGGACCGGGAGAGGGTTTGAGAGTGAAAATCATCCAACCAGGGCTGGGTGGTGTCCCTGAGGATACCAGGTGAGCGCAACAGTTCCAGTGGCAAAGGAGTGATTGCAGAAATCCAAGGCCATGTATACTTTCATTGACTTGGTCCTTTTAATGTCAACACTTTTGCTTTTTCAGGTAGGGCACTCATCTAGGCTTAGTTGTCAGACCACACAGTGCAGCCATTACAGGTCACGCAACCAATAACCCTTTCTTTGATGTTTTTCATCAATATTGCTCCAGTGCATGGTCCCCTCAGTCTAGCTGGTGCAGTTGACACACCACTCAGTCCACTCATTATAGGTCACACAACCAATACCCCTTTCCAACAATTATCCACTTCTTTCCTTTGACAATGGTATGTATTTCTTTTATCAGGATTATTTTCTTCCAACAATGTATTTTGGCTAGCTCATCCACCATTCACTTGATTACACTTTTGATACTTCTATGGCGCTTGCCAATACAAGTTACCCATGAACCTTTCAGTTCCTTCACCACTTGGCTTGTGTAAATACGTATTTCTCTTCTCACATCCTTCTTCGCACTTTACTTGCTTTGGCAACAACTGTATTTCATTCAATTAATTCTGTGGTATTTGCTACCTACACAATGCTGCTTTAATTCCATTCAAAAGATGTTCATTATTTGCTTTGTCTCAGTGCAGCATTCAGAAGTGAGTATTCAATCATACTCCTTATTTGCTTTAATTCTGTACAGTATTCAATAATTCTTTCAGTTTCTTTGGTATTCCAAACTAATGTTTCACCCTTGAAACCACCTTCAGTTAATTTCAAGATTATAATCACTTGCTTCAATATTCAAAAGTGCTCATGACAGTTTCCAAAATGTGAAATATTCAGGAAAGGTTTATTGCCGGGTTTCAGAG
Organism: Ambystoma mexicanum; assembly: GCF_040938575.1. Lineage (NCBI taxonomy): Eukaryota > Metazoa > Chordata > Amphibia > Caudata > Ambystomatidae > Ambystoma > Ambystoma mexicanum. Next base: position 76,097,883 of record NC_090935.1, on the reverse strand, counting down.
CGCCCCGGTATGACAGTTCCCCATCTTCTCTCACCATCTCCAGGCAGCAGCTCCTGACGGTTTCGTTCCTTTCCTCGCTTTGCCTTTCTAGTTTCCACAGTCTTCGCTCTTGCGGAGGCGGGGAGAGCGGCACTCGATCCCCCGGTGGTTCGTGGCAACCGGAGTGCCTTGCCGCCATACATGTCCTTCTTACGCCCGACAGGGATGATGTGTAGGACTGCCTCCCCCCGATTCTTGCCTGACACGGCTTACCCCGCTTGCGTCTCTTGCTCCTGTGTCTCCAGTCCACCAGCTTCCGGCTCCAGCCAGTTCTAGCTCCAGCCTGCTCTGCGACTCCCTTTATTGTTAACAGCCTGCATGTTTATAGCCACTTGACTTACTAAGTGATCACAGATAGTGGTCATTTAGCCCAATTGCCTGACCATAGTTAAAACGGTCATGCCTAGCTTTTCCATCTAAACTCCTCTGTAGCCCTCTTCTTTGCCTCAGTACCAGAGTGGTATTTGGGGAGAGTTGCATACAAGAAATTATTCACAACTCTGAAAGTTCATTTTGATAAGGGAATGAGGGGTACCATGTCTCACCTAAGGTTACCTTCCCGGTCCCAAGGACCCTCCACCCAGGTGATCATCCCTCGCTTCTCCACCCTTTTGGGTAACAATTCAAAGCAATGGCCTTTCCCTGGCCACCTGAGAAGAGAATCCAGGAGCAGTGGGTATAAAGATCTACTGAGGTTCTTCACAATACCTGATTACCCAGCCTCACTCTTCCTCATCAAAGTTCCCCATTTGTCTTCCCTCACCCTTCCTCATTGAGGTTCCCCATTAGCCCTGCTTCCCTCTTCCTTGTCCCAGGGTCCCATGATCCATGCCCCCCACTGCCTTGCTCTGTACCCCATTAGAAATCTGTTGCATTATCCTGGCTCCCAGTAAGCACTGTGCAGCTAATACCACACTGCGATATAACCCACTCTAGTCCCGAAGAATACGACACAATCAAATGCGTTGCATAACCCAGTCAACCAAACTCTCGGGCGTATCCTTTATTTCATTGAGATACAAAAGAGAAAATAAATAAGAAAATCATTTCTTTCCTCCTTCATACAAAATATATTACCAAAAAGGGCAGAATGAATTGTAACAAAAGCGCACATCTGCACATTTCTTTTTACTATTAGGTTTCACATTAGCCGTGGGTTCCATCTGATGAAATTTTCAAAAACAAACAACTAATACTGTGAAAAAAGAAAAAAAACTTCATTAGTTGGTCGATAAATCGTCCTTCCCTTTTAGATAGTCAGCACACAACTGCCTACAATTTTGGAAAGTTACTCTTTTCTGGAGGAAAACAGGCTGTGACTGACAGCATGCATTTTCATCGGAAGGAATATTACAAATGTGGGCGTGAAGATGCACATGTTCAGTATTAGAAAGAATCATCTCACTCAAATGTGGGCCTGTGTGTGTTGTATTGGTCCCTCTTCCTGGAACCCTGTTTCCCTACCTGTGTCTTCTCCCAATACCCTGTTTGAAATGTATTGCATTATGAATTTCCCATTACCCCTTAGTCCCCCTTTCTTGTCCCAGTACCCCCATTAGATTTGTCTAGCTCTTCTTTTTTCCATTACTCATTACTCCAATTAACCCTTGTACAAGGACCCCATTATTACTGTCTCACTTGTCATTAGTCCCAGGACCACATTTTCCTGTCCGTATTCTTTCTGGTCTCAATGTCAGTTGCATTGAAACGGTCTCCCTCTGCCACATCGTGATACTCCATTAGTAATCAGTTTAATTATCCCACCTCACTGTTCCTCATCCCAAGAAACCCATTACCCCATCTACCTCTTCCTCATCCCACTATCCCATTAGTAATTTTTTGCTTTACCTCACCCTTCCTGTTCCTTCACACTATACCTGATTACCTGTGCATCACTCTTGCTGATTCCAGTGCTCGATTTCCCTTTTCTACCTCTTTATTTGTCACAGTACACCATTATCCGAAGATCCCCACATTAGTATTCATCTTCCCCATACTTCATTATGCCGCCTCTCTCTCTCTTCTCTCAGTACTACCACCTTGTTCTTCTTCTTTGCAGAACCCCATTACATTGCCTACATATTCCTACCCATTCGGCTTGTTTCTTATCTCTGTACCCCATTACAACCCCTCACACTTCCTCAACTAAATTAGCACAGCCTCACTCTTCCTCCTCCGGGCACCACATTACCGTGCCACCGTCATCCCAGTATCCCTTTATCATCACCACCATCTGCCTCGTCTCACTATTCCATTACCCCTGATTCAATCTTCAATTTCCTGGTACCTCATAAGCTCCCCCCTTCCTCACAGTATCCCATTCGTAATCTACTGCATCAACCCCCCATTATGCCCACCTCCCTCTCTTTCGTCCTGGCAACCTGTTAGTAATATGGTGCCTCGCCCCTGATTTTCCTTGATCACCCAGAATTCAATGTATCCCTGCCTCATTCTTCCTTGACACTGCTCCCCATTACCTTTGCATCAATCTTCCTTTTCCAGTACCCTTTAACCCCACCAAAGAGTGAGGCATAAAGAGAAGCAAGATCATGGAGAACAGTATGGCAGAGATGGGGAAAGACAAGTTGGAGGATGGAGAAGTAGAAGTGGGAGAGGCAGCCAAATCAGCAGGTGCAGCATGGAGAGAGACATATATAGATTAGTATTAAGGAGGGGGAGACGTGTGCGAGGAGAGAGGGGAGTGGTGGCAAGTGAACAATATCTGTGGAGTGGTTTATTTACAGGGAACATGAGAGTCTTGAATTCCCTTACGTAGTCCTGGAGGCAGACAGATAGAGAAGGACACTGCCCCTAGGCCCTCCTTTAAGAAAGGGAACACACAAGACAGTAGAGATCACCTGGCATAAGTCGGGCCAAGTTTGGTTATCGTAAGTCGGGAGCACGGACGCATGTGCTAGGGGGGTGGGAAAAACACTTTGTTCGAGGATTCGGCAAAGTGAAAGAGTTAAACATGGCCTTTGATAGGGAAAGGTTTGAGGTGTCCCAGGACCTTTGGCTCTTCATGATTGTTCCGATTCAGGCTACTGTATTCCTTCCTCTCTGAGGGAGGCAATAGCTGTTGCCATGTTAGGCCATAGACAAATCTCACACACTCATTCTTAATAACAAAGTCTGGACATTGGGCCTCCTACTGCAACTGCACAGGGATTTCCGGACATGACTCCCTATAATCACCAACACATCCCACATAGTCAGCTCTTAAACACAGGCAGACAGCATTATCTTTGGTGTAACCTAACCCTAAGGGATCAGCGGTCCCATGGTTTCATTTTTGGTACTCGCATTCCTGCTAATTGTTTTGATGTATACAGAGTGTGTATAAATGCTCAGAAGCACAGAAGAAACCATTGCACAAAATGCCCCCAGAGTAGAGGTTGTAGCATCATTTTCACGTTTGACCAAGCCTGCAATTGCAGAGGCACAGTAATGGGTGATTATGTTGCTCCTTCCTCTGTCAGTCCACCACCACCTGCAGGAATTGGATTTTGATTAGTTATGCAAATGTTCTCTCTCTTCCTTTATCATCTTTATTTCATCTATTCAGTCCCCCACTTCCATGTTATCTAAAACCTGGCTCTTGCAAGCAACTGTAAAGGTGTAACTGGTGCTTCCGAAAACACCGACAAGAAGATAGATGCATAAATGTTCATGAAAAAACATAATTCTGTAACACTGAAGTATACATGCACTCAAATTGTGAGGGGGACCTAATTACTTATTAAATGTGCTGCTACTTGTGCACATGTAATGCCTCCTTACTCCTATGTTGGGCATATACAATACAAGTAGAAATAATAGTGTGTGTTTTTATGCTACCTTCCTTTAATAGTAGTAACTACTAACTGTTTTCAGCATCTTATACAAAGTTCTTTGCAGTGAATGTGTAACTCACTGAGCTATCTTAGTAGATCCCTTGTGGACCTGAATTGTAATGCAAACAAAGCCAGCGATTTCAGATTAAAATAAATGTTGCATCCTGTAAAAAGATCTTCATTTGGTTTTTGCAGATATGGTAAACTGCCTGAAATGTCCTGAGGACCAGTCGTCCAACCTTTGGAAGGATGGATGCATTAATAAGGTCATTGTTTACCTCTCCTACTATGATAGCCTGGGCATGGGCTTGGCCTTTGTAGCTGTTGTCTTGTCTATAATAACAGCTGGAGTGCTGGGAATATTTCTCCGATACCGGGACACACCGATAGTGAAGGCTAATAACAGGGATCTCAGCTACACATTGCTTCTCTCCCTGGTGTTGACATTTCTCTGTTCCCTCTTATTCATTGGACGTCCTGCAAAATTGCCATGTCTGATCCAACAAACTGCATTTGGAATTATCTTCACTGTTGCTGTGTCTTGTGTACTATCAAAAACAATCACTGTTGTCATTGCCTTTAATGCCACCAGACCTGGGAGCAGATTGAGCAGATGGCTGGGGTCCCGGGTGTCTGGCTCTATGGTTCTCTTTTGCACTCTGGGGGAAGTACTCATTTGTCTCTGTTGGCTGTTGACCTCGCCACCTCACCCTCACACTGACATGCAGTCTGAAACTGGGAAGATGATCCTGCAGTGTGTTGAGGGCTCTAGCACTGCCTTCTATGCTGTCATTGGTTACATGGGACTGCTGGCCTTTGCCAGTTTCATAGTGGCTTTCCTCGCCAGGAACCTCCCTGACAGATTCAATGAGGCCCAGCTCATCACATTCAGCATGCTGGTGTTCTGCAGTGTCTGGGTATCTTTCGTCCCAGCCTATCTCAGTACTAAGGGCAGGTACATGGTAGCCGTGGAGATCTTTGCAATGCTGGCTTCCAGTGCTGGGCTGCTGGGCTGTATCTTCATTCCCAAATGTTACATTATTCTGCTCAGACCAGACATAAACACCAAAGAATATGGAAATTCGAAGAATAACTGATAGTGACCTACAATTATATTGTGTTTTATTATATGTGTGTAGTGACCAGAGGTAAAATGTGTCTGTCTAAAATTGAGAGGGTCTCTAGCTTCAATTAATGTGTGATTTGGGGTCTGGAAAATGGATTAGAGTGGACCAGTTTGAAAAGTGGGATCATCCTTGAGTAGACAATTGGAAAGAACATTGAGGTTCAGCAAACTTTTGCAAGGAACAAGTACTTTCACCACTATTGAGATGCATACAATGCAATCCTGCTCGCCACACTTTAATGAGATGACTTTTGGGGGTTTGAAACATTGGGCAAGTTACTATCAAATATGAATGTTTTTCTAGAAAGCAAACTTGCACTACCAAAAAATAATGTGCTATTCATTTATTTAAACTTGTCTACAGTGCTGGCCCTGACCAGAGCATCTTGGAGCACTTAACAAACTTTGATGGATGGAGGTGAAAGGAAGTTTGACATTTGTATTGCAGGGTAGGAATATCAGGATAGACAACATGATAGTGGCAGAGGGGATTTGGCTGGATTAGGTGGGGGAAGGGGTATGTTTGAGGATTTTGCAAATTTACAAAGGGAAGAGGTGGAGCAAATATAGGGGATTTAGGGCATTCCAGGCTCCAATGCCTCATGACCCATTTCTGTGTGCAAATCACCTTGCAGTGTGGTATGTGTAGGACACACATTTGTCTTGGCTTGACTAGTGTTTGTGTGGGTGATGAACTTGAATTTGTTATAATGGTTCTAACGGTACTTGTGGTGGAACGCTTCTTAGATGTTGCAGAGACCTTTAAAGGTAATTCTTTGTGGTTTTGTGAACTCGTGGAACTGGCTGGAAGTGATTTAGTGTGATACACATTTTGGCAGATCTGAATAATGAGTCTTGATGCTGTGTTCTGTACAGTTTGGAAAAGGCAAGAGTGTTGCTGGGGAGTCCAGTCAGGAGGACTTTTTTATAGTTCAGTTTGAGAGGCATAAGTGTCTGACCTGCATTGAGGAGGTTTTGTGGGACAAATATGTGGTTTATCTTGCAGAGGAAGTGGAGCTGAAGGTTGGGTGCATTGGTGACCACAGCTATGTGGTTTGTGAAGGAGATGTGAAGATTGATGTATCCATGTATGTATGTATCAAATTTTATAAACCTGCACCCTGGAGCTGTGTGAGCTGTTGGAAATAAAGTTGAGCCAAGATTGTAAGAGGCCCCTTCCACTTTTAAGGAAGTCCTATATTTGCTCCTGACCGCATGATTTGGTGCGCGCTTCCGGAGGTGCACTCGGAAGTGTACTTTTCACTGACCTGCACCCTGGAGCTGTGTGAGCTGTTGGAAAATGAAGATGAACCAAGATTGTAAGAGGCCCCTCCCACTTTTAAGGAAGTCCTATATTTGCTCCTGTCTGCACACATCAGGAAGTGTACTCAGGAGTGTATTGTTCGCTGACCTCCACCCTGGAGCTATGTGAGCTTTTGGAAAACGAAGTTGAGCCAAGGTGGACATTATTCTCCCCAACTCTGGACTTGCGCTTTTGCAATATTAGGCTATCACCTAGTAGTATGTCACTACAACGGACCCTAATAAAGTGCCTTTTTCTTATTGTGAATTTAGATTGTAAGAGGCCCCTCCCACTTTTAAGGAAGTCCTACATTTGCTCCTGACCGCGCCCATCGGGAAATGCACTCAGAAGTGTACTGTTCGCTGTTTGTTGATTGAGCAGTCGAGCAGGGTTTGTGCCTGTTCCTGTAAGCACACATATATCCTCCTCCCCTGCCTTGAATGCAGCAATATTCTACTCGGAGGGAAACAGTTTTCTGTCCCAAGCAGTGTCTGTAGTCGTTACTCTGTCAGGTATTCTATTTTACTACCATCTCGCTATTTATGTGTTCCAGTATTTGTAATGCGTGTTGAGGTGATAACTTGCGATTAGCTGTTAACAAAGAAAACAAAGTACTCATGAAATTCACTGAACTATATTCGTCCCGTTCCCGACATAAATGTGTTACCTTAACACTTTGAACAGTGTGATTACTGCTTCCCTGTATGGTATACTCCCTCCTCTACTTCTTCCTCCTCCCCCGCCCTACTGCCCCTCCACTGCTCGACCCTTCCTGTTCCACCTCCCTGTGTATATCTGGCTTATAGTAGTAGACGGTTTTACTGGAGCCCTGTACCAGCACAATGGCAGCACAGAACATAAATATAGATGTGAATATGGCGAATATGGTGATTGTGGAGAAAACCATTAGTGACAATACTATGAGTATTGGAGAGGGTGAGAGTGTGAAAGCGATAGAAATAGGTACACCTAAAGCCAAACACAAAGAGATAGTGCCAATTGCATAGACCATTGTATCGCATAGACCATTGTATCGAATACAAATCAAAATGAGACTAAGACAACATTAATAACTAAATTCTATTCTAAAAGCGGGAGTATACATACCCCACCATCTGTGCTGCAATGTTTAGAAGCAAATGGGGAGGAACTTGCTGTGCAGGAGATAGTGGCTGCCCTGAACAAATAGCTACAATGCATTGGCACGAAACTATTGGAAAAGGTCTTTGGGCCTCGTTACGACCCAGGCGGTAAGTTACCACCTGGGTCGTACCCTTACCACCATGGTGTAAACTATGTTTACACCATGGTGGATGGCAGATTTACCGCCCCATTCCAAGGTGAGTGGGGCGGTAAATCCCCATTTCCCATTTTACCCTTCCCCATTCCCATTTTTGCCCCATAGGGCATAATGGGAGTGGGGAAGGTGCTAATTACGCCACCGTAAATTACGGTGGCGTAATTAGCACCATGGTCCCTTAGCGACATGGATTTTACCGCCTGCAAAAAGCAGGTGTTAAAATCACCATGGCGCTAAGGGACCTGGGACCTTGTAATCAGGCGTTAAGGGTCGGCGCCGTTTACGGCACCGTTAACCCCTTAACGCCTGACTCGTAATGAGGCCCTTTGTCTCCATCAGCTGCAGTACCAATGCGACCCTAACATAGTGTGATGTACCTGATCTGTGCATGTGCACTAACTTACTGGACAAGGTTTTTAGCTCGACTGGTAGTAGTCCTACTGCAGTCACAACTGGGCTCAGTATTTCTGATTTGAACCCTTGTTGTGAGCCTTTAATGAATGATGAGTCACCTCCTATTTCTCAGTCTCGTGCTAATAATCTGATCACACATCATGTGATGATCCACACAAGTACGTCAGAGTTTGGAGATTGTGTTTCATCTCAATTAACCATCATTAGCCCAAAAAGTAACATAAGTGAAAAGACATCCCCAAGCGACAAAATACTAGCAAACCTTGAGTCTCAATATCAAACAACCTCAACCCCGTTACTCACTTTAGGAGATCAAGTGGAATCTAATGCAAGTGGAGAAGTCGTGGTAGAATCCTATACTGAATGCACTCAAGATGAACGAGCTGCCCGGGTTTTTAACCTGTCCAAAGTATATAAAGCAGACACCAGTATGGGAAGTAATGCCAGTATTACCTCAAAGTCCATGTATGCTGTGCTTGAAAACTTGCTAACTACAGTGTTGGAAAGCTGTGTGAGACTAGAAAACAAAATCAATACACTGTCCTTACTATTACATAAAAGCATTAACAAGGGTAGAAACATACTAAGAGCCTAGGGAACCAAAACATATATAGATAATGCTGAAATAGATATTGTTTAGTTGGAGATACTTGATTGAGGGTTGCACGCATCTCAGGAGCCCTCAGGTGAAGCTGATTGCAATGCTAATATGCCCGGAGTTCGCTAAGAAAGCGTAAAAAGTATAAATCCCTGCCGAGTCAAGAAGGTGAAGCTGAGGCACAACTGACAAAATGGCAAGAGAAAAGATATCAAAAGCCAAGAAAGAAAAAGAAAAATATTTTTTTTCAACCCTTTATGTATAACAACAAGGCCCTAAGAACTAAAGAAACCCCATGTGTAGCGAATGAAGGTGTACTAATTATGACAATTTGTGAATAAGATAATGAGACTACTGATCAAAATGTGACTAGTAAGAAAAGGAACACAGACAAAAATAAAAAGAGGGTCAAAATCAGCATTCATGACAAACAGAGTATCAAATGTATGACAGTCTCAACTGAACCCAATCTATGAATTATGCACATAATGATATGGTCATGCCGGCATATGATGTTGAGAAAGTAAGTGAGAGTAGTAATCAACCCCATATAAAGCGGCTGTGCGTAAAGTTTGGAAAAAGCTAAAGCAAAGGTTGTCTTCAGGTCTAAAGGATGTTGTGTTAGAAGATGTGAAGTGCCTGTTTGAAGGAACCACTGAAACTTCTAGATCTATCAGTGTAGAGGTTTGACGTGGAGATAAGGAAGTGCTTGTGACTGATCATTCGCGTCCTAGCTGTCTTTCTGCCATTAGGCCCACAGATGAAAGAGTAAAAGTGCTGCAACTTCAATATATCAGTGTGCAAGAATGGCACCCTCCCCTCAACAGAACAGCTGTATTGAGAGTATGACATAATGTTGTCCCGCTTAGAAGTATAACAACTGATGATATATTGATAGTAGATCAATTAGATGAATTCAACAAAACCATAACCAACGCCTGGTTTGCCTCTGATCATACTCGGAAATATGATGCCAAACTGTTTCAAGTTGGGTATAAATGTTGGCTTGCACATATTTATACTCTAAAATATAGTGCAGAGACTATATCAATTTACAATGAGAGCAACAAGTGCCATGTGCCAAATCAGAGATCAGATATGACACAGGCGATATGTCCCAACTCCAGACCGGTCTATCTTCCTACGGGCAGTAGCCAAAAATAAATGGTATCAACATTGCACATATGATAGTGAGAAGTCTGATGCCTATTGGCAACGGCTGCCCTCAGCCTTCAAATCACATTTTGTGCAGCCCTGTAGGTAACAATAATTTGGTGTGTTCCTGGGTTTAGAGCTCACTAAAGCACAGTCCATATCCTGACAATATTAGTATCAGCAGTTGAATATGCTTGGCATAGATGCCATTTACCGGTATGCAGAGCGTATATAGATCTTAGTGATGCTTTTGACACGGTCAAGAGGATTCGACTATGTACCAAACTGGTTGCCTGGAAGATTGCTCATGGCCTGCTAACAATGCTTATGCAGTTACACTGTGAAACATCTGTGATAATCCGTTTAAATGCAGATGGACGACTCTCCAGACCTATTTAGACCATCAGAGGGGTAAACAAGGCTGCATAGTGGAGGCAACTCTAGTCGATCTTTATCTAGCAGATTTAGCAGATTTAGCAGACGCGCTATCAGCTTGTGTATTGTCCCTGGTGAAAGTAGGATCTAAGTGCATTGGTTGGCTTGGATATGCTGATGATCTGTTACTTTTGGATCACACACCCTGCGATGTTTACTTCTATATTTAGAGGGTATAAGGAAGTGCAGTAGATGGTGATTGGTCCAGGTACGTGGAGTGTTGGAACTGATGTCAGCAGCACAATTGTGATCAGCTATCCAGTCCAATATGCGACCTTTGGTGTGAGTCGGGTTGTTGACTAGTTGGATACAGCCTAATTCAAGGGGGCTTTGGTGAGGGCTTTGCCTTTCTTGTCTTTAGGAACTTTGAAGCCAAGATTTAAGTCTCCTAAGAGGATTTTGGTCCGGAAGGACATTTCCTTGATTCTGTGAGTCGAATCCGGGGTGCCTCATTATTTTTGCTGATTGGAACCCCACGAGTGGCACTCTGAGGGGCTGCTTAGTGTGGCATCTTGTGGTCTCTTAGTGGGTCCCCATCCCCTTGGTTTCCTGCCACCTCTCTGCCATTTGCATGTTGCCTCGCTTGGCTTGGCAGAGGGTGGTTGTCCCAGCTTGGGCATCTGGGGTGCTTTTTTGAAGTCTGTTGTAACAAGTTTGAGTTGTTGGAGAAAGCGCCAAGCCATCTCCGGGTTGTCGTAAGTGTGCCACTGCTTATCTTAAGTAGTGTTTGTTCTCCGAGGCCTTTAGTGCCTCAAAGATCGGGTTGAAGCTCTTGCGTCGTCTCGAGACTTCCATAGAGTAGTCATTGTAGATCCTTAAAGTCATTCCCTGCCACTTTGATGGGGCTTGCTGCTCTTTAGGCTTTGAGTATGACCATTTTATGTTGAAAGTTGAGCAAACACATAGTTGTTATCGTCGGGCGTTCGTTCGGAGAAGGTTTCGGGATCAGCGCTCTGTGCACCCTCTTAATAGTGATCTCCCATGCATTTTCGATCTTCAGGGCATCGTGGAGGAAGTCCTAGACATATGTCTCTGTGCTGGGCCCTTCTGTGTTCTCAGGGAGGCCCACCACACGCAAGTTATTGCATCAAGTAATTTATTGTTCGTCAATTTTCTCTCCCAGATGGCCCCATCTAGGTCCGCCACCATGATCGTCTGGTTATCTTCTAGGGCGCTGATTCGCTGCTCATTGTCCATGATTCTCTCTGCCTGGGACGCAAGGTGGGTCTATACGTCCTGCAGGTCTCTCTTGATATCCAGTATGGTGGTGTTCGACTCTTGTGTCCGCTGCCCCATTAGCCTCATTTCAGAAAGTATAGTCTGGAGCTGTGTCTGCACATCCATCTCTGACTTTTTGCGGCTGGACCTTCTTAGCAGGTTTTGTTGGGTGGGGTCGGTTAGGTCCTCCGGATTTGGGTTCTGACCTTCCTTGTGCATCACTTTCAGGCAGAATTGTGTGAAACCCTTGAGGCACTCACCCTGGTGACGTGGCGGGGGTGTCCATGATCACTCATCGTTTGGTGTAGGTTACTCTCGCAGGTTGACCTTTGGTGGGCTGAATTACTGTGCCCGATTAAAGTTCTCCTCCCAGGGTCTTTGCTACAGCTGTGTTGAGCAGCCCATCTGGAGGGGTCTGATTGTTTTGCTGTGGGTGTGCACCCCCCTGCTGTGTGTTATGTCCTCCCTGGCACCCTATAGCTCAATTTCTTCCACCCTTGGTTTCCTCGGTTCGTGGTGTCTGCTCCCGCTGTTTGGTTACTGTTGTTTTGAGGCGACTGCATTCGGCCCACCAGGGTGTTTCTGGGACTGTTGTGTGCAGTCCAATGGTGTCGGGGCCTGCACTGTCCCCTAGTCATCCATGTGTGCCCTATGCTCACTGGGGGCCCTGGCCCTTCTTTGGTGGTGGGGGGATGCAGCATCCTTGCCTGTCTTATTCGGGCTGTGTGGTGGCTTATCGTGGTTCACTATTATGGCGGTAGTACTGTGCGGGGGCATCCCAATCATCTGCTGCATTAGGTGCTGCCTGGGGTCGATAATCCCCTGGGGGTCACCATGCCCTGTTTAGTTTGCGGCTCGTTAAGGGGGACCCCGAGGCCCAGACTCTTGGATGCACTTTGGTTATCTTTTTGGTTTGGTGCGCCCATACTCTGTCCCTATTGTTGGAAGATGCAGCCACAGGCATCCCTACGGCAGACTGCTGGATGTGTCTGTGGTGTGTGCGCCACAATATCAGGCACCACTTCCCTTTACCTTCCCCCTGCCGCGAGGTCACGATCACCTAGTGGGATGGGGCATTAGGAGGGTGGGCGCATGATGGGGTCCACTGTGGCAGCGGGTCTTGATTAGCCAGGGGCTCCCTGCCACTGCTCACTGTTGTCCCCCCTCTCTCTATCCCCACCCCCAATCCTCCTCCCAACCCCATGCTTACTTCAATGCAGGCTTCCGTTCGGTCCGGGCATCCCGTACTGCCACACTGTCTCCCAGTGATGGTTCAGGCAACTGTGGGGCTGCGCGCGCCCACTCCGGTGCCCCGGTCCTCCATGGCCCTGTGTTCCTGTGCTGCTGCGAGCAGTTGTAGCCGTGGCCGGAGACTCTCCCTTTCGCCTTGCTTCCGTGGCCTGGCTCCATGGTCGTTTCAAAACCTGCGCTGGGTTTCTTCCTCTGCGCTTCACGCGCACTCCTTGGCCATTTCGGGGTGAGCCATGTTTGGTTGGGTTCCCTGGCTTGCATCCCCTTGCTGCGTTGTGGTGAGTTCGGCTGGTGCCCGCAACCTACTGCTTAGCCTGACTGCTGGTGCCAACGGTTTTGGTGGGCTGTGGTTCGCCTAGTGCTGGGGCTCTGGAATTCTTCGGTTCTACTGCTCCGTTTTGTGGATTATTACAACTCTGTTATCCATGTGGTTCCTGGCTGCATATTCCTTCTTTTTTCACTGCGCTTATCACATTCTAAGGGCCATCTTTCTCAGGCTCTCTAGCGGCCCCCAGCATAATGGTTTTAATCAAAGATCCACCCTGTCTAACAATAAATGTACTTAGGAGTTGAGCAGTTCTCGTACATTTATAGTGTGTTTCTTTCCAATGTTCGGCCCAATTTAACTTATTATCGACAACTATGCCCAAGTATTTGTGGGTGGATACAGTATCTATGGGCTGATTATCAATTTGCCAAACTTTTAAAAAAATGTTCAATCTTTCTGGAGAACATCATTGTTTTTGTTTTACTAATATTGATACGAAGGCCATTTGTCTTTGCAAATTCACTGAGGGCCTCTAGCATGCATTGCAGGCCGCGGGGTGTGTGATCCAAAAGTCTGCTATGACCAGGGAAAAAAACGACTCAACAAAGATAGAATTCTCCCCCTCCTTGAAGCCTCAGCTCTAGCACATCCTATCTAAAAAAAAACCTACAGAACTGGTAGAGCTCTACAACGCCACTCTTAAAGAAGCAGTAGACTCTGTGGCCCCACTGGAAAAAAAAGAGCCAAGCATATTAAAAATGCTAACTCGTGGTTCACCCAAGAATAGCATAGACATAGTGCCAGTCTACCCAGAGGAATCACGTAAAGCTCCTATCAAACTAGTGACACTTAATATACAGGGACTGGGCCACCCAATTAAAATGAGGAGAATGTTCTATAAAATGCAGGATCTCCAGGGAGATATAGTATTCCTTCAAGAAACCCACCTGAAGGTGACAGAATCAAAGAAACTGCAAAAGGGATGGGTGGGCACAGCAATTCACATGCCACACCATGGGAAGCACGGAGTCACCATTCTAATAGTAAAAGGGTCCCTTTTCTTATAAAACACGCCTGCGCAGATTAGCATGGCAGATATGTGCTGGCACAGGGCCTTCTTCACCAACACCCCATCACTCTTCTCAACATATATGCCCCTTCCACAGACATTCGCAGCATGTGCCCAATACATAGGCAACCTAATCAATAATAGGGGGAGACTTAATGATAGCCCTAATTCCCCTCCTCAATGGTAAAGGCATTGCCACAGGACATTCCAGCCCGCCTAAGAAGTGGCCAGCTCACCATTCCCTAATGGCGGATCTCCAACTGGTGGACATCTGGAGAAAAATGCATAGGCAAGATCAAGATTTCACCTTATACTCACACCCACATGATAATTACTCACGCCTGGACTACTGGCTAACCCCAGCCAACACACCCCACAGAGTCTCAGAATGCACAATCCCCGTGACCACCCTGTCCGACCATGCCCTGGTAGTACTGAAGATCACCCCCCCAGATAACGTAAGCAGATCACCCACATGGCGACTGAGTCTGCACATGCTACAATTTCCTGACCTAATAAACCAGCTAGCAGATGACACTGAAGGATTCTGGGAACTCAACTTAGTGCAAAACTACACAGCATATGATTGTTGGGACACCTTCAAAGCACACACGACGGGCCAATGAATATATCACGCTGGGCACATAAGTGCAAGACATAGCGGGAAACCAAAACCAGGCTGACAACGGAACTCCAAAGGGTGGAAAAGTGCCACAAAGAAACTAGGGATAAACAACTACGGCCGCAGCTAAGCAAACTAAGCACCAAAATAAGACAGGAAACCACAGACAGGGTCAGAAATCCTACACCAGTTGGTCGCAGGCATACTACGCTGATGGCGACAAACTAATGAGGCTGCTGGCCCTAGCCCTAGCCCTAAAGCAACGACATGCCGCGCAAACCATCACCACAATCAGGGATAATGAAGGGAATTTGCTAGTGGGCGATGACAAAATCAATGCAAGATTCACAGAATTTTATAAGGACCTACATACAGCATCAAATGCTTGCACAACACGAGATATAGAATCCTTCCTAGATTCAATCGTGATACCAAAGATCCCACTAGACCACAGGGCAGCACTGGATGCTCACATTTTGGCAGCTGAAATTGCAAGCGCGCGCAATAGCGGAGCTGTCCACCGGGAAAGTCTCGGACCGAGAAGGGATTCCCATAGACTTCTACAAAAGCATGGATGGGGAGGTGGTGCACAGACTTGAGGAAATGTTAAATGAAGCAGTCTCCGTGGGCTGAATCCCCCAATCAATGCTGGCGGCTAATATCATTGTGTTTCCTAAAGGCGGGAGGGACCCTGAACTTTGCGGCTCATATAGGCTAATATCTTTGATAAACGCAGACGCCAATATCCTGGCAAAATGACTGATGCGGCACATTGAATATAGCCTTCCTTATATAGTGCATAAGGATCAAACAGGGTTCATTTGCAACCGCCATTCGAGTGATAATATCAGACGGCTACTACACCTAATAGACGTGGATAGGGATCCAGAAGATATGATACGGCTGTCGACACGGAGAAGGCATACGACAGTGTGCAGTGGGAATGTATTTTTAGGGTCCTGCCCTGATACGGCTTCCCCGCACACCTTGTCCACCTAATAGAATTGCTATATACTGACGCGACCGCCTCAGTGGTAACCAACGGGATCACATCCCCGGCATCGACTTACAATCAGGCACACAACTGGGGTGACCGCTCTCGCGCCTCCTATACGCCCTCTCCATAGAACCGGTGGCGATCAAGCTTCGGGCAGACAGATGGACGGGCATGCAACAGGGTGGAGAGGAACACCACATGTCCCGATACGCCGATGACATGCTGCTCTACATTAGTAACGGCCCCACCTCACTCCCCCATATCCGCGCAATACTCTTAGAGATTGGACCGATGGCAGGATATCTGATCAACTGGGGCAAGTCAGAGGTCATATCCCTTCAACGTGACATCCCGTGGGACCGCCAGGAGGGTGGCTTCGTTCATTCTACAGATGCAGCATATCAAATATCTGTGCATAAATTTCAGCACCACCCTAGATGAACTTCGGGACCTAAACTACCCACAAACCCTCAAAAACATGCTGAGGTGGGATGCTCTGCCCCTCTCCCTGACTGGGTGGATAAACACACTGAAAATGAACTTGT
Organism: Ambystoma mexicanum; assembly: GCF_040938575.1. Classification (NCBI taxonomy): domain Eukaryota; kingdom Metazoa; phylum Chordata; class Amphibia; order Caudata; family Ambystomatidae; genus Ambystoma; species Ambystoma mexicanum. Next base: position 76,081,710 of record NC_090935.1, on the reverse strand, counting down.
TTCCCAAGCTGACCCACATCACAATGATGATCCCAGTCAGCCCATCACTGAAGAATCTAGACAAAGCTGTGGCTAAGCTTGTCTGGTGGGGGAAGAAATCCCGTATCTGCCTCCCATTACTACAGGCAGGCAAGACAAACAGAGAGCTTGCAGTGCCGTCTCTGAGAGCCTATCACCAAGCGGGCCAGGTCTGCTGGATGAAGCACTGGCTAGACACATCAGATGAACAAGCTGGAGGGCAATGGAAATTGCCCTGCTCCAACTGCTAACTCCAATCGAAATCATGGTTATCCCACCAATAAACTACCGGCAAACATAAAAAAAACCTGATCACAGGGCCAACTATCTACCAGTGGCACAAGCTGAGGCCTAAGCAAGGGGTTCCACTCCAAAATGCACCATTATGGTCCAGCGTGCGGGCTATTCTTTCGTATGGAGTAGCACAGAAAGTACACCACAAATAAGAAAAGGATTGGGCAGACATACGGCTGATGGATATAAGTAAGGAAGGGACGTTCATGCAGTTTCAGGCTACACATACTAAGCTGGGCCTCGAAGACAGAGACTGGCTGACATACCACATGCTACAAGCCACAATACACGCTCACACAATACTAAACTCCCGCCTCGTGGCCCCAGCCCCGTGTGAGAGGGAGATGGAGCAGCACGAACATTTTTTCCCACAACTTAAGACCTTCTATCATATGGCAATCCCACAAAATCTAAACAGGAATAAGACGCTAGCAAGGATATGGTCCGAAGATCGAAGAATTCAAATCAACACAGCTGAAATACTTCAATATTTCACAGCTATACCTGTACCTATAGTCTGAGTGAATCTCAAAAGAGAGATCCAATATAAAATCATACAACGACAGTACCACACCCCAGCCAAACTCAATAAGAGGAGGGTATCCCAACCCCACGCATGCTGGAGGGGCTGTGGGGCGCTGGGTACAATGGGACATGTTCTATGGCAATGCCCACACATCATCCCCCATTGGTGCGGAGCTCACGAGTAAGTTGCAGCAATTGAGGGGGCAAACATAGCTTTTCCTCCTGAGGCTATGCTATTGAGGGTGGGCTCTGACGAATGGCACACATACACCCTAGTTTGCAAACTCATTAGCCTCATTCTGTTCCCCGCAAGAAAACTCCTCATCATCCATTGGAAAGCTATGACGCCACCATCGGCGACAGCATGCACCACACTCCTCTCAAAGACATGTCAACTTGAAGGTGCGGCCTTTGCGAGTCAATCAACGTGAAATCCTGCTAGAGCATCCAGATTTTGGGAAATAATTGATCCATATATATATAGGGGTTTGGGGAGGGGTGAGGAGATGTAGCTTTTATTTTGGAACGAACCTTACAGTAACCTTGGAGATGAGCAATGATCGACAAGAGAACCACAGACCTTCCCATGCATAAGGTCTCAGAGACTGGAATATGCGGGAGCACACACACACACTGTTGGGGCAGGTGGGTGTGGGGGGAGTTATTTGAACTCGGGGGAGGGAAAGTTGAGATGGGTGATCTGGTTTTGCATTAAGCACACGCATGCACTGCCCCTGGGAGTCAGGGGAACGATAAGACGCTCAATATGATTTTGTATCATCTCTGTTATGTTATTTAATCCAATAAAAAGATGTTTAAAAAAATAAAAACAAAAATTATGCTACTTTGCTCAGCAAAAATAGTGCCATGTATGCTGTATCGTGCTGAGGTGTGGGGTGAAAAGTACTGGAACGCAATGAAAACATTAGAAGGAAAAATACTGAGAAAGCTATTTAGGATGCCCAGAATCCTACCAATTGAATATATACGCTTAGAAAAAACTGGGCACATCAGTGTGGTGGCAGTACTCGAAAAAAAGTATACATGTATTATGCACAACTACTTCTGCTGAACAATCATACCTTGATGGTCGAGTTTTTTGCTGCAGTCTACAAAATGGACAACTTTGAACGATTGGGAATAACAGGAATCTTAGTGACTTTCTATAGAACGTGGGTAGAGAAGGTAGCTGGATGGGGTGATGAGCCTACGGCTTCAATCCAAAAGAAAATAATTAGATGCCTTTTAGAAGACTATAGTAAAGATATTTGGGCTGATTCATGGAATTATTTGCACCAAAAAACAGGGATTTGTGCGCCATTCTGCCCGCAAATCCCTATTTGTTAAATAGGGATTTGCGGGGAGAATGGCGCACAAATCCCCGTTTTTCAGTGCAAATAATTCCATGAATCAGCATCATTGATATGGTTCGACTTGGCTCCAATCCTAACAGCAATCCTTTCCTATGTTATTGGATAAAACGCAGTCACGTTCCTCTATACATTGATGCCTATCCAAATAGGAGCCTAATTAGGCGATACCTGCTTTTTAAATTGAATGCATCTAGAGTTCTTGAAATTAAGTGAACACACATCGTAATTGAACGATATAAATGACTGAGTTGTTTGTGTGGCGAAATGGAAATAGAGTCCTCGAAACACATTATCATGCAATTTTAAAGTTTGTGTGCACTAAGAAATCAGGCTATTTAATCTTATACAAATGTCTTTCCTGTTGAGAGCACAGACTTATTATGGAATATTCTAATGGAAGGCAATGACATGAATTGTATTTTTCATTTGATTAAATTCTATGAGAAATGTTTGGAAATATTAGATGAATTGAATTAACTTAAGGGTGTCCGTTTGTAGTTTTGCAGTTTTGTAATTATAGCTTGCTATGAATTTTAGCTAGGACAAATCTTTTTAATTCCCTACATTTTTCTTTTTTTTAAAAAAGTAAGTTCATAATTGAAATCATTTAAATATTCTACCATTCATATGATGCATTTTATTGTGTGAGATAATCACAGTTTTTGATATACAATAGTTAGTAGCTGTTTTTAAATGTGTATTATAATGAAGTTTGTCTATATGGTAATATGCATGTATACAAAGTCATTTATGGCTCTATCTATATCAATAAACAAATTCAAATGTTATAAAAAGCAAACCTAACCAGAAAGTAACTGAGAACTGTAAAAAGGGATTGCAACCAGGGGTTACATGTTCAGTTCAGGGGTAGCTGAGGCAGATAATAGGCTTGAGAGGAGCAATTACTATTATTATTATTAGTGTTTTTTATTGAGAGGAGAACTAGCTTCGGCGCAATGGATTGCTTTACACGTCATAGGTGGAAGTACAAGTGAACAAAGCAGATTGCAAGGGGTAAAAATAAGGGACTGCGGAACTGACTTTGGTCGAGGAGGGAGCTGGCAATGAGGCAGGGAGAGAGGAGGTAATCTGGATTGGACAGATCTACAAGGAACCAGGGGAGGATACATGGTGGAAGCACTTTCCCAGTCTTGGTTAAGTGGGGAGTGGATGGTGTCTGGATATAAGTGTTAAGGGGGAGCCACTCCTTGAAGAGGAGGGCATAATTGCCTTTCCAAAATGTAGAAGAGAGTGGGTAAGTCTAGTGTTAATGCGGAAGAGGTTTCAGAACATGAGGGTGTAAACAGAGAAGGCCTGCCTTTTGGAGTTTCCTATAAAAGTGAAGTTCCCAAATGTCCTCGATTCTGGTGGATCATAGGACTCCAGAGATAATGAAACTCTCAGCAATGTAGCTTGGGGACTTGAGGGCGATGACCTTGCAGATGATTCACTAATTAGCAATTACTGAGATATTCTTTGAAGAGTAAGGTATTTATAATAAAGGGGGCCATTCGTATATGCATTGATAATGTTCTTCCAGAAACAGGGTGCAAAGCTGGAAAAGTCTGTTTCCTGTTTTATTCCCTCTTGTAGTTCTTTGTTTTCAGCCTAGTAAGGTTTGACTTCTGTTGGTGCACTTGTTTCCGGAGATGGTGAGTATCTCAACCATGTAGAATGTTGGTTTGTGTTGTGGCTACTCTGTTAGTGATGAAGGCAATCCTAAACATGATGTGCACTTAAAGGGGTAGCAAGTGCAACACCTTGAGGTCGGGAGTGATGTGGGGCAATGTTTGTCATCCTGTGAAAGGCATGCTACAACATCCTGTCAGACTTTCAGAGCGGCCAAAGTGACATCTGGGATTCCTGCCCGTGGGATTGTGCCACTGCCCGAAGAGGATTTTACCAAGGCTTGTAAAACGTTTTTAGAACAAAGCATGGAAGAAAGGTTTGATTGTTTAGAGAAGCACAATATTATAAATGCTGTATGTATCTTCCTGATGGTGTGTGCGTTGCATAAACGGTCACAGTCGGTAATACAGGTGAGAGATGATGCACTTGGAGGGAGTTGATGTGTAATCCTGTTCAGCTTCGTAGCAGCCATTTCTGGTCCTGGGCATGCTTGGTGGGATCTCCTAAGATAATATTTTTGGTCTTTGTAGGGTTGAGCATGAGGTAGACTCTTGACATCCAGGCTTGAATTGATGGTGCTGTCAATACAATTGATCCTTGGGTAAAATAATGTCTCATCTGCATATTTAATGGTGTTATTGGCAATGAGTTACCACCACAGGTTCCATGTAGATGTTGGAGATGACAGGATGGAACTTTGAGGCACTCCAAATGGTAATGTGCACTAGTGGGATGTGTTTGGGCCCCTCTGGGTGAGTCAGACTCAGTTTATCTGGTCATTGGTGAACTACCACAGCACTGTTCATCCAAATCCCATGCGTGTTGTGAGGATATTGAGGAAAGCTTCTTGGTGAACAGTATTGAAAGCATCAGGGAGGACAGTGAGGACGCGTAAGTAATGACCCCTTGGTGCAGGATGTGGAGAGCATCATTATTAACTTTGCAATATCATTATTAACGATGTTGCAATATTTTGTGCCCTGTCGTGGCTTCATCTTTGCAATTGATGTGTTTGCAGGCTACAGGACTATTGGACAGGTCTTCTGGTGTAATTGCACAGAATGTTTTCCAAGTTGATGTTGTAATGCCTCACTGTGAGAAGAGCATTCTGTGCTTGGTGGATTCATCCATGATGGATGTTGTCTGGTAACTTGAATTGCGTGGAGTAATGAGTGTCTTAAGTGATGATTGGAGGGTTCTCCCTGTTTTCCTGGGACTTTTTCCATACCTTATCATTCCTGTGGATGACATGCTTGCTGTTCATGTGGCCCTGTGTGTCAATGGTGCAGTGCTGCATTGTGTTGGTGGTCCCAGTAAGGGTGTGTTTATATGTGTTGAACTGGGGGTTCACATTGTCAAAGGGGTTGTGTGTGGAGGACAAGTTAATGAGGATACTGTTTTGTGAATCTTAGTTGCTTGGGTCTCAGGCAGGTTCCAGAGAAAGCTGTTAGTCGGGCTGTTGAAAGATATGATTGAAATGAGGTCTGTGGTTTCATTGAGACACACCATGTTCGTTTGGGGTGGGTGGTAGATCAGGTGGAAAGTAGCTGTTTGAGTCTGGGTTAGTGATTAGTGGTAATGAGGAGTTTCATGGATGCATGTGTGGTGTACTCCTAGAGGGTGCCTGTCCATGAGGTCATGTGGACAAAATCAAAAAACTCCACCACGCTTTCCTCAGATGTCCTTTTGTCAAAAAACACATAGGGTTGCTTGTGGTCTCGTATGGAAGGGATGTGACCTAGCAGCTAGCACTGGACTTCCAATTGTCTTTGTTTGTTTGATAATTCTGCATATACAGCGCTTTATGCGGAAGCTCTTTTACAATCAATTAATGAGATGGTTAAATTAACAGAGAGGAAAAAAGATAGAAAAATAAAAAAGAGGCCATGAAGAATGAAATGCAATAATACACCAGAAAACAGAATAAGTGAAGTCCAGCAATAATATAAACATTGCTGGACAAACATCAGACCAACCATCCCTTAAGCTTCAATAGTAGCCAGGGTTGAAGGTAAAGTATGTTACGGCACAGAGGCGCTGCTGCTGGACTCAGAACTGTGCAATTCAAAAACACAAAGGCAAGAATACGCTTCGGCAACAGTTCTTCTACTTCGACAGGTCGTTTCTCAGGCATGGACAACAGAGCTCCTAATCCTGTTCCCCCATTCATCCAGAGCGGTCTCCCAGAAGCTCACCGTGATCTACGGGTGTTTAGGCAAATCACAAGGGGTGCATCCAGAACCAGCAACCCATGCAGCCCCCCACAACTCCACTCAGGCTGATCCAGGCAGAAGAGGCCCACGCCTGTAACAGCAGAAGATCCAAGCAAGTGAGTGGCTGCCAAGCACAGTCGGGAAAGGTGTTTCTGGGGCTCCCTGTGGCAGCCAGCCTGCCAAGGAGGAGGTGACAGAAGGGCTCCACTGCCCACTTGCGGGTCACCAGAATCATATAGCCATACCCATGCCACTGTTCCTGGATGGCTCAGTCTAGAGATAGTTTGCCGGCTCACATGGGAGTTATGATGATATGATATGATATGGCATTTATAACGCACCTATACACAAGTGTTTTAAGGCGCGACGAGGCAAGGGAGGGGTACAAAGGGAGGACAGACAACGATCCTAATAGGCCAGGTGTCATTCAGATCACGCAAGTGCGTTGGAAGGGGGCAGGGTCAGTGCAGTACATGGCAGTAGATAAACACAATAAGTAGGTAAAGGCCAGCAAATGGCAAGTGCATGGGTAAGTGCAGACATCAGGTGTCAAGGGCTGGTAGGGGGACTGTAGGGATACAGAAACAGTCCCCAAGTGCAGGTGTTGCCAAGTGGGCAGTGCAGGTGTATGACACTGGCATATGAGGGATGTCATGCTTCATTTGCTGAGCGACACCAGCGGCCATGGCAGTGCTGGGACTGGCAGTGGGACATAGCTATCTATGTGTTATTTAGGGTGGGACCAAGCATTATTTGCATATCGTCTTTCCCCATTCTGAAATGACTTGGCAGGCTGAAAACCATAATCTGGAGGGTTGTCCAGAGCAATTGTCAGAGAAGTAGAGATTAATTAAAAACCTTCTGGACATCATCTCTTTTGTTTTACTTTGTGATTTTGTCCGATGCTATAGCCTGTGGGGATGAGGATATCTTTCATGTGTGTATAGGAGTGGTTTAACAATGTATTTGTGAGTATGTCTAGGCCTAGTGGTGATGAAGGATGTAGATGAGGTTCTGTGGGTTGGAAGTGAATGGGAGAAAAGTGCAGATTGAGTGTTTATATTTGAGGGTGAGAGTGGAGATGGGAAGGAGTGAGTGGAGTGTGATACACATGCTTCTGGCTTATAATGAGGGGAGGAGGGATTCTGACTCTTTCCAGGCACTAGCAGGATCAAAAAGGAATTGCCCCATCAGAAGCTTGGACTAGAGATGCCCTGGGACCTGAGTTATCGAATGATGAAACATACAGTTTTACTAGTGTGGATTTGGATATGTCAATACTTTCTGTGGTGAGTTCTTTGATACAGTCAGTGAGGTTGAATTTATGTCTGGCAGACGGTCGGATAAATAGGTTAGGTTGCATTCAGTTTTATGAAATGGGGGGCTATCCAATCATGAGCGTTTATTGGGGAAGAAAAAACTAACATTGCACTATGTATGGTCTGTGTGTTGATGGAAGTGGATTTTGTGGCTGCTGAGGGATTATCCAAGGGATTTAACACATAGGAGACCAGAAGATTAGCTCAGGGGCATCATGCTTGTCTTGAAACTAAGATAAAACTGAGCAGTCATGTGCTTAGATGCTGGACTCCAGCATAATGTGCAATATAAGCACCCAATGTATGTATTTTAGTAGGAGGGGGATGGGGAAGATCGGTGTACTACTCTGTATTTTAAAAGGGTGGTATTTGATTGATAGGGGGCATGGAGTCAAAGTGTGCTGTGTCCATGCAGAAGAAGTTTAACCATTTGATTACAGTCTTGAGAGTATCAGCCGTTGGTACAGGATGTTTAGCATCACCCTATTCTTGGAGTTTTGGGTACACAAATATTTTAAGGCCTGATATGTTTTTGGTGACAATCTGGTCTGATCCATCATGGCACTGGTAGAGAGCAGCCCTAAATGATGTATTGCATTCTCATGGGTGTTAGGGAGAATTCTCCAAAATGGCTAATTTCCCTTACCTACTGAGTCACTAGGATTTTTTTTTTCACCTGGTAAGAGTGTGAGCCTTTTTTCCCACTCTTACATGTGTTTTGCTGGGTGTGTTTAACATTTTTGAGTTCATAGACTGTGGAGCCTCACCTACTCCATAGGCATCATCTGTTTACTGTGTGTTAGACAGCACCTTCAGTGCCATGACACAGGGTTTTCTTTTAGACTTCCCAACTAAGACTCCATTTTCTGGGACTGACTACTGTCTCCCAGAACATGTAAAGTTGCAATTGACTTTATTAGTCTCTTTAAATCCACACACCAAGCACAAACTATCGTACATAGAGTACTGGAAAGGGTTAAGAGTTATCCCTATTTGTCTGTCTCTCATGGGACATTGTTTCATTCCCTTTTCAAAAAGACTTGGCTGGTGGCAGTGGTAACTACCCTATTTGTCCTACTGCGGTTATTGTAAATAGCCCTGGTATTGTTTTTGGCTATCTTGGTAGCCTCAAACTTAAATCCTCTGGACCATATTTGTTTTAGTTTGGTTCCGGATGGGTTTATTCGCCATTTCTTTTTTTGTAAAAGTCTTTCTCGTGTTTTTCTCTGTGCGCCAAACCAGGTTTGGTTCTTCTGTTCATCGTCCTTTCACAGGCTTCTGCACAGAAGCCCTCCTTCGGTGCCTGCAAGTCTGGGTAGGCAGGATGTGAGGGAGGGGTTTTAGGACCCCTGCCATGGGTTCCCTTGGTAACCCAAGTTGCACTCCAGTTTGATTGGCTAGGTGACTGTTCCGCCAGGATAGACACCCTGCTGTGTGATCGACAGCCAGGCTGTGTGAATGGGGGAAAACTGTATAAAAAGCAGGTCTGTGGGGCTGGAAAGGCAGAGTCACCACTGGATCGAGAGAACCAAAGAGAACAGACAAAGAAGACCTCTACCACGACGGAACCTCCTGGTGATGCCCTGCTGCGGGTCTGAATCTTCAAACTTCGTTGTCAGGGTAGATCTGCAAAGAATCTTCTCCCCTTGAGCTGGAGGGAACAACCAATTCACCATACTGCAAGCCAGGCCTGGTCGAATTTGCTGTACAGAGCTAGCCAGGAAGGTCGGACCCTGCTTGGGTTTTAAGGAGCACACCTTTTATTTGCCGTTTTGCTCTGCTGCTGGTTTCTTCCCTGGGCAGTGCAGGACCCTCCAGTCTTTCTACTTCGTGTCAGTACGACAGTGGCTTCAGGAACCATGAGCCTGCAGGTCCTGCCCAGAACGTCAGCCTCAGCTACAGCTTCTTCTCCATTTAAGGTACTGTTCCAAATCGGTTGTTCGTTTCATCCAGCTGCAGTGAAAGTGTGTGAAACCTTTCGCCAATCCGAGGACTTTTCCTCTATTCTTTAAAGCAACTTTTCACCCTGACCAACTGCCTTCTGAACTCTTGGCAAAGACTTAACCACGAAATACCATGAACTGTGTGATCTTCAGCAAACGTCTTTTGTCCCATTGACTTTGACCCTAAGTCTCTTGACTAAGTCTACCTCACTGTAGTTCCTTTTTCTAGATTGTCCTGCTTATTTACCTGTTGGTGCGGCTCAATGTTTGTCTAATTTTGTCTTACCCTCCCTTCTGAATGATTGGAGTGCCATTTTGCTCACACTTCATTGTGAGTTTAAATTGTCCAGAATCTATTGGGAGTGGTGTAGTGTATTAAGATTGTTATAGCTAAACTGCTTGATAATAGTGAAATGTTTAATAACTGATGTGTAAATAAATGTATATTCTTTTACTCAGAGATCTTGAGTCAGTGTTTGTTTGAATCATAGTAATTGCTGCCCTTTGTGTAATTATTGATACTGTTCACGTGCTCCTGAGATAGGCCTGGCTGCTCAGCCATCGCTACCACTTTACTGTGTAGTACAGGCTTGTACCAAAGGGGAATTTGTACTGTCACTTGTAGTCTTAATTGTGTGTGGTGTTCCCAAAGGGTACTTCACATAATTCTGCCTAACAATGGGGCTTTAAATCTCCCCTCAGTCATGAACTTGAAGATGAGCTTAATAGGTGTTGGTATGCAGGACTATTGGTTTCACCTAGAACAAGTTTAAGTATTCATAGGAGGAAATCAAACTGGCTGATCAGGACTGTCTGATAAATGAAGTTGTCAACATGTTATGATATGAAAGTGGCATGGTTATATTCAGATGCTAAACCTTAACGTGAGTTTGAACAGTTTTAAGAAGACCTTAATTTGATTGAGCCCTTTTCAGCCAACACCCTCCTAGTAAAAGTCATATTAGGAACTCTCCTGCTGGTCAATGCTGGTTGATTATAAATTGGTCCAAAGCCACTTCCGATAGATGTGCCTGTTGCCATGATACAAAACAAACAACCAATAATGTATTTCCTATGCCTCCTCTACAGTAGTTAAAGGCTCTGCTTCTTTATTACACATCTCATTCGACCACTATAGAACTGCTCAATTAGGAAGACCAACTTTTCTGTCATTGATTCACCAAACAATATGTCATTTTTTATAGGGAAAACGATCTCACAGTGTCATGGGCTAGAAAGTGATCTCAAATTATGTCCTACAAGTCGGATTCTTACTCCGAAACGTATTTATGGTTTAAAAAATGTTATATTGTGTTATTAACTTTGATGCAAACATGATACGTTTTATTATCCTGATATTATGCAACTACGGATGACTTGTATTCATATTATAAAATGTTCTGGTATTTATGTTATGTAATTTATTAATGTTATGTGCAACACACAAAATAAATCAGGTTGATGCTGATGATGGTGTAGCACCGACCTGCCACCATCATATTGTCAATGAGCTGTGGGTTGTCTAAGAGTTTGGTCAACCACAGTCTAATAAAGTGGAAACAAGGAAGCCATTACCTGAGAGTTGCTGAAAATTGCCTCCGCATGTCTCTCTTTCCAGTGAAATGGATAATGAAAAAAGGAACATCAGTGACAAGAGCTGGTGAAACAAATAAAGGAGAAATATAGAGGACTACAATTCCAAAAATATTAGTGAATATTAGTTAATGGGCTGTACACTTTTTAACGTTAATAGAGAATAGAACATGCTGTAAGAATGTAACAGTATGTGTTACTCTTTTTAGGCAATCAAAAAGTATAGAATGCATGATATATACATGATATAAAATGATATAACAACAACTAGCACAACAACTAGAACACTGGGGCAATATTACCCTTGCCTGTTAGCAATACAGATTCTTGTAACTGTATAACAAACATTCCAGACTATCCCACAATCGGCTGTACTGCTTTAGAAAGCATTCTGAACTTCACCCTTCAAACCGTGTCTTGCTTCTAAAAGCATTCTAAACCTTTACAACAAATAGCTTACTGCTTCTAAAAGCTGCCAATATGCCCAACTGTCAGTACACCCCGGGAAACAAGAAGCCCAACATGCTTGGCCCTTCAACCTCAAATCTGAATGCATAAGCTGTCATGTTTTCATATACTTTAGTGTTGTAATACTGAACCCCACATTTGCATAGGGCGTATTAGGTACATGCTCATTCAAGAACACAACCCTTATCAGGCTAATAATAAGTATTAGCCCTTTAACAGCCATATTTAATTATTGTTTATATCTGTAAATTGTTAATTGTCTCATTTCGTTAAATGCAACCAATTTACTATTACTCCTGTCCTAGTCCCGATCTTGATCTACTGAGGGAGCCTTTTTGAGTAGATTTACTATATATTCTGCATCCATCAAAAAGCAGTGTGCACGTTAGCCAGGTTTCCTGAATTCATAATATTTCATGTGAACAAAACAATTCTTAACCTCAGAGTTATACAAAAAGGATGTCCCCTTGAGTTCTAAGAAAGCATTTGCTAATAATTACTCCTTCAGATAAGTTTCGGTCTGTGCTTAAGCAGCATTTCGGGTAAACACTACCAGTCATCCACCTTTGTTAATCAGTGTTATATTTGTTTGCATCATTATAACACATCTTATATTTACTTTTGTGGCCTTTCATTGAACTCACTCATAGATGTATCTTCTGGCCGATACTAACAATGTTGTTTTTACTATTAGCCTTAGGTATCAACACATAATCTCCAGCTAGGTTGCCCTCAAAAACCATAAAACATATATTATTGATAGTGTCTAGAACCATATGTTTTACTAATGAAGACACAATAAGGATGTTCATCCAATCACAGTATCTTGCTCAATTCATTCTACCAGGTTAATGTACTTTGTTGTTATTCAACATAATATAGACATAGATTGGACAACTGCTGGAACTCATTCCTAATTTAAAAACTCAAAGTTATTACCGAACATATCTTCTAAAATAACTAGACATTTTCAAAGGATTGTGCCTGACATTGTTAGGCAACTCCTCATATTCCAGCTATTTACTGTTACAGTGATTCTTTTCAAATACTGCAAGGACACCTCAGCCTCATATATGTGTTGGAATTATCCAAGACAGACACCCTCCCAGGAGCCATCCTTTCTAGTTCTACTTCTTTCATCCTTTCCATCTCATGCACACTTCCTGGGGAGAATACATCATTTTGAGGGCTTTCAATCTGTGTACTCTCCAAGAAGTAATCTACATTTCCCCCCTCTGTTGTTGGGTATGTATATCTAGAGATTCTGATTTCTTTGTTGGTTTATGGTTCAAGTAACACATATTTAATAGATTGCCTTTAGTTTTTCTTAGATTTCTTTTTTTCTCTTCAAAATGAAAATGACATGCCTTTTTTTATATTAAGGTATAATCTTCACTCCCATCTACTCGAACTTCCGATGTTACCTTTTGGTCAATGTTCTTTGTATAATCACCCGACTCCGCAGAATTTTCAGATATTCGAAATCTCAGCTCAAGATTATTCATCATTTGAGGTTCCAAAGCTAATATAAAAGGTTTTAACAATTAGTTACCTCTTCCAGTTGCTCGAATGTACTCCTTTTCTTCACCAATAGTTGTTTACAAATATCATTATCCTGAAGATAATGTTACTTTCTTGTATTCAATATCCTTAGTCATGTGCTCATATAATTTGACCAGAGATTTAAGAACTAATTGGACTTTTCACTATGTTTTGCTAATTTGCAAAACAAGTTCATTCATCCTCTTAGCTGCCCTTGTTTTCTAATTTAGGGAATCTAATCCTCTCAAAGAGTCACCAGCATTTTCACTGGAAGATATTGAACATTTCACTAAGCATAAATGTCCTTCTAAGTCCCCATCAAGGATTGAAATTGTTCATTCTGGCGAGGGAGAGATCCCCACATTTGAAGAATTCATGCATGGTTAATCCTCTATTTGTTTATTATTAACAATTCACTCTTCTCAATCTAGATTTTGATCTAGCAATAGAAAGTCCATGTTGATATCATCTTATGTATGATTTTTGTTCTGACTCCAAAAAATATCAGTTATCTCAGTTTGACCAATAAAATCAGTTCCAGCATGGGCTGTTCCTTTGATCTCAAACAACGATGAACCTGTTCCTCCGGCATAGAGAGTGACAGCCTAGTTTATACTCAATACAACAGGCTCACGTTAAAAAAAAAATGTATTATAAATGTATTATGGCTTAATCTCAAACCTTTATACGTTACATACAGAATAAAATAGATAAAATAGATAAAACTTTCAACATGTCTCTACACCAAGTATACTGCATGTAAAAGCTCTCTAGATGAGAACTAAAACACTCCACCAGAATTTGTTTTCATATTTTCTTTCCCTCATATGCACAACAAAGTACCAATAATTCTTGCTGTAGACATCAACCAATTTAACACATTGAGTGAGGCAGTGTCTACTAGTTTCCACTTCTTTCTCACACATTCTACACATGTCAACAGGGAATTGCGTTCTGGCGCCAACCACCATAAATGAAGGCAATTTGATAACAAAATACTTTAATTCTGGTCACTGAATATCATCAAACAATGAAATGGTGCAATCTACGTGAATCTTCGTTTGAAGGTCAATTTCCCCACTAAATACTCAATGTTTCGAATTCGATCCCAGTCATATGCTATTTTAATTAAAGATTTCTTCTTCACCATAATGTTCTCAGTAATATCCATAATCAAGCCATAATACCAGGCTTACAGTTACAGGCCACAGGCAGGCCTCCCAAGTTATATCTGAACATAGTTAATATTCCTATTGGCTTGGATTAGGTAAGGCTTTGGCTTAAAGCAAAGGTTTTTTCAACTAAAGAAGTAAGGAGATTAAAAAAACAGCCCAACTACTACAGTTCATTTGTTTCAAATTACCTCAATGGATACCAAAAAACACCACAAACGCCAAAACAGTGTTAGCAAACATGTTGTTATAGTTGTTGCTTCACTGAGCTAATTGTGTTTTGCTGACACGCATGCTCCAGCATTCCTTTCTTGTAGCCGTCCTCCTCGTTCAGAAAATTGAAAGGCACCATACACAGGTAGCACCACCTGATGAGAAACGCTATGATAACTATGCTGTACCGGCGTGCACAATTTGGCATTCTTTTCTTGAAGCCAAATACCTCCTCAGGCAAAATTAAATGCACCAAAACTAACCAGACTTTTCTTAGCATTGGTTACCTCTGATCTTTCCCTAAACAGTCTGTATTTACTGGTTTTGACCCCAGCTTCTCATATTAGTCACACACTGAATTTCAACTCTTTGATTTTGGCATGTTGTGTTGATCATAGATGCCCTCATGATGTTTGGATCTGACACTGCTGTTTGGCATGGATAACCATCCTCATGTAGAGTTTGAAATACTGTCCATGTGCCATGGGGCTTGTGCTAATGTCTTGGTGCTGTTGTGGCTTTAAGTAGTGTTGTCCTATCATCAGGTTACAGGGAACTCTCTTATCTGCTAAAGATAACTGTCTACAGGATCTGTGCACTGTAATAAACTAATTCCTCCCTTTCTCCCAGAGGGATCTTCCGTTTATGTTCTCGGCAAATCTTGCTATATTGTTTAACTATTGTCATGGGCCTGCTGTACAGGCCACATATACCATGCAGTAAATATAATTTCTTTCATACAGTGTGGGAGGATTTATTTTATCCTGTGTTTTTGTACATCCTACTCATATTTGCACTTATTCTGAAAAGTGGTTTTATGGTTCGGTACCTATATTCGCGTGATGCTCTAAATTTGATTGCCCCACCACCTTTTTACAATCTTCCTTAGCCTTTACATCTGCCCCTGGCCCTGAAACTCAAAGCATTGCCATTCATAAGTAGATAGGTGACACCTGATTTAGCTAACTTTAGAGGAGTTTGTGAAAACCTAACTTGTTGCAGGCTGCCTGGAGAATATGCAGCATTGTGACACTTTGATTTCTGCCATGCTGGAGTACAAGGATGAGTAGAGGCTAAAACGCCTACTCAGCCCTCACACATCTACAAACCTAGAATTAACCTAATCATAAAGGTAAAACAGGCACATTTAAAATATGTTGCCCATTTGCCTTTTGTGGTAGTGTGGGCCATGGGAAGTTTATACTACCTTGCTATATGCAACATTAGCAACCCAAACAGCAAGCTCTAAATGAAACAGAACTAGCCACTTGTGCTCAACCGACTCCTTTTTATCATTAAATAAGTCAGAATCCGATTCACCAGAGAGTCGAACAGCCAAAACCTCAATAAAATAATATTCAATGAACAGCCAACATGTGTTTCGACCAATTAATAGTCTTCCTAGGGGCTGTATACAATATTTAAGTGCAAACATGTACACACAAATGTTGAACAACAAATTTAAAATCACATAA
Source organism: Ambystoma mexicanum (assembly GCF_040938575.1). Taxonomy (NCBI): domain Eukaryota; kingdom Metazoa; phylum Chordata; class Amphibia; order Caudata; family Ambystomatidae; genus Ambystoma; species Ambystoma mexicanum. The sequence continues at coordinate 76,065,933 of NC_090935.1, read as the reverse complement.
TGAAAATCAATATGCAATTGATGATGAACAGAAAAAAGTATTACCAATTGATGAAATGCAGATATTCTTATTGTTTATAATACCCCACAAATATCATCACAAATGGATCAGAATTCATGATTTCACACAGCAGGAACAACAACATTAAAATGTATACGAATGAAAAAATAGCGACAAAAATGGGAAGTGAGAAAGGGGAAAAAGAAAAACACACAATTAAATCACAAATTGAATTTAATATTGACAATTCCAAAACAAAGAAAATATAAAGTGCAGTTATACCACTCATCTGCTACCTAATACCAATTTGTTATGGCCAGTCTATAAGCCACCACCACATACACCTGAATATACATGTGTGATAGTGGATTCTTGGATCGCACTGTGAACTCCAAATGGATCTATATCATAAACCAACAATCATTAAGCACCACCAAGTGTGTTACACATGAGCACAATGGGGCCCAAAAAAGAATAGTCATATTCACCAAGTCCTGTTCTGTAAGACTTTCAATAGTTCCACAACCTACACATTATACGTTTAAAAAAAAAAATTAATCAGGTCATTTGGTTTACAGATCAAAAACCTTTAACCCTTCACTCCAGCATATACATATAAGAAAAATAAATCCCATTTTCCGAACTAGTGTCCAAATTTAAAACTAAGCGTCAACATTTTGACAACTCTTAAACACCGTTCCTACCCAAAGCCTTGAAAAGCCTATATACAATCCGAGTTGAATGTTCTTTGCCAACGTTCTTAGCCTGTTTGGCCTACTTGAGCCTTCGTAGTACTTCCTTCCTGTAAAAGAGCATAAAGTTTCTTAAGGATTGCAATTACCAGTTTTACAAGGGCTATGCTGATGTTAATTTTCTCGCCCTCGATCAGAATTCGCCACCAATCGTCTGCACTTCTATAGGTATAATTTATCAAGCTGGACCCCAGACAGTGCTCAAGTTCGTTCCTCAGACCAAGGCAACTTAAGGTCAGATATTTCAAGGACTCTGTCACCCCAGAATCATTGCAAAACCTGCACCCAGAATATCCACTTAGGATGTTTCTTCTTAGTATTTCTCCTGTTGGCAGTATGTTAAATCTGAACCTCATATAAAGTGACCGGAAGTACCAGCTCGGAAATAGGTTCAAATAGCCAGGCAACTGAATAAGCTTTTGTGAAGGTGACCCAAAGTCGTCAAAATTCTTGGCCTTCCGGCTGTGTTCCTGGGTCTTTATCCAGTCTGCAGTATACAGGTTTTTTTGTTGTTTTTTTCTGGATTTGTTAGTAGGTCCTCCTCTGTTTTATTTTCATTTAGGTTCGCTAAGGTAGCTTTGCAGATTCCTTGCCATTCAGATAGAACAGCGTCCGTCCGGTCTTTCATAGCTTTTTTCAAGACGCTGAAGTCCTCCTCCAGGCATTTGCGGTAGAAGTAAATTGTTTTCCAGTCAGCTAATGATTTTAAGGAGGTCTCCTTATGATTTGTATAAGTAGAAATTTAGGGAGCTCGAGCACCTTCCGCCAGAATAGGCCCGCCAGAGTAGGCCAAAAACTGGTAAAAATATCGACGTTTCGGCTCCATAGGACAGTATAGGGACCACTTTCATCCTGTAGAATTTCACCAGCGGTATTAGGGTAAATCGACAATACCTCTTCAGTAAGATTTTCACTTGCAAGGCTAAGTTGAGTGCTTTTCATCTCAGCCCCTCGGTTCTCGGTGCTTCTCTTTTGGTGTTGTTGATGAAAACACCCATGTAGATGAAAGAGTTGACTTCCAACATTTTTTTGCCTTTTAGCAACTATCCATTCTTGCTGTTTTTACGTTTCTTCATTCACACACTTAGCCTTATAATTCTTGATTTTTTCAGATTAATTATCAGGTCGTTAACATCCACATAGGTCTGGAGAGTTGTCAGCTGGTGTTGTAGGCCTATAGGGGTCTTATCTATCAGAACGATATCGTCTGCATACAACAGTCTCCCTATTGATGATCTGGCCATCTCCGGGGGAAAGCAGCGTGTAAGTTCAAATGCATCCATGACACCTGATATTAAGAGGTTGAAATGTTCAGGCACCAATGCGCAGCCTTGTTTCAGGTGTGTTCAAAATAGGTACACAGGGTGAAGGTGTGAGTGGAGTAAAAGAGTCATCTTACTCCTTACTTTATTATATATATACAGCCTTGTTTCAGGCCAGTTTTAATGGTGATTTGGTCTGACAATGTCCCCGTTTTGTCCAGCCTTACTCTGATGACTGTATCCGAGTATAGGTCTTTAATATTCTCCACTTTAACTTGAGGGCACTCCCATATTTCAAATTTGTCCCACAGCTTAGATCTTCTAACAGTGTCAGAAGCCTTTGATAGGTTGGTAAAGGCAACATATTTTCTGTGCTTTATCCCTGGCCGTTCTAGCTTTCAAAAGATTGATCAGGAAAATGTTGAGGGAGGTTCCTCTTCACCTAACAAATCCTGATTGCCAGGGATCCCTCGACTACTCGATAGACTCCACGAGGTTAAGGCCTTCAACAATGTGGTCGCAAAGACTTTCCCTGCAATGTACAAAAGGGCGATTGGTCTATAATTATCCAGAATTGTTCTAAGCCCTTTTTAAAAAATAATCACTACCACAGCTGCCTTCCAAGACACCATCATATGTTCAGTGTCTAGAATGTAATTAAATAGCTGATGCGGGAAATGTGCCCATTCAGATATATGTTGTTCTTCAGTGTGACATTCGTCAGCTGTCCGGACCTGGGGCTCTTGAATTTTTTAAATTCTTTAGAATATTTTCAATTGCCTCAATGCTGATGTCAGGATGCCCCCCCCCTTTTGTCACCAATGCACTTACCTTCGTTGGAATATGTTTTATTTCCTGCAGCTGCATATACAACTCACACCATGTAGTTGCACTTTTGGAGTTCATCAATAAAGACTCTTGATGAGCATCAATTTCATTGATAATCGACCAGGTTTCCGATGTGTTTTTTGTCCTTATTTTGTCCAACATCCGCTCTGCGTCTTGATTTAGCAGGGTTTTCTTGTACAAGTATAACCAGTTGTGGTATCTCTGTTTCAATTTGTAGATCTCCTTGCTGTTGTCTGGGGACCAGTTCTTCTTTAGGCGAGTGATGTTTTTCTTTAGGTTTTTTTTTTCTTTTCCATATCATTCTGTCATATAGATGGCGATGTGTCTTGGACGATGTACTGTTACTGGTTTTTCCTTCTAATCTGAAGGCTTTAAGTAGGGGTACGTAGTATAGTCTAAGGATTTTCGTTTGATTTTGGAGGGACGTTATCAAGTCCCTCAAGTTGACATTTAGCCCTTGGATACTGTCTGGTCGAATTTTGAGTTTGGTTCCGTTTTTGGTTAATAAGTACTTTGTTCCCGTAAATTATAATCTTGTTACTTCTGATGTCCCTGCATGTTAGTTTCACAAGATTGTGGCTGCTGGCTGATGTTGTTATCACCACCAGCATTTGAATGCTCTCTGCCAGGTTAGTTGAGGTGCAGGTATAATCCAATATCTGCTCCGATTGACCCCCCCCCTTCCAAGTTGTCTGTGCGGGGGTATCCCCTTGTACAGTTCCATTTAGTATAGTACAATCTCTTGATTGTAGCATTTCTCGCCACCTTGTTCCCTGTTTTTCTTTTGTTGTTGCTGAAGCCAAGTCGTGTTCTATGGCCTGCTTTCTGTTATCCAAGCATGTACAGTTTAGATTGCCAGCAATTATGCATAGTGGGCCTGGCTACTTCTCTCGCTGTTCGTCTAGTAAATCGGCTATTATAACGGGAAGTACATCATTAGAAAGAATAACGGGATTCCAATAAATGTTTATCAAGATAAGAACTTTAGGGTTAGCCACAACATATTTTTCCAGTTGAATGCCCACTGTTTGGATAAATGGGGACGGATTCCTAGTCTCTGACACCATCCAGTTTAAGTCATTTTTGATGGCCACTAGTAGTCCTGACATGGGTCTACCCCTGACTCCGTTGTTGCCGAGTTTAAAAGCACATGGAGGTATCACTCTCAATGCTCTCCATTCTCTCAGCGTCGTCCTGTTCGTCGTTGGTTTTGTTCTGATCATTTTGCTCCACGGCCCAGTGCCTCTCTTTGTCTTCTGATATTGAATACGTCGAGAGGTCCATTAGATCGGGTTCTAAACGCTCATCATCATCAAAATCTGGCGTAGCTGTTTCCTTGATGGTCTGTTCCAACCTTGCTTTAGTCGTTGGATCTGCTAATTGTGTTGTTATATGGGATTGATCTTTGGGAAGAGTCACATTTTTTTATGAACGAGTGGCTTTTGTTAGATTTTAGTTTCCTTGGAAGTGTTTGGTTCTTTTGATTTATCATGGGGACCGATATTATCTTGGTGTCAGGTTTTCTTTCTTCTAGTGCTCCCAATTGTTTAGGCCTTACAAGGCATTCCTGTTTTTGTTCCCTGCATTTGGATCTCTTTTCTTGAAAATCTCACAAATGCTCATGTTATGGGTGTCTCACTTTGCGTTTCTCTATTGATAACTTCCACTACTGTCTTAGTTGATTGCTGCTTTCTTTGGTTGTCTAGTAACTGCTTTTTGCCATTTTGACTGTTACAGGAGACCACGTTCATCGACAATGCTGTATCGGGTTCTGCCCTAGAACTGTTTGGTCCAGTTAGAGATGGTTCCTCCTGGTGTTGCACGTCCGGCTCAGCCACTAGAGTCTATTTGAGTTCCTGGTCTCTCCGTTTGTGCTGTTTACATGGCCCTGCCCCACCCTGCTAGTGTTCTCCGTTGTCTGGAGTTTGGACAATAAGCTTTGGCTTGGTTGTACGTCTCCAGGTGGGTCATTTTTTCTATGTTCTTTTTCCGAGGCTCGGGTCCTTCCGTCTGTACTAGTTTCCAGTGTCGTTTTCTCTAAGTAGTCTGAGCCTCTTGTAGGTTGCACTAGTGAGGTTGGAGCCGGCAGATAATTCACTCCCCTGGTCGGTTCCTTTCCTGTCTGGGTTTTTCTCCCTAGTTTATTATCTTTCAAAATGGGTTCACTAAAATTGTGTAGAAGTTGGGAGATGTGTACAGTACTATTGTCCATATTGTGCTGTAGTGCAGTTAGGAACCCTTCCACAAATATAGTTTTTGAGTGTACCATGGCTAGCAAGGTTGAGTAGTCTTTTAAAGTCTCTGCGACATATTCATGGAGCTTCATGAACGGTGCAAGGATTGGTGTCATAGTCGATACTAGCAGGAAAATGTCCTCCTCCAACCGTCCTATGCTCTTGGAGGTCTAATTCTCAACTGTCCTTAATGAGGAGATCTTTAAATCCAACAGTAGGGGGCGCCCTTGTGATCGTCATTCCGTGCCTCTATCGTCTGAATTGACTGATTAACGATTTGGGCAGTGGGTTTTGTGTTGTTCTGATAGGTGCTTCTTTGTGTTGAGTTTCAGTTTGTTTCAGTAACCAATTTCTCCATAATTGTTGATGTCTCTAGTAATATTTCATCTGAGATTTCTTGTTCATGTACCCCGCTCCTGCGTGAGGGATCCTTACGTTAAGCCCTGAGATCCTTCCGTTACTACCCACCGGGTTTTTTTTTCCCAAAGGTGAACGGAATTGCAGACAACTCTTCTGTTGTTGTTGAAGGTCACCAGATGTTGTTGCTCTTGGGGGAGCCAAGTGCAGGTCTTCCTGTCGGCTTCGCTGACGTCCCCATCCTGTATGGCAACCATATGTTAGCATATAGTTCCTTTCCTCCACTGTTGGTATAGTATTTGCTCCTCTTCAATGTGTATCTTGAAGGAGGACTTGTTAGGCAGCCTGATCTTTCTCGGACAGTTCTTTGTCCCGCTCACTAGGCAGGTCAGTTTGTGGTTCCCTCTCGTTTTCAATACCTTTTGAATTCATTCTTTTCAAAATTGCTCCTTTTGGCAGTCCCTTTCCTGTGAGGGTTTCTGATGTTGCTACAATGGCTATTTCCCTTCTCACTAAGGCAGTGCCCTTGCTTAGTTCTTTGTGTGGGCTTACAGCCCGTTCCAGGGGGACCTGGGTAGATGTTATAGACTTTGTTTCCATCTGGGGGTTTACATCTTCCGCTGGAGTTCCCTTATCCTTCATTGTCAGCACCTGTTCTCACGCACAATTCTTTGTGCTTAAAGGCTGCTGTTCTAATAGAAGGTTACTTGCCTGTAATGCCATGCCACCGTCGAATTGTCTGTTATTACTTGTGCATCATGGATGTTCTGCGTGGTGGGCAGGTTAACGATATATTGGGCCGTGCTTGAGCTGGTTTTTACTTGTATATTAAAAGGGCTCATGCTTGTGAAGTTCTGTGCATTAAGGTCTTCAAAGTTGAGGGACAGCGTTTCTGCCACGGCTGCTTATGATGGTGTAGAGCAGTGAGCCTCCTGCCCCCCCAACCCTCAGCACATTTGGGGGGTTCTTTACCAAGGTCTATAGTTTCGGCCACCAGGGCTGGTAATTCGCCACGGAGCGGCAGGTCACAGGAGGCGGACAGAGTGAGGGTTAGCATGCCTGCTGTAATCTCACGTTACTGTACTCCTACAACTCGCTGTCCACAGCCTGCTTCCACCTGATAGCGGACACTCAGACACATTCCGCTACGCTTCGATTTGCTTCCGGTTTTTGTATGCAAGCAAGCATGGGGAAGTGGAGCGTTCTGTTGCCAAGGCTATCATGGGATGAAAGACTGTTCTTTCTTGAAAGATTCAGGAAGAAAGACTGATTTTACCAATGTCTCGCAATGTTCCTCAAGCATATTCTCGCAGCAAAATAAAGTTCCAAGTCCAAGTCCAAATGGGATGCAGCACGCACGGCACACCGGAGACTCAGACACACTCCGCTACGCTTCGCTTTGCTTCCGGTTTTTGTATGCAAGCAAGCGTAGGGGGGTAGAGCATTCCATTGCGAAGGGTACCCAGGGAAGAAAGACTGTTCTTTCTTGAAAGATGCAGCAAGAAAGGCTGCTTTTACCAATGTCTCGCAAAGTTCCTCAAGCAGTTTCTCGCAGCAAAATAAAGTTCCAAGTGCAAGTCAAATTGCTTTTACCAATGTCCCGCAATGTTCCTCAAGCAGTTTCTCGCAGCAAAATAAAGTTCCAAGTCCAAGTCCAAATGGGATGCAGCACGCTCGGCACACCGGACACACAGACATCATTAGTTTTGATTAAATCTGTCCATGTGTCATAATTTAAATTAATATCATCAACACCCTCAGTATTGTTAATATACTGCAAACTTGTTAATCCAGTCTAAAAACACTGTGTGATGGCCCATCAAATGTATCTTTAGTAGAAAGGACTCAAATTTATATGAGGCTCAAATGCCAATTCACAAAGTCTCGACCTGTAACACACTTGAATACACTGTATGGTGGATGCCCAATGTTACAAAATATTCAACTCCAATATTCTGTCTCCCTTGCAACCCCTGTACCTGTATTCCTACAGCCCCCCTACCAGCACTTATGTCTGCATTTACGTTGAACTTGCTACTAGCTGGCCATTTTTTTATCTTATTTATTCTACTATCCCATGTACTGCACTTTCCCCTCTCCTTTCCCCCTCGCACTTTTCCCTTTCCCCCTCCCCATGCACTTGCACGATCTGAATGACACCTGGCCTAGTAGGATCGTTGTCTGTCTTTCCCTTATTCCCCCTCCCTTGCCTTGTCACGCCTTGAAACACTTGTGTATCGGCGCGTTATAAATGCCATATCATATCATATCATATCAAATTCCTTAATTAGAAAAATACAGACAAAAGACAACTACTCAAAATATTAATGGGCTACAACATGGTGTTTTGGGATTGGAATATCCATAAAGATATTCAGCAACCCCCCGGAGACCGATCAGCTATGAATGGGGCATTGCAACCACTAGTCAAATGCATTAATTACTTTTTGCAAACATTTTGATTCTTTGTTCACCAGAGGGATGAATGAAGAACAGGGTTTTATTTAAAATATGTCCAGAGTCTATTCCTGCACAGTTGGTGCTTCCCCGGAGGAGCTGGAGCTCCCGACACACTTGTGGAGCAGTGCCAAGCACACTGCAGCAACACTAGGCTCATGAGGTAAGCCCGTGGGTTGCACAGCATTTATACCCTTACTTGAATGCTCATCATCCTCGGTGCATCAGAACGCACCTTAATTTCTATTTTTCACTTTGCATCAAACCCAATGCTCATTGCCACTTTCCCGGCTGCAACACCCTTCCCACTGGTCTCGCTGTGCACAGAGTCTCCATTGCAGACCATGAGATGAGGAAAGGGCAAAGATGGCCGAACCTGCTCACCGAGGCGACAACCCGAGCCCATCTTCACCCTCGACCATCAGCCTAAACTAGATTGGCTCTGCCTCCCCTTTTCAGCACCAATCTAACACCGGCAGGCGTTAGCCGTCCCACCTTGCGAAGCCCCACATTGATAAGGCTCATATCCTGTCCAGAGCCTGTCTGTGCCTGACCCTGCCTCCTGCCTGAAAGCTCTGCGCTCCAAACCAACGATCTACGGATAACACAACAAAGTACTGTGACCTGTCGCCCTGCAACCTGTTTATGCCCTCATATGTACTTGGTCGCCCTATGCTCAAATGTAACCTCCTGCATTGCCTTCACGGGTGCCGAGACTGCACACCTCTACCTCCCACGTGACTATCCCCCTTCCGGACCCCAAGGAGCATCTCCATGTATTGCTAATACCGCTGCTCGCCTCATCCAGCAGCCATGCTGTCATGCGCTTTCAGCCTCATGCAACTTTTAGCCTATATGTGTATACTTAACTCTAGATGAACCTTGCCTGCATCTGAACTTCCTGCATTTCTAGCCCATATTATTGCATTTCTGCAGCATGCATTTCTAGCCTATATGTGGATTTTCGAATCTAGGTGATCCTTGCCTGCATTTCAGCTTCTTGCATTTCTAGCCCATATTATTGCATTTCTGCAACATACATTTCTAGCCTATATGTGGATTTTCGAATCTAGGTGAACTTTGTCAAACCCTGCTCCACCTGTACGACCTTGATTGCTAAGCCCTGCTAAGCCCTGCACCCAGCTGCTTCCGTTCTTGCCGCACCACACTATCCTGCTGCATCGACACCTAATCACAGCCTTCTATCACTGCTCACCATGAGGCCGATAGCAACCAACCATCCAACCCACACATCTTACCCTCCAACATTCCCCCAACTTACTTTCTACCCTCCTTCTTCACTAAAATCCACAGGACAACACTAACCCACCAACATCAGAAACCATCTCCTCGGACTCCGCTCTAGACACCCTACCATCACCTACCAAACACCTCAGAATCCTACCACAACCACAAGAATGTCCGCCTCCCTGCACAAACCATCCTTAGCCATACCTGCCACAGTGCCCCGCAACCCTGCCTCTCCAACACACCACAACACCACCCCCTCCTCACCCCAGACTCTGCAATGTGCCCTCATCAACGCCAGATCCATCCCTGCTCATGCCACAGAAATACACAAACTCCTTATCAACCTGGACCTTGACATCCTAGTCATCAACGAGACCTGGCTCCACAGTGCGGCAGGGCCAGCCCTCAACCTTGCCATCCCACAGGGCTACTCCATTATCAGGCAAGACCGCATCTCCTCAGTAGGAGGTGGGGTAGCACTCATCCTGAAAGATCACCTAGAGGCCAGACAAATCACATCCGACCTGGGTGATACCACAGACTCCCTTGCAATAAAAATCGCCCTCTACCCAAACTCCACCATCACAATCAACCTCGTCTACCGCCCACCTGGCCCACTATTGGAGTTCCATGAGAATCTCCTACACCGCCTAACAGAAAACCTAAAACTCACCTCCAAAAGCATCCTCTTAGGTGACCTCAACCTAGGCTACAACGACAAAAAGGACAAGCCAGCCAATTCTCTCTCACTAGCCATAAAAGAACTAGGCTTTGACCAAAAAATAACCTCACCCACACACAACAAAGGTCGCATCCTTGACTGGGTAGCCGACCACAACTGTCACACCGACATCAGCTCCATCACCCCAGCGCCCTGGTCAGACCACCACATCATTCACTTCTTCATCCCTGCCGCCTCCAAGACCAAAATGCCCAACCCTATCCCCCCTGCACTGGCAAGATGAACCAAAAATCTCACTAAAGACAAGATCACCCTGCACCTTAGCATCCTCAAAACTGACCTCAAGACCAACAACCCCTCAGTGGTAGCAGAAATCTATAGGAGCACAATACACACTGCTATAGACACCATTGCCCCATTACAGAACAAAAAAGCCAAAACAGTGAAACATTTTAACACCTGGTTCTCATCTGAACTTAAAGAACTCTGCTCCCAGAAAAGAAAAGCACTGAACGCATGGCAAAAAAACCCTCGCCAGCCACCCTATCCTCCCATAAAAAAATCACCTCTCAATACAAAAAAGCCATAATCATAGCCAAATCAGCCTCACACAACGAAAGAATTGCCAACGCAAGCTCTGAATCAAAAGAACTCTTCGCCATCTACAAAGAACTCACCACACCAGCTACCAAATATCAAGATATCGACAAAGTCCAAACCTGATGTAACTCTATACAATCCGCCCTACTGAACAAAATTGAACTCCTCCAAACTAAAATCAAGGAACACCACAAAAACCTATCAAAACATCTTGAACCCACCACCACACTTATCCACCCACCCACCTCCTACCCATTGCCCCATCCCACCAAAGCCTACATTACCCCCTTCAAATTCAGGGAAGTAATGGAACAAGAAGTTTCCAAGATAATGAACACGATTAAACCATCCAACTGCAAAGGGGACCCCTGTCCAGCCAGCCTCCTTAAAGACTGCACCGAAACTCTCACCCCCTTCCTCAAATCCATCATTAATGCTTCCTTCAATGCCAACAAAGTTCCAGATATTGTAAAAGAAGCCTGGGTACGCCCCTTTCTAAAAAAAACGTACTCTTGACCCAGAAGTTGCTAATAACTATAGGCCTATTACCACTGTGCCTTTCCTGTTCAGGATTCTGGACAAAGTTGCCTACACGCAAATCCAGGAATACCTCAAAACCAACAACATTCCAGGTAAACAACAATCAGGATTCCGGCCAGGTCACGGGACAGAGTCAGTCCTACTTGACTTTAAAATACAACTTGGGGACATCTTGGACAAAGGCAAACTGGCACTCCTTCTCCTGCTGCACGTATCCGCCGCCGTTGACCTTGTCAACCATGGTATCCTAGGGATGCACCTAAAAAATGAAGCACACTTCTCCCCAGAAGCTATCGCTTGGGTGGCCTCATTCCTCAATGGAGACTCATGAAGGTCTTTTCAGACACTGCCTCGGCAACCCTCACCATCATCCACTGCGGCGTCCCACAGGGCTCCTGCACCAACCCTACACTCTACAATATATTTACCCACCCACTCTTCAATGACCTCGACTGTCGCAACATAGCGTATACCAACTACGCGGAAAACACGCAGGTGCTACTCCCACTAACAGGGACCTGTGAAGAAGACGCAGTAGCCCTAACCAAAATGTTCACAGCCATCCAAACCTAGATGGCTGCAAACGGCCTCTGCTTAAATGAGGATAAAACCGAGATCCTCATATTAAGGACCAGAGAAACTCTCAACAAACTCCCCCCACAATACAAATCTTTTCACATCGATAGCTCCATCATCACAGTCTCCAAGACCTAGATGCCTCACTATCTATGTCCTGCCAGGTCAATGCCATAGCGCCTCCTCAGCGCTCACCAGCAAGATCTTCAACGCAGTCAAACCATTTCTATCTTCCAAAAACTGCCTATCAATTGCCAAATCCCCAATAGGTACCAAACTGGACTATTGTAATGCCCTCTTCTTAGGCACCTCTGTTAAAAATATCAAAAAACTACAAATCATGCAAAACAACCCGCTCCGGGCAGTTCTGACTATTCCGAAAAGGGAACACATCTCTCAAGCCAGGAGAAATGCCCACTGGCTACCGGTTAAGGAACACATACTCTTTAAAGCCATGGCCATCACTCATAGCTGCCTCACACTAGATGCCCCACCCTATCTCTCTGATAGACTCACCCTCAACACCTCCATCAGACCTACCAGAGCTCACCGCACCAACCAGATCTATGTTCCCACATTCAAAAGAGCAGGAGCTGGAGGGTCCAGCTTCCAATACCTCGCACCCAAACACTGGAACGCCCTGCCAACTTCACTTAGGAACGAAAAATCCTACACCACCTTTCGGAAAAACCTAAAAACCGTGCTCTTTCGCTAATGTCTCTAAACCAACATGCATAGTATGCTTGCACCGTAACCACAGCAATGCATAACCTCACTGTCTCCTACTCTGTCAATGTACCACTGCTACCGAATGCTACACGCTACCTATGTTAAGTTCAAGCCTTCTGTAACAGCCCCACGATCCCTCAGGCAGCTCTGTGCGCTCTATAAATGCAAATAAATAAAAAATGTAAACTTAATCAAACTTTTCAACGCATGGGTCAGTTGCTCTTCGGAAGGTAACATGTTACCATAAACACAATGGCCCTCATTAGGAGTTTGGTAGTATCCCACCGGTAATTCTGGTGGGATAGCACCAAACATTATTACCATTCCAACCACCTGATATCCCGTAATTACCGGGATATTACAGGTGGGGGTGAATGCCGGTAATTCCCCATTCCATGGGGTCCCATAGGGTGCTATGGGGGGAATCGCTAGTATTTCCGGCACCAGTAATTCTAGTGCCAGGAATACCAGCTGTTTTCTGCCAGTGAGTGTCTTATTTACCTCTAGCTCTTGGCTGGAGGTAAGCCAGGTAACCCCTACCAGCATGTTTGAAATCTGCTGGTCCGGCAAAATGCTGGTATACGTCAGACCGGCAGAGGTATAATGATGGTCAATGATGGAATTTTCTTAGTCACATAGAGTCACCCTCAATATTAAAGCCTTCTTTTCTTTTCTATTTGAATTCCACTAGTGATAAATTATCCAGTAAGTTATGGCTATGTGCATTATTACATTTCACAACAATTTATATTTCTCACATGTATGGCTAGACTATAGATACTCTTTTCCTGACATGCTTTCTGTGTGGACACTGCTGTCCTTTAGATAAGAGAAACAGGTTATGTTTTCCTTATGATCCTGTTCACCGCTGCAGTGACAAGCACTGTGACGTCATCGTGCAACCGTACATGAGGTTATGACAACTGCACTTTCTTGCAGCGTTTTTGCAACATAAACAGCTATCTCAGTGCTATTGGTCTCTAACAAATTTTTAAGGAATTCTATGGACCAAGAGTAACATCTTTGAATTGTTTGCCTATGGATTTGTAAGTATTATGGTACCCCTATGGTCCATACTGTAGATATTTTGATACGCAATTTGTACAGATTCATTTTTTCTGTTACATTTTTTCAAACAATCCCAATAGAACCCCTGATCTAATACAAATCTAGATACATTAACAGGTACCTTTTAACCTCTATTTGTGTCAAATCTTAACATTAAAAGGTGTAGGCACTACGTTTGCCAGTTATGCAGACATATCTGGCATCCTCAGCATAGGACGTGCGAAGACAAGGACCTCACCTGTTCGGGCATGATAGGGACAAGGACTTGACCCGCTATCCTGCATTTCACCTACAAACTAATCGCTACTACTTCTACTCACCAAAAGACATGACCATGTGTCTCCTCCCTCCACAGTCCATCCCCACTCTCACTAAGGTTTGAATGGCCAAGTGCCCTCAGCAGCCCCGCAAGCTACCCTAGACATCTCATCAATATTGCTGTTGCCCCAATGCTCACTGAGCAGTTAAGGTTATGTCATGATGTGTTATCTTATATGGATTTGTAAAGCGCACTATTGCCAAATGTATCTTGGTGCTATAAAAGGCAAACTGAACCAGGACTAACAGAAGCAGGCCAAAATTTTAAACAACATTTTCTTCAGGGCACGTCTAAACCCGTTGTGATTAGTTGTAGATCTTAAAGAAGGGGGAAGTTCCCTTGTGCCCCTCCATTCTCATCTGTTCTGCTTGATTCTTCTACCCTGCTCCCCCTCCAGCCTACATCTGCAGGAGTCTGTCCTGATACATTCTGGTTTCACCATCAACGTCTCGTGTCCGATGCTGGATTTGGCTTTTTATGGACTTCATTGATTCACGCTGCGTCACCCTTTCTCAACTCTCATGCTGGACTTCCATTTGCATCGTGTACTCATGGTGTCCCTGAATCATGCTGTTCCCATCTTCATCTTGTATCCAGGCTTGCAACATTATGTGTTACTACTGACTTCTACAATTGTATTCACTCCCCCCTCTTGCTTATCCACTCTTTTTGACTGTTTACTCTCTGTTCTCTCCTCCTCTCCCTTTCTCTCATTTCCTATCTCCTTCCCTCCTCCCCTTACTTTCTTCCATGCACTTACTCTATCAGAATTGTCCCTGGAACTAGTATGATAGCAACCTCGTCTGTCTCCTAACCCATCCACTTACTTGTTTTTTTCTTTCCCCCACCCCCTCCAGCACTATCTGAAATGTCGTTTTTAGGGAGAATTCACTAGAATGGCTAATTTCCCTCAGCAGATGTATTTTATTTTTTTCACCTGGTAAGAGTGTGAGCCTTTTTGTCCAACCTTACATGTGTTTTGCTGAGTGTTTTACATTTTTGTGTTCATAGACTGTGGAGCTTCACCTACTCCATAGGCATCATCTTTTGACTGTGTGTCACACAGCACCTTTAGTGCAGTGACACAGTGTTGTCTTTTTCAGACTTCACCACCTTTAACTCCATTTTCTGGGACTGACTACTATCTTCCAAAACATGTAAAGTTGCCATTGACTTTATTAGTCTGTTTAAATTCATAGACCCAGTACAACCTATCTTCCATAGAGTACTGGAGAGGGTTAATAGTTATCCCTTTTTGTCTGTCTCTCATGGAACAATATTTTGTTCCCCTTTCTTTAAGAATTGGCTGGTGGCAGTGGTATCTACCCTATATCTAAATAGCCTTGGTACTGTTTTAGGCTAAGTTAGTAGCCTCAAACTTAAATCAGCTGGACCATGTTTACTTTTATTTGGTTCTGGCTGGGTTTATTCACCATTTCTTTTTGTAAAGGTATTTCTCGTGTTTTACTCTGCGCACCAAATCAGGTTTTGTTCCTTTCTTCGCCTTCCTTTGGCAGGCTTCTGCACAGAAGCCCTCCTTAGGTGCCTGAATGTCTGAGGGGGACAGGATGTAAGCGAGGGGTTTGAGACTCCCTGCACAGGGTCTCCTTGGAGACCCATGTCGCACTCTGTATGTTTGGCTGTGGTGACTGTCCCTCCAGGACAGCCCCCTGCTGTGTGGTTGATAGCCAGGATGTGTGAATGGGGGAAAACTGCATAAAAAGCAGGCCTCTGGGACTTGGAAGGCAGAGTCACCACTGGATCGAGAAAACCAAAGGGAAGCTGAAGGAAGAGGACCACTGCCATGACTGAACCTCCGGGTGAAGCCCTGCTGCGGTTCCGAATCTCCAAACTTCGATGACAGAGAAGATCTGCAAGGCATCTTCTTCCCTTGGGCTGGTGGGACCAACCAGTTTGCCAAACACCAGCAAGGCCTCCCTCCCCTGGTCGAATTTGTTGTGCAAAGCTGCAGTGAACTGGATAACCAGGAGGACTGGACCCTGTTTGGGTTTTAAGGAGCGCACCTTTTATTCGTCGCTTTGCGCTGCTGCTGGTTTCTTCCCTGGGCAGTGCAGGAACTTCCAGTCTTCCTTCTTTGTGTCAGTCTGACAGTCGCTTCAGGAACCGTGAGCCTGCAGGATCTGCCAGGAACTTCTGCCTCAGCTACAGCATTCATCTACTCTAGAGGTACTGTGCAAACCCGGTTGTTAGTTCCGTCCGACCGCAGTGAAAGTGTTTTAAATCTTTGGCCAATCCGAGGGCTTGTCCTTCTCTACTCTTTTAAATAACTTTTCTGCCGACCAATTTTGTTTCGAATTATTGGCAAAGACTTAACCGCAAATTCGTCTGAACTGTGTGATCCTCTGCAAATACTCTGAACCATTAACATTGGCCCAGGCCTATGGATTTGAATCCTCATTGTAGCATGCCTTTTCTAGAGGGCCCTGCCTACTTACTTGTTGGTGCTGCATAATTTTTTTTATAACATTGTCTTTCCCTCCCTTTTAAATTGCTGGAGTGCCATTTTGCTCATACTTCATTTTGAGCTTAACTTGTCTAGAATTCATTGGGTGTTGTGGAGTATATTAAGAGTGCTGCTTTATTTAGTGTACTGTTTTACAAATGAATGTGTAAACAAATGTATAGTCTTTTACTCAGAAACCTTGAGTCAGTGTTTGTTTGAACCATAGTAATTGATGTCCTTTGTCTAGTTTCTGATACTGCTCACTTTATTCTTGACATAAGTCTGGCTGCTCAGCCATCACTACCACTGTGTAGTACGGGCTTGTACCAAAGGTGAATTTGTACTGTCACTTGTAGTCTTAATTGTGTTTGGTGTTCCCAAAGGGTACTGCATATGATTCTGACTAACACTGGTGTACAGCGGTGAGGATCAAGTTTAGTTATTACACTTAGAATGCTGCTGTTGCCTTGGATCAACTGACCACAAGGCTAAACATCACTAAAAAGCAATTTTAATGATGTCTGATATGGAAAGCTACAGTCAGGAGACCCTTCTTAGTTACACTGTGGATTATCTGAAAAATCTGTGTAGAGATAGGAATCTCTATGTTAAAGGCAAAAAGTCAGAATTAGTTGAAAGGTTGTTATAGAAACTAAGTCTGGGGAATGGGTCTGAAATACCTGATCCTCCAGCAAATGTGGAAATGATGAGGATGATAATGTGTCTGTTGTTATGGATGAGTTAGGCAGATGTGTCTCACAATGTAGGCCGTACTGCTCCTCTACCTGCTCAGCAACCTCAACCTTTGTCCACTGGGACCCCATCAGGTCCTACACTCAGTCCTGAATTCATTGCTCTAGAAAAGATGAGGATTGAATTGGAATTCAAACGTATCAATGCTCAAACTGAACAAAAACATCAAGAACTTAAGCTTACAGAAATGGAGTTGAATCATGCCTTAGAAATGAAGACATTGTCTATTGAAAATGCTGCTCTCCCAGAGTCTTCTAGGTCTTCCAGTCCTAAGAGACCCTGTATGCCTAAATAAATTGTTGGTATGAATGAGGCTAAGCATGATATTTTGTATTGGTTGGCAATGTTTGAATATAACCATGGGATTCAAGACATTACAGGGAATCAGTTGCTTCCTTGGCTCTTCTCTAGGCTACCCACTGTTACATCTGATGTTGTGATGGAGTTGGGGGTGCTGGATAGGATTGATTATGAGTGTGTGAAGCTAGCTTTAATTGCAAGATTTGGGAAGACCCCTTCCCAGTACCTTAAGAGGTTTTGGGACCCTCAAAAAGCATGATGGTACCCCTTGTGCTACCTGGGTATGTGAATGTTTGAAAAACTTGGATGGTTTGGTTAAGGGTTACAGAGTGAACACTTATGAAGGTATGAGCAATCTTGTTATGTTGGAGTCAATTTATGATGCCTGCTCTCCTGAGCTCAGACAAACTTGGCTGATTCTAAGGAGATTGATCCAAAGAGGTTAGCTTGTGGATTGCCAACAGGGCTACTCACAAGGATTCTGGGGCAACTCAGAAGAAGGATGAGCCAAAGAAAGATAACAAGGAGAATTCTAATACCTCCAATCCAAAGAGGGCCCCAAACAGCAGCATAAGGGTAAACCACAAGGGAAACCGAATCAGGCTAGTGTACCATCTGGACCCAAAACAGATGGCGGTCAGAGCAAACCCCCATTCATCAAAACATTTGGGAAATGTTATGTTTGTGGGTCAACTTACCATGTGAAAGGGGAACCCAGATGTAAGGGTAAACCTTCAGGGGTCCACACTGTCTCCTTAGCCTTCTCCCCAGAGGAAGAAGTACGTATGGCAAGTGAAAACTTTCACCTACTGGGTGATGAACACATGAGAGTCTCAGCTACTATTTCTTTAGTATACCTGGGTTTGTGGGAACAACAGAATTTAGATGTCTATAATTCCATCCCAGATAATACTAAAGAGTATTATAAAGATAGTGTTCTTGTGAATGGACAGGAGATTCTTGCCATCAGAGACACTGGAGCCAGCATAACGGTGAGGGATGATTAATTTTTCAAGGTGGAGGATGTTGTTAAGGCACCCAAACCCCTAACCAAGTTAGCTGGAGGCCCTGTGCAAATGCTTCCCCAGTTACCAGCTCTCATCCAGTGTAATGATATGCCTGTCAAAATACCTGTTAGTGTGCAGAGTGAAGTGTGTGCGAGAGTCCTGTTGGGTAATGACCTGAAAACTCTAGGAGTTGTGTCAAGTACACCCACGCCTCCCAGTAAAAAGAAATAGGAGCTCACTAGGCCTGCAAGGGAGAGGACCTTGAGAGGCTCTCCAGGGAAAGAGATAGAGGAAACTCTCACCCACAGGCCACAGGAATTGCTCACTGCTATTTCAGGAAAGAAAGAGGCAAAGGAGAAACCCAAGACCTCCAAGAAGAAAGCAGATAGCGCCCCTGTGCTACCAACAAGGATATCCCCAAGATTGTCCAAAGTCACACCTGTGACGCCTCCACCTGCTGAGGCTGAGTGTGAGGTACAACCCTGTGTGGTTGATCTAGTCTCTGAAGAGTCAGATCTAGAAGAAGACATCACTTTAGTTGGAGATCTGGACCCTGTTGACCATCCTGAGATGCAGTCTTTACTGGCAGAATGTGGCCCCAACTCGGTAGACTTCCGCAGAGGACGAAGAGAGTGTCCTCTGGGTCTCTGGGAATCAGTGACACCTGGTTGAGTCTTTCTCTGTGTTTTACAAACCACGCGCGACTACTACTCCCACAAGGCTGTTAGCACGCTGTAAAGTGGGAGTGCCTATAAAACTATCGTCCTGCGCGCACCACGCAGAGCAAGTCCCAGAAAGTCCTGCTTGGCTGTGGAAAACAATGTGCTTGGATCTGCTGAGATTCGTTTTTCCACAGACTACTACTCCCACAAGGTGAATAAGGAACTTGCTAAGGACTATATGAAGGACTTTATACTGCCATATGGTGGTAAACACTGTTATCTATTACCTGTTTTTGATTTGTTTAGGCTGTGAGCACGCTGTAAAGAGGGAGTGCCTATAAATCTGTGGACCTGCGCGCACCGCACGCGCGCAGCCAGGCAAGTCCCAGAAAGTCCTGCTTGGCCGCTTTGCCTCTTTTCTTGAGTGTTTGCGGGTCCGAGCAGTACTCTCTGGGACCGCCGGTTGTGTTACCCAGGAGTACATAGGCAGAACATTGACCGGTAGCGAGCAATGAAGCAAGGTCTTACCTCCTTGAAATCAGGTATGACGTCGTTGGCCGCTATACTCAAAAGTACTTCTGTCAGTGTTTCTTTCTCCTCTCCGGAGTGTGCCCAAAAAGAAGCCGAATATATGCCACTCCTCTATCTGTAAGTGCTAAAACTAAGGCTTGTCATTAAAATAAGGGGCAAAACATACAGATATTTGCTCCTTTTGTCAGGATTCAAACAGCGTTGCACGCCAACTCGATAAAGAGAATCTGCCTCACCCGGCCGTGACTGCATGTGCGAAAATGCCTGGATCTGCCTGTTTGCCTTTAAGTGTAGACACAACCAATGCAACAGTATTAAAAGGAGCACTGAACCGTATGGAGCATGTTGCGCAAATCGTTAAGGTAAACAAAAAAACAAATGTCACAGATCCTTCATCTGTTGTTTTTGCAAATTGTTAGGCAGAATCTTGTGCAGTGCCCTTATGGACCACTACACACAATTAAGACTACAGGTGGTAACACAAGCTTCAACTTTGGTACAAGCCTGTACTACTATGTTAAAGTGGTAGCAGTAGCGGAGCAGCCAGGATTATCTCAAGAGTATATGAGCAGTAGCAGAGATTATACAAAGGGACCACAATTACTGTGACTCAAGCAAACACTGACTCAAGGTTTCAGGTAAGAAATATAAGTACATTTATTTTTAAACCGTTTGTTATAAACACAACACTTCTATTAATTCGAAACCACACGTAAAATACACTACAACCAACCAATTCACCTTTGTAATGGATAACTTCAAGGTAAGTACCCTATGTTTGTTTTAGCAGACCCGTGTTGTGAAAGAAAAGACGTTACCGGGAATTCATATGCGATCACTTTTTGACAGTAATGACAGTTCGGTCTTACTAAAGAAACGCGTATCCGCGGCAAGAAATATTACCGGGGCAAAAACACACTTAGCACCTGGGTTAACCAGAGGGAGTTGGGGGAAAAAATCATAGGCAATACTTTTGTCAAGGCAGACAGAATCAGAGAACACTCATGGACAAAAATTCAAGAGTCAAAAGGCCGGAGCCAGTGTCAAGGGAACCGGTTTCCTGTTGTCGAGGATCACACAGTTGGACAGTTCAAGATTCAACGTAGCCAGGAGTACTTAGATATTGTCAATGAAGGAAGCAGAAGTTATAAGAAGGAGGGAAGAAAAGGGCAAGCATTGTAGGAGGAGAAAAGGGATTCACCCGAATTCCTCAAGCAGAACACAGTACCTTATTAAATGAAGAAGCTGGTGCTACGGTAGTTGTTCCTGGTAGTTTCCTGCAGACCCACGGTTCCTGGTGCTTCGGCAAGAAGGAGGATGTCTGGAGGGGTCTGCACCACACAGGGCTGAAACCGGCAGCAGCGACGGTGAATAAAAGGCGCGCTCCTTAAAAACAGGAGAGGTTCTTCAGATGGCTATCCGGACCAACACAGCAGTGTGCAGCGATTTCGACCACGAAGAGGATCCTCTGGCTGTATAAAATGAGCTGGTTATCCCCACCAGGCTCAAGGGAAGAAGACTCCTGACTGGATCTTCTCTGGTCATCAAAGGGTAGATAGCTGAGGACTGCAGCAAGGCTTCACCGGGACGGGATAGTTGCAGTAGCCGGCTTCTTCTCTGCTTCTCTTCGGTTCCTTGTAGTTCCAGTGGCGACTATGACTTCCAGCCCACAGAGTCCTGCCTTTTATGCGAAAATCCCCCATTCACACAGCCTGGCTGTCAATCACGCAGCAGGGGGGTTGTCCGGCCCGGACAACTAACTCAGCCAATCATGGCAAAGTGCGACTTGGGTTTCCTAGGATACCCTATGCAGGGGGTGACTCC
Organism: Ambystoma mexicanum; assembly: GCF_040938575.1. Lineage (NCBI taxonomy): Eukaryota > Metazoa > Chordata > Amphibia > Caudata > Ambystomatidae > Ambystoma > Ambystoma mexicanum. Next base: position 76,044,716 of record NC_090935.1, on the reverse strand, counting down.
ACCCCTCCCTCACATTCAGCCCACCTAGACACCGAGGCGCCTAGAGAAGGGCTTCTTGGCAGAAGCCTGCCAAAAGACAGTGAACAAAGAAGGCAAACCTGGTGTGCCGCGCAAAGTAAAACACAAGAAGGACTTTAACAAAAAGAAATGGGCAATAAGCCAAGTCTAAATGTTAAAAGAGCGAAACAATGCTCTATGAGGAACAGATACAAAGGACTAAGAATTAACCCTTTCCAATACTCCATGTAAAATGGGGTGTACTGGATCTTTGGTTAAATGGCAACTTTACCCTTTCCTGGGGGACAGTAGTCAGCCTCAGAAATGGAGTCGGTGGGAAGTCTAAAAGACAACTTTGTGTCGCTGCACTGAAGGTGCTGTGTAACACGCAAAAGAAGGGGGCTACTGAAGTGGTGTACTCCAGAGTCCACAAAAACAGAGGAAATACACATGGCAAAACATGGCTAAGAGTGAGGGAAAAGCTCACACTCTTACCAAGTGAATGGTACAGGAGCTGCAAATGTAAATACTTCTGGGGTGGGAGATCCTGTTGACCGGCTATCATTGATTTAGACCTAGATGCTGCTTGTTTCTCGTCGCATTCTCTGTCTGAAAACCTGTCCAAATCACCAGACTTGTTTTTGAATTCTAGTGTGTCAAATTCGGTCAAGGAGCTCTCTTTTGCCATACCTACCCCTTGTAAATTGAAACCTCATTTGCCGCCTCCTATTGAGGAAGAGAGGTAAACCTTACACATAGTTCAACTGAAATAGCGCTCACATCGATGAATTTTGCCATCCAATCTTTGGCGAGTTTGTTTGAAACACTGAATGCAAAAATAGTTCACCAATCTTTGCAACTAGAGCAAATTTTAACTTGGCAGCTTTCACACTGCATAGGCTCTGAAATCCTTGGAAAATTGGCAAGCTCCATGAAAACAATGACATCGGAAAGTTGCCAAACAGATACACAACTAGATTTGTGTCACAAAAATAAACTAGGCAATGGGCCTCATTACGACTTTGGATGTAGCCATGCCCTTAATAAGGCCATGGCTGCCTCCAAAATCAGGTCCGAGTCCGGATTCCCTGAATGGGGAAATACTGGGCCATTCGGAGTATGGAGGGCCCGGTATTTCCTCTTTCAGGGAACCCGGGCCCGGTCCTTCCCCATTCCCATTCGAGCCCCCATAGGGCTCAATGGGAATGGGGAGTGAGCTAAAAGCGAGCCCATTACAAGAGGGCCCGTTGTTAGCTCCCTGGTCCCCTCGCGGGACCCGCTATGGACATCTGGATAAACTAGACGTCCAGAGCGGGTCCCACGAGGGGAACTCATAATAGTGCAGAATGTGTTTAACGGCGCCGGCACCATTACCGGCGCTGTTAAACGCATTCCGCACAACTTGTAATGAGGCCCAATTACTCTGTGCCTTTTACACCAAATTCAATTATTGATCTGGAATGTGAAAATTCCAAACCTTGACCCAAGTTTTACAAGATCCATGAGTAGCTGACCATGTCTCTCCAAAGGAAAAATCAAACTACGCCTTATTCTCGGGAGGTAGTGACCAGGTCTCATGGGCAAAAGATAAACCCAAAAAAACAAAAGTTGACTTGAAAAAAAAACTCTGAACATTAAAAATGTTAAAGCAATTTCATCTTTGCAAATGCAACACTTTATCAAAAATCTTCAACAGCCGTGATCTGCAGCTGCCACCGCTTCTATAGCAATAGCAAAAAAATATATGTTACAGGCATCCTCAAAGCGGCAACACATTTTACCAGATAAAAATGAAAATGTTAAATCATATGGACCACTCAACGCACTGGTGGCAGCTGCTTTAGCTGCTCCTGATAGAAGTTCAGCTGCAGTTTTAGATAACAACAGGTGATAGACAAACAATTCTTCCAATTCAAACATATACATCACTTTCAGAAAATGACAAATACGCTTCCCGCGCAGTGAAATAAGATAAGCAGTGGATGCCTATATGGCTACCCATCCTGCCCAAAATGGTCTAGAAGAATTGCAGGAATCTAATATAAATCCAAATGGTTATAGGGCACAGTGTGATCAAAATACCCAAGTAACCATATGCAATATACAAAACTCTGCTCCTGTCCTGCAAAATTCCACTCAAGACTTAAGCAAAGATGAGTTTGAATTGAAACCTAAAGTCCCTATTGATCAGTCATTAACAGGCCTCGAAATAAAACATTTGATAAAGACAACAATATCTCAAATACTAGAAGAAAAAGTTACATCTAATGCCCAGCATAAACAGGTCCCTCCTACAGTTTTGAAAAATTCAAAAGCGACAAACCAAGTCACTAAAAGACCGGCAGTTCACTCACTTACCATGTTGTGCCGTCCTTCGCCAGCTACCCAGTATAATCTAAATCGTACCTCAGTAATATCTATCTTTGGTGACATACCAGCTCTTGATGATATTGGCACAATCGTCATAGAACAAGTGGAGTTCACCGAAGTGAATAAAAGAACCTCAGTGACCCTATGGATAAACTCCAGAGTGGTATTAAACACAATTTGGGCAGTAAAGTCCCAACTTTTTGACCTGGGATTTGTAATTTTAGCAGGACCCTGTCAACTAGAAAATGGAGTGACCGGGCCGCCCAATCAAGTCACTTCCTTAGCGAATCAGATCATTAGACATCAAGAAGCACCTAATGGAGCTTGTAGTTGTAGCTCGAGAGCCACACATCATTAGCTAGCCTTTCTAAATTGTGTCCCATTGTCACTAGTCAGAGGCTTTAAACATTTAGGGCATAATTCATAGAATTCAGCGCCCAAGTGGCGCACGCGGCTGGCGCACAGTGTGCGCATGCGAATCCCTGCGCCAGCCGCGTGCGCTAAAATCCATTTCCGCGCACGGCGTATTCATGGATTCCAGCCACCAAAACCAGCCGTGGTGCACAGTGGCGCAGCGACCCTGCAGCAGCGCCAGTTACGCCCCCAAGAACGCCTCTTGCGCAGGGAAAAGCAATCAATATACCGAATCCAGCACAAAGGGCTGCGCTAACCCTGTACCAGCACGGCAAGCGGTCTACGTGTATCACTGGGGTGCGCGGGAAGTACCTCACGCGATTGGCCCCGTGCGAGCAGGGTACACGTATTTCAGGGGTGCGCCGGAAATTCCACACGCGATTTCCGCAGGGTACGCATATCTCAGGGATGCGCAGGAATTTCCACACGCGATTGGGCCCGTGCGAGCAGGGTACACGTATCTCAGGGGTGCGCAGGAAGTGCCACACGCGATTTCAGCAGGGTACGTGTATTTTAGGGGTGCGCAGGAATTTCCACACGCGATTGGCGGTACGCGTTTCTCAGGGGTGCGCGGGAAGTGCCACACGCGATTTCACCAGGGCACGTGTATTTCAGGGGTGCGCAGGAATTTCCACACGCGATTGGGGGTACGCGTATCTCAGGGGTGCGCGGGAAGTGCCACACGCGATTTCAGCAGGGCATGTGTATTTCAGGGGTGCGCTGGAAATTCCACACGCGATATCATCATGGTACGTGTATTTCGGGGTGCGGGGGAAGATTCACACGCAACATCAGCAGGGCACGTGTATTCCAGGGGTGCGCGGGAAGATTCACACGCGACAACAGCAGGGCACGTGTATTCCAGGGGTGCGCGGGAAGTTACACACGCGATTCCATCAGGGTACGTGTATTACAGGGGTGCACGGGGAGCACCACACGTGAATTGCATGTGTGGGTCCTCCCAGGTGTTCCCTCTACACCCTCCACGGCCCCTGCAGGTGGCTCACACCACAGGGGCCTACCCTGCCCATCTCCTGCAGGCACACCATCCACCATGGCCATGACCCCCAGCCAACCCACATGTCAACTTGCACTACTGCCCACCAACGCATGTCCCCCTGCACCCCCAGTCACCAGGGGCAGCCTCCACCAGGCCTCCACCCATGTCTCCCAGCACCCCCACCCCCCAGCAGAGCAGGGGCAGCCTCCACCAGGCCCCCACCCATGCCTCCCACCACCCCCACACCTCCAGTCACCAGGGACAGCCTCCACCAGGCCCCAACCCATGTCTCCCAGCACCCCCACCACTCAGCCACCAGGGGCACCCACCACCAGGCCCCTACCCATGTCTCCCACCACCCCCACCTCCCAGCCACCAGGGGCAGCCTCCACCAGGCCCCCACCCATGTCTCCCACCACCCCCACCCCCCAGCCACCAGGGGCAGCCTCCACCAGGCCCCCACCCATGTCCAACTCATGTTCCCCACCACCCCCCACCCCCAGCACTGTGGGGCACCTGCCAGCAGGCCCCCACCCATGTCCAACTCATGTTCCCCACCACCCCCACCCCCCCAGCACTGTGGGGCACCTGCCAGTAGGCCCCCACCCATGTCCAACTCATGTTCCCCACCACCCCCCCCAGCAGTGCAGGGGCAGCCTCCACCAGGCCCCCACCCATGTCTCCCACCACCCCCACCCCCCAGCAGTGCAGGGGCAGCCTCCACCAGGCCCCCACCCATGTCTCCCACCACCCCCACCCCCCAGCAGTGCAGGGGCAGCCTCCACCAGGCCCCCACCCATGTCTCCCACCACCCCCACCACCCCAGTCACCAGGGGCAGCCTCCACCAGGCCCCAACCCATGTCTCCCAGCACCCCCACCACCCAGCCACCAGGGGCACCCACCACCAGGCCCCCACCCAAGTCTCCCAATACCCCCACCTCCCAGCCACCAGGGGCAGCCTCCACCAGGCCCCCACCCATGTCTCCCACCACCCCCACCCCCCAGCCACCAGGGGCAGCCTCCACCAGGCCCCCACCCATGTCCAACTCATGTTCCCCACCACCCCCACCCCCAGCACTGTGGGGCACCTGCCAGCAGGCCCCCACCCATGTCCAACTCATGTTCCACACCACCCCCACCCCCCAGCACTGTGGGGCACCTGCCAGCAGGCCCCCACCCATGTCCAACTCATGATCCCCACCATCCCCACCCCCCAGCAGTGCAGGTGCAGCCTCCACCAGGCCCCCACCCATGTCTCCCACCACCCCCACCCCCCAGCAGTGCAGGGGCAGCCTCCACCAGGCCCCCACCCATGTCTCCCACCACCCCCACCCCCCAGCAGTGCAGGGGCAGCCTACACCAGGCCCCCACCCATGTCTCCCACCACTCCCACCCCCCCAGTCACCAGGGGCAGCCTCCACCAGGCCCCCACCCATGTCTCCCAGCACCCCCACCCCCCAGCCACCAAGGGCACCCACCACCAGGCCCCCACCCATGTCTCCCACCACCCCCACCCCCCCAGTCACCAGGGGCAGCCTCCACCAGGCCCCCACCCATGTCTCCCAGCACCCCCACCCCCCAGCCACCAGGGGCACCCACCACCAGGCCCCCACCCATGTCTCCCACCACCCCCACCCCCAGCCACCAGGGCCACCCACCACCAGGCCCCCACCCATGTCTCCCACCACCCCCACCCCCCAGCAGTGCAGGGGCAGCCTCCACCAGGCCCCCACCCATGTCCCCCACCACCCCACCCCCCAGCAGTGCAGGGGCAGCCTCCACCAGGCCCCCACCCATGTCTCCCAGCACCCCCACGCCCCAGCAGTGCAGGGGCAGCCTCCACCAGGCCCCCACCTATGTCTCCCAGCACCCCCACCCCCAGCCACCAGGGGCACCAACCACCAGGCCCCCACCCATGTCTCCCAGCACCCCCACCCCCCAGCACTGTGGGGCACCTGCCAGCAGGCCCCCACCCATGTCCAACTCATGTTCCCCACCACCCCCAGCACTGTGGGGAACCTGCCAGCAGGCCCCCACCCATGTCCAATTCATGTTCCCCACCACCCCCACCCCCCAGCACTGTGGGGCACCTGCCAGCAGGCCCCCACTCATGTCCAACTCATGTTCCCCACCACCCCCACCCCCCAGCAGTGCAGGGGCAGCCTCCACCAGGCCCCCACCCATGTCTCCCACCACCCCCACCGCCAAGCAGTGCAGGGGCACCCACCACCAGGCCCCCACCCATGTCTCCCAGCACACCCACCCCCCAGCAGTGCAGGGACAGCCTCCACCAGGCCCCCACCCATGTCTCCCACCACTCCCACCCCCCCAGTCACCAGGGGCAGCCTCCACCAGGCCCCCACCCATGTCTCCCAGCACCCCCACCCCCCAGCACTGTGGGGCACCTGCCAGCAGGCCCCCACCCATGTCCAACTCATGTTCCCCACCACCCCCACCCCCAGCACTGTGGGGCACCAGCCAGCAGGCCCCCACCGATGTCCAACTCATGTTCCCCACCACCCCCACCCCTCAGCACTGTGGGGCACCTGCCAGCAGGCCCCCACCCATGTCCAACTCATGTTCCCCACCACCCCCACCCCTCAGCAGTGCGGGGGCAGCCTCCACCAGGCCCCCACCCCTGTCTCCCACCACCCCCACCCCCCAGCAGTGCAGGGGCAGCCTCCACCAGGCCCCCACCCATGTCTCCCACCAGCTCCACCCCCCAGCAGTGCAGGGGCACCCACCACCAGGCCCCCACCCATGTCTCCCAGCACCCCCACCCCCCAGCAGTGCAGGGGCAGCCTCCACCAGTGTCTCCCACCACCCCTACCCCCCAGTCACCAGGGGCAGCCTCCACCAGGCCCCCTCCCATGTCTCCCACCACCCCCACACCCCCAGTCACCAGGGGCTCCCACCACCAGGCCCCCACCCATGTCTCCCACCACCCCCACCCCCCAGCCACCAGGGGCAGCCTCCACCAGGCCCCCACCCATGTCTCCCAGCACCCCCATCCCCCAGCCACCAGGGGCACCCACCACCAGGCCCCCACCCATGTCTCCCAGCACCCCCACCCCCCAGCCACCAGGGGCACCCACCACCAGGCCCCCACCCATGTCTCCCAGCACCCCCACCCCCAGCACTGTGGGGCACCTGCCAGCAGGCCCCCACCCATGTCCAACTCATGTTCCCCACCACCCCCACCCCCAGCACTGTGGGGCACCTGCCAGCAGGCCCCCACCCATGTCCAACTCATGTTCCCCACCAACCCCACCCCCCAGCACTGTGGGGCACCTGCCAGCAGGCCCCCACCCATGTCCAACTCATGTTCCCCAGCCAACATGTCATCACAATCTAGATCCCTGGTCCCTATGGTCAGCCTCCAAATGCAAAACACCCACCCGAGTATTGCATCCACCCACTCATAATTTGCAATTACATCACAGAACACCAATTGCAAGTTCCGAAACAAACACATTTCCCTCACATACACCCAATGGGTGTCAGTGAATCTCAAAACAAATATCATGAAATGCATGAAACCAATGAGATACCACACATTGAAGTTCACCAAAAAAATATGTATTAAAGGAAACATAAATAGAATAAAAAATGAAGAAACAGAAATGTGAATGTACAAAAATGAAAAGCAGCATGTCCGTTAAAAAAAGCAAAGCCAAAAATTAAATCCAAAGTAATGTCCAAAGTCAATGTCCACAAAACAAAATCCAATGGGAAATAAAAAAGAAAGCCATTGCTCCATGGTGAAAAAGTGAAAAAAAAATACAATCCAACTGTGAACTATGTACATGGGAACAAGCCAGGGTCCATTATCCCAACAAAAGAAAGGAAACCTATCTAACTACACTAACTAAAAAAATAAACTATATTAAAAAATGTGGCCAATGTCCGAAAGGTCCAAATGAAATAAAAACAAAAATGAAACCCAACACTACCTACATAACTATGTACAAGGGCAGCGGGCTAGTTTCACGGCTCACTTGTGGATGTCCCGGGCCAGGGCATCATCGAACATCTCCTCAATGTCCCAGAGGCGGTCCTCCTCCATGGCCCCAAGGGTCTGCAGGGCCGTCGACATCTCCAACTCCAAACCCCTGCGGATTGCCTCGAGGCACTCGGCCCGCCTCAGGGCCCTCCGCATGGAATTCTCCGCCCTGACAATTTTGAGCCGTGCCTCTTCCGCCCGCTGCCGCTCCGCATCTATGGCGTGGCCCAACCACTGCCACACGGAAGACACTCTCTGTCCTGGGTCCTCCTGCCCTCCGGCCGATGCCTGCCCCTCCGATGTTGAAGGCCCCGAGCCTTCATGGCTCCCACCACGTTGCTGCTGCTGCTGTGCCTCTGCCCGTGCACTGCCTCCTGCTGCCTGCACATCCTCCGCCGGCTGGGGGGCAGTCGTTGATATGGCCACCCCTGCTGGACGTCCGACTCCCGACTGGGGCAGGGATGCCTCCTCCACCAGCCTGGCCGCACCGTCAGAGGCAGCTCCACAGGGCACCCAGGTGACTGATGGGTGGGAAGATGGCACAGAGGACGACTGGTGCGTAGGGGGTCCAGTTGAGGAGGGGGTCGTAGCAAGCCCCATCAGACGGAGGAATCCGGCCTGGGTGACCTGTCCCAGCAGGCTGACGTGGTCAACGAGCCATTCGAGATGACGTGCAGTCTCTTCATGAAAAGACTGCAGGTCACCTCGCATGGCCCGTTGAAGCAACGCCACACCAGCCAGGACAGACTCAACCCGGACCTGGATAGCCACGTCCACAGGCAGAGGAAGGCCAGTTGACGTGAGCTCATCCCCTGCCAGAAAATGGGTTTGGACGTAGGCATCCCTGCTGGTGCAAGATGATGCAGGGACAGGATCAGGGACAGGATTGCACACAGGCACCTCCGCGGCGGCCTGTGCTGCCTCCTGTCCCTGGTCCTGCACTGCACCACTAGCACCAGTGGGATCCCCACCTCCAGACCCCGTCTCTGGTGCTTGCACGGCCTCCTCCTCCACCAAACCCCCCACCAACCTGGATGACTCCGTGCCATCTTCCCCTGTTGGGCCCTGTGGGGTCCCAGCTGCCCCTTCTGCTGCCGAGGAGTCCAACTCCAACCTCCGCCTCTTGGACCTCCCCCCGGCAGCTGCGGCCTGGGACGCGGCACCGGACTCCTCACTCCCCGACGAGATGACAACATGGGAGGGGAGCCGGGCCTTGCATCTCCGGCTGGCGGTGGGATCCCCGCCGCTGTGCTCCACAGCACCTTCTCCGCCCTCTTCATCAGTTGACGCTGCAGACAGGTAGAAACAAAACACGGCCATCAGGGCACTGTACAATGGACACATACACACATGACAGTTGTACACGAGTGGCATTGGCAAACCTCAGACATGTCATCACAATCCCAAACACACATGTCATTACAACTCGCACACATGAGCCATACCACATCCATATCGCAACTGCCACCACCATCCATACACATACAACAGCATGAGCAGGCAAAGGTGAGCCAGACATCACATGCAACACAGGAAGTGCACCACACATGTACACACACCACCACACTTGCATGCATGTGTACACCTCTGCCAAGTGTCGCAGTGTTCAGACGGGCATCCATGTCACATCTGCCAATCAGGCTTCCACATACCGCTGTCACATGCATCCATGTTGCATCACTGTTGCACCCTTGTCAAATACACACACATGCACATGTACACAGCGCTGATAAATGCAGCCGAAAACAACATACATGTGTGACATCACGGACATGTCTACTCACATACACATTCATCCAAACATGTGTGCCCACACAACTGCATTTGGCATGCAAGCCTACACACACAAGCACCATCCATGTCTCACACATTACAGCCCTCGCATGTGTCAGCCCCACGGTCGAGTATGGGTGGGGGTGTACAGGGCCGTATACAACCTGCACACTACTGAATAATCACCACACGCACTGCTCACAATCAGGATGCATGTACACTCACCGCTCGACTCCAGACGGGTCTGCTTCTCAAGGACCTGGACGTGGAGCGCTGGGGATATGCGTTCCAGGACCCTCATCTGTTCTTCCGACAAGTGGCCCCGGCGCCCCTTGGCATCCGCTGCCTTCAAGAGGCGCCGGGCCTTGTTCAGGGTCCTGGACCTGAAGTCCTCCCAGCGCTTCTTGACATGTTATAAGTCGCGGACTGCCACCCCCTCCGCGTTGATGGCAGTCACGATGTCAGTCCAGATCCGAGTCCGTCCTTCCTTGTCGGCGCGGGAACTTCCGAAGAGGGCATCATACTGCCCCAGGACTTGCTCCACCAGGACACCAACTTCGGTGGCACTGAAGCTGGTGCCCCTATGCCTCTCTGGTCGGGGGTTGTCAGTGGTCACAGATGGTGTTTGCCCCGACATGACAACCCCAGAGGCAGGAGTGGGTGGGCAACTGGGTCCTGGGGCTGGGCTGTGGAGCGATGGAATCCCAGTCGGGAGTCTTCGGTTCCAGCAGGGGTGGTCACAGCAACAGCACCCCTGGCTGATGTGCAGGCAGCAAATGGCAGGGCACGTGGGCAGCAGGCAGTCAGGCAGCAGCAGATGGCAGGTGGGAACGTGCTCGGAGCTCTGGGGGGCAGTAGTTCGGCCTCCTGGGCAGGAGTGATTTGGCACGTGAAAAATCTGCACGTCAGCGTGTAATTCGAGGAAAGGCCCTTAGCGCGTATGCAGGGCAGCACGGATATGCGATTTCATTGGACCAAAGTCCCTTAGCGCGTGAGCGCGCGTGAAAAACTGCACGTCCGCATGTAATACGAGGAAAGGGCCCATGCGCGTAAGTGACGTGACGCGCGCGTGCGTTTCCCTCAGCACGGGTTAAAGGTGAGCGGGCCCAGCAGTTCGCTGTACGTGCCTTTCGTGGAGAGCGACGTGTGTTGCTGCTTCCTGTTGTTTCGCGCGCCATCACACTTCACAGCTATCAAGGACGTATCTCTTCTTTTGGCGGGGGTATTGGCTACGCGTGTTTTTCTGCATCGCGCTAGTCAGACGGTAAGTCGCACACGCTCTTTTTCCCACTGCGGGTGCCCCTGTGTATCGCACCCATTTTCGATGTCATAGTAGCCTGCGTGTCCCACGCGTATGCGTTTTTCGTGTTACTGGGTGCCACCGCGTACTGCGGGAGGTTGAATCCACGCACGTAGGCTGCAGGGTTGCGTGCACAGTTTTACTGCAGTTTTGGGGTGCCTGAGCGTTGCGTGACCCGTCACCACATCACCGGGGTCACATACAGCCTTGCAGGTGCAGGGGGGCTGTTAACATCTTGCTTCCCACCCCCTTCACCCCAATTGCCCATGTCAATTGTGCTGTACACCTCCCATTGGCACCACTCCATCTGTGCCAGCACTACTACATCTCTGCCATGGTTGGGAGGCCACCAAAGGTGAGGGGCGCCTCAGCTGGGCATACTCCTCGTGGCGGGTGTGGTCGGGGACGTGGCTGTGGTGACCAGGGAGTAGGGGGACTCCAGGGTGTCCAGGGCATCCACAGAGGGGGAAGAGGCAGGGGTGCGCAGCCATGCCACCAACCCCTGTGGTTCCGGGGGATGCAGCTCCTGCATCTGGCACTGACACCCGTATGACCCGGCAGTCCGTTCCATCGACTGCCACGGGCCCAAGGGTAGTGGTAGCTGCAGGTGCAGCTGTGGACACCGCCACCCAGGCTCAGGGTCTGCCAGCCCATAGGGGCAGGCCGGGCTGCTCAGACCAAGACACGTGTCCCTGGGGCAGTCATGTCATCTGCTGCCCCGAACAGCCGGGTGTTGGCAAGTGCAGGGGCAGATGCACCCAACAGCACCCCGGTTGTGAGTCTGCCAACCAGGACCATTGCAGTCAATGACCCTGCCACAGCTGATGTTGCTGCGCAGGGTCCATTAGTGGGCACCCAGCTGCCACTGACACAAGTCAGGCTTTGGTCATCCCTCAACCTGCCACTCACTCGGCTCAATCCACCGAACCCACTGGCCATACTGGTCAGGGCGGCTTTAGCCAGCCACGGTCTGCGCCACAGTCCAAGAGGAGGAAGGTTGCACCTGCAGCACAGGCTGGGACCCCACACACAGCCACGACCTCCTGCACGTCGAGGAAGAAGCCTTTCTGTAAGCAGGAACTGGACTTCCTCGTGGACTACGTGCGGGGCCACAGCCGTGACATGCTAGTGGGTGCCAATAGTCAGACTACGGCTGACCAACGTGACACCCACTGGAAGCATGTTGCGGAACATGTCAGTTCATTCGGCCATGAGGTGCGCACGGCGCAGGAGTGCAAAAAGCGCTGGAATGACATCAAGCGCAGCACTAAGGCTAAGCGTGCCTCAAATTACAACTTGACTCTGGTGACTGGCGGTGGGCTTGCACCAGAGGAGGAAGAACTCACTCTGCATGAGGCTCTCGTTGCGGAGTTCATACCACCTGAATTGGTCGAAAGAGTGGGAGAGATGCTGGACTTTGATGCCCAGTCCAGTGAGTGTTGATGCGTGTTTGTTGAGGACGTGTGTGTTTCACTTGTGGGATGTGTTGTGCATGATTGCTGCTACATGTGACGTGTACATGGTTCTGATGTGTAAGTAATGCAATGCTACCGTCATGCATGTCTCCTCTGCCTGCATGCGGGACTCCATGTGGGCATGCTCCCTTGCCCCTCCTCCGCCACTCTGCACCCCAGTTCCACCATTCCACTGGTCTGCTTCAATCTTGCCAATGTGTAGTTTCTTGTTCATGTGTCCTGTGTAGATGCTAACTTCCAGCGTAGAAACTGCCAGACATATGCCGTGTGGTACAGCCTTAGTACTCGATGCAGGGTATCCCACTTGTACTGTGCATGGGTCAGATGTCCTGCAGGGACATGAGTGCCCATTCATGCTCCATGTGCATTGCACGCATGCCCCTATGTGTCCTTGACTGGATGATCACTGTAATATGAGTCCTTGGTTACATACATTGCCTGCCATCTCATCGGCCTCCCCATGTCAACTGTGGCTCAGTCCTGCGTTGCACACATGTTTAGTCTCTGACAATCTGTGTGGCTCACAGGCCTCAGCCTGTTCAATGGCCAATGACTCTGTCCAACTCTTGTTGTGTCTTCTTCACACGTGGGCGGCCTCCGGATTTTCCATCATGTGTCCTGCCCACTGTTCCAGCATCATTTGCAGTGTTGTAATTTGAATCACATTAAGCTGTTGATGCCAGTCAACACTGCCTGTCAATACACAGGTGTATGGTCAGCCTTTTGATACCATGCTAGGCATCCCTGCTTTGGTACTGGGGTGGAGGGGTGCTTGGCTTCTAGACATGGCACACATTGAATGCACAATGCACGTGATGTCTGAATTTGACATTGCACTGCCTTCACATTTCCCGGCACACACCATGGAGTGCTTGTACATGTAGGTAGTGAGTGGCATACACATTTTCTGCACTGCATAGACACACTTCCATGGAAAATGCCACCTTTCAACAGGTCTGATCACAGAAGCTATTCAAAGTAGACCCAGCATGCATGCCAGGTCATATGTTGTGTGTCACATGTCTGCCGGATGCCTTTGCTGTCGGTGTGTGTTTGTGTCGTGTGCTTCTGACATGTGTAGTGACCTTTTTCTCTCTATTTTTCAGGTGATGACGCAATGGATGCGGAGGATGGTGTTGTCATGCCAGACACAGGGTTGGTAAGACCACATCAACCCGGCACTAGTGGGGGTCGTGGGGTGGTAGGCCACAAAAACCCCCAAGTGCTGCAGTCCATCTTGTCTCTGGCTGCCTATGGGTCCAGCCTTGATGACGACTCTGACGTCCGTGTTGAGTTGGATGAGCATCAAGTCCATGTGTCAGGGGTGAGTGATTCTGATGTGGACACTCCTCTGTCTGCGACACCTGCACTGAGGGATCAGACAGTCTTGGTTCCTCCGCCCGTGGTGGATCGGGACGCAGGGTCACCCTCCACACCAGTCACTGATGTGCCTGGGACATCACGTCGACGGGGGCATGTAGTCGTGCAGCCGCAGGCGGTGCCAACACAGCGAGGACCCCCGGTCCTTGGGTCCTGCAGGGGTCAAGCCCGGCAACGCGGTCGCCGCGCGCAACCGCTGTATACTGAGTGGGAGCAAGACATGACTGCCAATTCCGAACGGCAGGGGGCAGAAATGGAGAACATCGCTGAGAGCTTGGAGCGTGTGGCCCGATCTGTGCTCCCCCTGCTAGGCAGGTGCTTCTCCAGCAGCAGGCGGCACGGTCCACGGCCCGCTCGCTCAGGCTGGGCATGGCGGCCTCAGACAGGGCGCGCCAGGCTGAAATGTCGTCTCTGCGTCAAGCAATTGCTGCTCACGCAGAGGCGCACATGGATGCCCTGAGGGAGGAGTATGCTTCCCTCAGATCCACTCTGGGTGTCCTTATGATGTCCCAGAGGCAGCAGGCAGAGGAGAGGTTTGCACAGCTTGAGCGCACCATCTCGGCTGAGCTACAGGCTTTCCGGGAGGTGCAGCGGTTGTCCAGCCAGGCCTTGCAGGAGGAACTCTGTGTTACACGTGTGTCATGATCTCTGCTTCCAAAAGATCAGGACTTGCCCGACTCCCTTGGAAGCAGACCCATAACCCCGGTTCCGAGTGCCAGCCAGTCCCAATTGGGACCTTTTGGACCATGTCCTGGCGCCAGTGGCACCAGGCTCATAAAGATGCCCAGTCCCAGCGCTGGAAGCGCCGGGCTCATAATGCTTGGGTGGACTTACCTGCAGCAGACCATGCTGCTTACTTACCTGCCAGTTGAACCCCTGATCCTCTTCTGTTTGGGACTACTTTTCCTGTTGGGTGGGGCAGGAGCCACTCCCTAGGTTCAGAACACTGGAACTCTTCTGGAAAGCAGAAACTCTTTTCTTACCTAGGCGTGGCTGTGGAAGGAGACACCTAAGCACTACAGGAGGCTATTTAAACGACACCCGATGGATGAATCTTGCTTTGCGTTATTCTGCATTCTCTGCAGCAGAACGCTCATCGTGTCTTCTGCTTCTGATCCTGGGCCTAAGGGAACAAAGGCTTACCATCCTGGAATCCAGTCTTCAGCAGCACCTGTAAAGATAAAGAAAGAACAGGTTTGCACTACGGTCTTCAGTGGCAGCGCATCTCTTACCTGGTCCATCGGCTGTCACCAACGCCTCGCGCTGCATTCCGGCATCTGAAAGACAAAGGCTTACCTACTCTTCGCATGCTCCGGAGGTCTTCGCACTGCATTCCGGCATCTGAAAGACAAAAGCTTACCAACTCTTCGCACGCTCCGGAGGCCTTCGGCGCTGCATCCCGCATCTGAAAGACAAAAGAAGGTGCGTTTAAAGACATTGGGCAACTTTATTACTCACGTGCCATTACTCCTTCCCACGCCGAATCCAGTGGGTATTCCAGCACCCTTCAGCTTCTCTAAAGCTCCGAACTTGTACCTGCAAGATAAAAGGGACAGTTAGTGCGCATCGTGAAGCAGGCTACAAGCGCTTACTTACGTGCTTCCAGGCGCTTCTATTCCTCACGCGAATTCGATCCTCAACTCTCATTAACCCGCCAACTGCCATCGCCGGAACGCTGCAAAACAAGGGATATCATTACAAAAGACTTTTAAGACATTTGAAGTGCCCAGAACTTACCGTTCATGCAGTTAACGATGGACAGCAGTCCTCTGAGGTCAAGAGGCCTGCACCCTTATCCAGTGAAGAAACTGGTTACGGCACCCTGCCCCGAGGCAGATGGAGAGCTCGGTGTTCACTTACCTAAGGTGAGGGCGTTAACCTTTGGGGTTCTACAGGAGAAGAGAAAGGGAAGAGGAGAGAGGCACCCAATAACCCCAGTTCATTAATCCCATATTTTCTATCTGCAGACATCTTACTCTTCGAGTCAGACATACAGTGCACAGAGCTCCAGCCCAAAGAGCCAACCGTGTGTTACACATCACCTTTGAAGAAACGGCATTCACCCAGTCAAGACCGGCGCCTCTGTGGGAATCAGGTGAGCGTTACAACGTGCTACCTTGCAAGAGGAAGCACGTGTATCACGTGAGGTTCTGCATGCAGACCTACGTCACATCGCCACACAGAACCAGGCTCACCCGTCCGGCAGACTTGCTGCCGACGAGGGGCAAGCTGCGGCTAGGCGTGGCCAGGCTACTGTGCCACGTCCTCCTTTCCAGGATGAGCCAGACTCGGACGACCATCTATCTCCCACATAGGTCGTGCTGTGCAGGCGTTGAGCCCATGGAGGTTTTTTTTTGGCTCAGCATCTTCGCATGTGGATGTTGAGCAGCACCCTGTACCTCCCTCTCCTGGGTGCCTCCCCTTCCCCCCGGGTCGTATGTGGCCATTTTTGATTTTTCTTTTAGTTTAGTTAGTTAAGTTTCTGTTTGATAGTTAGTTTAAATAGGTAATGTAGATTTTCCATAGTTAGTGTAATTAGTTAATAGTTGAGTTAGTTTAAAATTGCTAGTCTATTGTGCTTTCATGTGATGGTGCGGTGCTTTGTGGCTTTTGAAGGCATCCACTGTCTGTTCCAGCTGGGCCCTTCATGGTTGTCTTGTGTATGTGTTTGCTGCTTGGGGTCCTTGACTCACATATGCCACTCCTGCCTCCCTTATCCATGGGCTCGCAAGGATGGTTCGGTGTTACAGCATTTTACACAAGGGCTTTGGACTGTCATATCTGTGGCATGTCTGGTGCTGTGTGACTTGTGTTGACACCCCTAGTGGGGATGATTTAGGTGTCATTGTCCACTGATCAGCTTTAGCTAGATGGGGTGTGTCATGATTAATGTGGACATTGATTGCTATGCATTGTGTAGTATGTTTCATATCTTTCCTGTACATGTGCTTGTTGCAATTCATGCTGTAGATAGTGTTCCACACTTTGGAGGTGATAGACGGACTGATGGTGTGATTTGTGATGTGACTCTCTGACATGGTCAAGTAATGAGATGCCTGATGAGACACACACAGATGACTTTGAAGCATTAATCATGTGTTTTATGCCCTTTCTGCAGGGGGATGAGCCTCCAGAGCACCTTTGCCAGCAGACATGGCCCATTGGACGACGGAATTCTGGACCCGTTTGTTGGTGCCCACATGCACATGTGTGCCCAAGCAGAGGCACAGTGATTGCAGACCCACATCCTAGAACTGCTGACATGTTCCAAGGAACTCCAGGCAAGGTGAGCATCGCAGGGGGGCCACGACACAGCAAAGCTTGCACCAGGCGAGTTGCACATGCAGGCTTAGTCACAGCACTGAGGGTGAGCTTAGACAAATATTGGTGTTGAAGCACACAATGCAGCTCAGATGTCTTTGTGGTCTGATGGCTGTTGATAGTAGGGTTGTCTGGGACACATGCAGGGGCAGTGGCACATACCCTCCGGTACACCAAGGTCCATTGAGGCACTTGTATCAACCATGTAGCCTTCCGAGACATGGAAAGGGGCAGCTCACAGGGACATACAGCAAGGGACATACTCGGGTGCAGTGCATGTCTTTTCCACGTACTTTATGATAAATGCACTGCCAACTTTGTTTCAGTCATTGTGGTACGCAACTTGCACAGAAGTCATGGCTTGCTATATGGGTCTGTCTGCTTACCCAGGGAACATTGCATGTTGTGTGAATTGTGACACATTGGTGTTCCATTTGCCACGCACCCACCGGCGGCTGACTTACTGCATTGACTGTGTATGACCTGTCACAGGGGTGATGTTATATATGGGTACGAAGCATCTACACCAGATTGTCTGTTTGTAGAGTAGTTTGTTGCTATGGGGCATGTTTGGTGTTGTGTTTTTGTGTAATTGGCACGTACAGGTTATTGACTGTGGCTCTCTTTGCAGCCTTGCAGTGCTCCTGTAACCGGACCTGAGAGTGCGCAGGCAGGAGGCCAGCACTCAAAACCAGAGCTAAGTGTCTTGTTGTTTTTCTTTCGAACTGCTCTGCATAGACTTGCTGGAGAGTGTACTGATGCATGGGTGTATGTGTGGTTCAATTTGGTATGTTTTTTCTCCCTAATCACCCGTGATCCTATGCAATTTTGAAACCTGTACCCTCTACCCGGTGTTCCTGCTTCCCGTACCTATCCAAACAACGTTCCCTGACCCTCTTTCCCCGCTGGGGTTGCGGATGCCTGTGTAAGCCCCGAACTTGCAGACGCCAAAACCCTAGAGGGGGTGGTTGGTTCGTACCACTCCTGAGCCTGGACTACAGAAGGCCATGACAATGATGTCCAAGTTTGTTTGGATTGTGTATGTGTTCATGCAGGTTGTACATTTTCGTGCATTCCCTAGTTTCATGTGTCATTCCTCCACCCCTCTCCTGCCACTCATTCCAGTCATCCAGTATGTCAACACCTGTCCCGACTGCATATCAATGAACCTCCTTCCCCACCAGGGTCTCAGGGGCCTGTGTGAGTTTGACCTTGCAGGCACCCGGGACATGGTGGGGGTGGTTGTTTCATGACACTCCCGCACCTGTACAGGGGCCTGTGACAGTACACATCCATTCATGGTGCATCATCCTATGTCATGTACCACACATGTCTCACATCCTGTCGTGACATTGTTTTGCTGTGCTACCTTGGTTGTTGCAT